>NW_022197640.1:5274325-5323125 GCF_009176525.2 Contarinia nasturtii
AAACCACCCCCCTGAAAAATTTGCCTCGCACATTACTGTTCTAAATATAATATATCAAATGGCCAAGTGCGGGTATTTTGATGCTTTATTCGCCATATCAGCAAATTAATTATATCATTAAATCCAAAGCGAACCATATAATGAATGAATTTTAATTTCCAAACATTTTTATGACGTTCCTTTCAATTACTAATGATTGGGAACCATTCTCAAATTGCCATCATTTTCCAAATTGGAGGTTTAACATGAATATATTGATAATGTGGCTTGATTTTTGTTGCCCATTTTTTTCTTAACTTTATTTTGCAAATTTGGTTCACCACCAAGACATCAAATTGTTTTTCGTGCAATTATTTAGTGTTCACTATGTGAAGTTTTGTCACTTCCTTTTATAGTCACCGTTGACAGAAACGCCTACAAAGTCCGATTCAAGTTACATCCTAGGGGCTTTTATCTTCAAATGTATACGATTTATACTGTAAATAATGAACTATGTTGCAAAATCATCTGTAATACGCACAAATAAATGTGCATAACTGCATATATTTGGTGTATATTTCGTGTATATTTCGTCTATGGCATGTTTTATGGTATGAACGAATAGACGAAAGCCCCTAGGTTACATCATTAGCGGTTTGGTCGCAGTCAAGGATCATTATCACTCGCATATTTAATGATTTTGTTCGTAGTCCATTTAAAATATAGGTAATTAATTTGATGGACTGCAAAGTATCTCGCTGAAACAACGAAAATTTTGCTCTCACTACAATAACTGTCTGTCACTTTTCACTTTCTCGCCGTCGCTTTTCACTTTAATATTATATGTGATGTGATGCGCGATGAAATATTGCTTCTAATGGATTTTGGCTACCGTGTCAGTTTTGTTATTGCTTGTAAAGTTCACAACATATTTCAAAGTAAAATTTGTTTACATCAGAAACAAATTTGTCAATTTCAATCACAAATGACAGCTCACCTCAGTCGATGGAAATCATTTTGAATGTGGCGCACCGTTTCCAATTTGATTTTTCGATTACGTTCGTCACATTAATTTAATTAGTTTTTGGATAAATAATGTTTTGAAATAAAGAATAAAAGTCATGTAACGAATGGCCCAGCCATTTTGATTTTTAATTCAATTTTGATGCCATCAAGTATTCATTATTTTCCATACATTGTGAGATATGATTTAAAATAAGCGACAGAAATATGGAATCGATCATAATATATTCATGTAGTTAAGATCCATGCGTTAGTATTTTTGCTGTTATGGTATTGTGGTTAATGGTCCACGAAGCATAAACATGTCTGTGGTTTAGAAATCCCACAATCGATATAAGCAATCGAACAGTATTCAATTAATTTGTAACAAATATTGACACATCCAAGTGTGTATACAATAGTTAAGCAACCGCAACCGATAACAAATTGTAAATGCGATAGTGCATGCATCCGGCGATGCCTTTTGATCATTCAAAATAGCAAAGAGTGCTAATGTCAATGGGATATGTATCAAATTCAAAATAATACACAATGTCCGCATGGAATCGTTTGCAAATGAAAAATGAGCAATTTTACATTTTCGTGATGCCATTCAAATGACATGAGATGAGTGTAATGAGTAGAAAACGAGAAAATGTTTGTACCAATAATACATTTTGGAATAATGACCGTGCCACTAGATCATTGTGTTGATATAATCCATCAGTGAAATCATGACCAAGTTCATGGAAGTGAACGGAGAAATGAAAATATATATGCATTAAAAGCATAAGATATAGACCATGAATATGTTTAACCCTTGAGCACAGATGGATAAGTTGAACGATTTGTTCAGTTCTCCGTGGAAACAATAATTAGGCTGCTTAAAACCCAAAAGTTGTTGTGCATTTTTATTTTATGTTGTTGTTTATTTTGTTTTATTTCTAGGGAAAACCCAATTTCTGACATTCATATCGCTGTGAATTTGACCGAGGTTTTAATTTGAGCACACAGCTGCCTAACGGCTACAGTCATTATATGGGTCGGAGTTCGGTAACTATGTGAATGTTTGGCATTGTACAAATAAAAAGAAATTAAAACTTCTGCTTTTTGACCGAAGCAAAAATAAAAAAAAATAAAAAGAAAACGAAAAAATCTCCAACGACACCAGAAAAATATTTATAGTTCGTCACACTGGGAATCTTGTAAATGACACGGATGTTTAATGTTCTCATAAATCAAATGCTACCTTTGCTTTACATCTTAGCACATCATCTGTCTTCGTTATTCAACCGTTTATTTATATGGAATATAACAGTTTATCCATTTGAAATGGACCATTCCATACGATGTTCAAATGAACGAGTGCTATTTGAAAACAGAAAAAGCACTGCTTAAAGTAAACATTTTTTTTTCGATCTTGTTGTTTTCCCCTTTTTCTGAGCCCTGTGTTTTTCTTCTCTCTTGCTTTTTTTCTGCTGTTTTAATCATTAGCTTAATTATCTTTGGCCAAAGAAGCTAATGGGCGCATGTATTTATTCTCAATAAAGTAAATCGCAATGATTGTAAGATATGTGTAACGATGAGTGCAAATTGAGCAATGAGTAATTGCAATGATTTTTCTTTCACTTTCAACGGTGCAAAAAAGCTTGGTTTAATTCATCAAGCGAAGTATCATAAAGAAAAAGAGAAGAATTGTATTCACAGGCATAAACATCACTTTCTCCAACGCAGTTCAATATTCGCAAAACCTTATTTCATTTCGAATTATAAAAGAAAAGATATGAAATATCAAGACACTGATTTTTTTTATGGCAATTCTTTTTCTTTGTTTCACTGCTGATGCCACTGTTTTTGTTGTTCAAGAAATGCAAATGCAATCATTGAACATGAGGCACGCGTAAACAATTGCTTTAATGCGATTACGCTATTTATTTGTTTCATATGCACACATTTATGCTGCAACAGACGCACCAGTAAAATGTGTGAACCGAAAACTAGAAGAATTGCAAAGTTCATTATCTTCTTACAAATTCACCGGCTCTCGCCCCGAAGGAGTTCGAGATCTGATCATGCCATAATATATGTTTGTATAATATCTAACATTCAAATAGAAAGTGATAACCGAAACGAAATGAAACGAAACGAAAAAAAAAGCAACACACTCACATACTCTATAGATTATAAACCGCGCGCACGATAAACACAATGCAGAATGGCGAAACGATAAAGAAACTAAAATGAAATAACAAAGCCAATGGCACGAAGAACAAAGCGATAGTTGAATGTCATTTACCCCACTTTAATTTACATATTTGTAAAGTTTGTACTGGTGCGCACATCCATTGATGCGCGCCCAATAGAGAAAAAAAAAAAGAATCGAACAACAACAGACAATGGTGTTCGCTTGCGCCATGTTCGAAAGAATGAAGAAGTGCATCTCCATAACCTAGTACCAAAGTACATCAAAATTATGTTGATTCCAATCAGTTTTGTTTCCACAACTTTTCTTTCGCAAAAACCAAAGAAAAGAGAAATGAACTGCAAAACTTTAGATTAATTTCAACGATTTCATTCACATTCATCAACAAAGATTTCAAAGGGCATTGAAAAAAGCCAGCAACACACATTTCAATCAACATATTATTAAAGTTTCGAAATCAAATTGACTTCGATAAAGGGCCATGTGATGCACGACTTCATCCAGAAAGTCAAGGGAAACCTTTTCTGGTATCACGTTTCAATTAAAAATTCCATTTGCAAGAACTTTCTTTCACTCTCCACCAATTTTCACGGAGAAAATTCAATTTGTTTTTATCAATATTTTTGAATCGCATAATTCACCATCGATCAGAAAGAGACGACTCGAATGTGTCATTGTTTTTGTTTAAGTCATTTTCCGAACATTTACTTCAGAGAATGTTATCAATGTGGCAAAAACAATTCATCCACTCGAATGTTGCGTTTGGGTCACTACCAATGGTTTGATGAAGAATATTGGATAATGGTTTTCTTTTACTCATTTAATCTCTCGCTATCTTCATAGCTATGCACCATGCTCCATTGTTGACTGTATCCAATATCAAGCTCACTGAAGTGTGTGCATTTTTCATTCTTTTCTGTCTGACGAGAGCCGGTTGATTGGTCTTCTATTATGCTTAAATTGAATTATTTGCAGCGCTTTTTTGTTTCTTTACAACCCTTCGATAATATGCGAAAATGATTCATGCCACTTTCCAAAGACATGCAAATTTTACAATGCATCCGACAGGATGTCTGTTAGACAAAAAAATGTGTACCATCAACATGTGTATATATGACATATAGGTAATGTGAAAGTCATGTTTTCGAATGGTATTTATTTTGCGTGCGAATATTGTGCATGGCTTTGGATAGCACGTCATTTTGCCTGGTTCGTTGAAATGGCACACATTTTTTTATGATTGTACACAAAACCCTCATCATAAACGCAAATAGTGTCGTTTTTTTCTTCATTGTTTCTTTTTTTTTGTTTTCATTGTAAGCATGGTGCTCAACACATTGCCTGTCACACTTTGATGATTTTGTCTATGTTCGTAAACAAAGTGCGTCAGCACAAGGCCGGAGATCGGCCGGCGCAAAAAAGGCCGCTTCTCATCTTCTTCGTCGTTCTCTTTCTTATTCGGACATGATTTATTGAAGTCAAACGAACGTGAATGATTTGATTACATTCTTGGGGGCATTCGGTTTTTATGCTCGACTTCATTTTGCAAGAATCGTTCACACCTCAGAATATGTACGCGTGCATGTCTGCGTATTATTTCAATTTTCGTTGTCAGTCCGAATGAAACATGTAATCGTGCTAACTTTCGAATTTCATAGACTTTATTTCTGTGTAGTGAAATCGGAATTGAGTTCAGTGTGCAATTCAAAATAAAAAAAAATGCGAAACTAACTGCTTATAAACATTTTTCAAATGCATTTCAATTGAACGCAACAACGTGCTTTATTTTCAAGCAAATATGTGCATTTTTTTCTTCTGTTTTCAACAAATATGTTGGTTTGAACCGACTGGTAAACAATAAAAAAAAGTAGTTACAAACTTAAGAGATGCACTGTGTAATTGCACAACAGAATCAGCTTGAGGTGAATGGTAACCGACAAACAACAATCATAAAGTAATAATATGAAAAATATATCGGCACGGGTACGGTCGACAGTGATGAACGAACCTTTTATGTAAGAGAATGCATGAGCCTTTTATCATTTTACTTCGGCAATCACACGAACACACACTTTCACAATCATCGTATTTTCATATTTCGCGAAAGATTTCTCCGGAACATAGTTTGGACATGTCATATTTGTGATCGGTTTAGTGACATATCGATGGAGATTTTTCCATTTCTTCTTTTCTTTTTCTTGTACTCAATCGAAAGTTAATATATGCTCTACATGTGTTCCATTTGAAATTGCATGCATATTCCGTAGGAATTTCACGGAACGACTTTCTTTTAAAATCAATTATTTTCGGAAGTCAATTGGCGGTGCTCACATTGATTGAATTTGTGTGCGATTCAGCGTTTTAATCAAATGAATGTCAGTTCTTAAGATGCATATACTAGAATTCCCAGTTTTATTTATGTCTTTGTGTGACTATGATCATTTATTCTAGCCAATTAGCAGCAAGCTGAACTGTTAACCAAAAACCAAAATTTCCGAGTGTTCTATGTGGAATACTTAATTTAAATATTTTATTGAGATGTTCAGGTTGGATGCGATTGTGAAATTTTCACCGCTGTAAATTTCAGTGTCAATAAGAGAAAAAAAAACCAGCTATAATTTATTCATTTATTTATGTTAAAAACATAAAGAAAGAAACGGAAAAAACTTCTGGTTTTAAAAGGCCTGTGTGACATTATAAAGAATGTTGCAATTCCATCAAAAATACACACGTGATTCGTGAAATGTTTTGATCATTGATTATCTTTTAGTCGTCTATTATCTTCGAGCACAGTTAGGATTTGATGTCTTGATTTTAGTTGTATAGATGAGCAATAACAAAAATAAAATAACAATCGACTGCCACCGCAAATTGTTGTTTTATATCTTTAAGCATTGATCACACCGTCAAAACCACTTGTTCATTCAACTTTTGTTTCGCATCTTTTTACGATTGCGCCAAGAGTTCTTTCAATTCTTTACGAAATCGAAAAATCGCGACACACAAACCGTTTTAAATTGAATCGAAATGACTTAAGTAATGGTTCGTGGTATTGTTTTTACATTTGTTTTCTTTAAATTTTACTCAATAAAAAAATGTTCACTTTTTCTCTGAATGTATTGAATTGATTTGATTTTCTAACAAACAAACAAAAATTGTTCGATGTGATAATGTGATGAGACAGTAAAATGTCCCAGAAAAACTCACCAATTAAATTAAAAGAAGCACTCAAAAGTACAACATTAGCATTTCGCACAAACAAAACTAAAAGTACAATGCATTCATTTTATTTGGTCCTCAAACCTTCACATGCATGACATTTTTTGTTCTTCTCATAGATTCAACCACTGACTTAAAGTACACAAAAATGCCGAAAACACAAATTTCACCATAAAACGGCAACAATTATTAAAATTAAACAGCACTCGATCAGTTAAAAAATCACAATAAATAATATACAAATCTTGCTTAGAATAAACGTTTTAATCCAACATAGAAAAAAAAACAATTTTTTTGAAGCGCTCAAAATCAAATGAAGTTTAAACTCGTATGGCTTTCACACAACAAACGTTAAAAAATCATGTCTATCAATGCGCGTACGATTTAACACCGAACAAAACAAAAACATGCACACTCATACACATACGCATAAACGCATACAACCAACACCACTTCTATGCGTCTCAATTCACACATGTATGTGAACGCTTGCTCCTCTATATGTTTCGTTCTCTCGCATTTGTGCTGCGTTGTTGGCTTTAGTTCAATGTAATCCGACTGAACATGCGATGTACACAGTGACCGATTTTGATTTTTGAATTTCTAACCGTTGTGCAAACGAGACAGACGTAGATGACACTTTGTGTATGTGTATAGTGATGCGGTGTGTATTTTTGTCGTTGTTGGTATTGCTGCTTTAAAAGAAACAAACAAATGATGTGCGTTTGTGTTACACACATATACATGCAGAATGAAACATTTGTACAATGCTTATGGTTGCGTGTTTCAGAATTCAAATTGACAGCAAAGCAATAAAACCTAAACGGTCGACTGTTTAAAATGTATGAAAACAAGAATACGAATATCGAGTAGATGAACTGGTTTGAAAATGGCATATTTGTAATGGTTCGTTGTTACACAAAAAAAAAAACAAACACAAAAGAAACAACGTAAAGGTTGAAAAGATTGATTTCCATTATTTTTTTTGTGCATGTCGCTGTTCTGCTGTACAGACATGAAATGCCACCAACTTTGAGGTAAACTTTTATTTTTCATTGCAAATTAAATTTGTCGAAGTTTTTCCACAGACACACACACACCCATATACGATTCGTGGTAAAGGAATGCATGAATTTAGATTACATAGTATTTGTGTGTATGTGTTTTTATGTGAATGTATACTAAACAACGGCTGATTAAAATGAGCAATCAACTAGAGCACCGTGTAATGTAAAAGGACCAAAATTACAGTTCATTGGCATCAACAAACGTTTGACAGGAAATATTTATCGTCATCGGTCATTGTGTCGAGAATGGTTGATTAGTGTTTTCAGTCACTTTTTCGAGATTCTCTTTTGCTTGTACCTGTTTATCCTATTTCGTAAGAAAAGATTGTTTCCATATAGAAAAAAGAGACTCAACCGTACAATGTACATTCCATTGGATTTTTTTTCTTTTTTTTTCAATTGTAAAATGTAAACAGTACATCCGATTTAATTTTTCCCAATCTCTTTGTGCACCATTTTGGGCGAATGTGTGACCTACCTTAAGTCGTCGACACAAAGAAAAAAATGTGAGATTCTGTTTAAATTGTATGTACAATTTGGATACAGTTTAATTTGTCTTTTTTTTTTTTCAACTTTCACTTTGTTACATTTTCCCACGCCATCGCGCTATTTATTCCATTGGATTGATTGTTACTTCGTCTTTTTTTTCATTCATTTTTCGAGCGAATGTCTCTGCAAACAATTACAGATTCTCGTCTTATTTTTCTATGAACAGCTCCTTATGCCATTTTATACGGCTCTTTGATTCATGTGAATTCCTTATTCATTTCATTGTTTGTATTTTTAGTGATGGTGCTTTCTCTGCAGTAATGAGTTTTTTTTTCTTTCGGTTCTATCTTTTGAAAAATTGTTAAATTTTTCGGGAATGAGAGAGGTTCGCATATTTCTACATATACGGTAGCTGCCAAGCTGCCATGAGCACGCATCATAATAAATGAGAATAAAATGTGTAGAAAAAAAAGCGTTATCGTATGAAGTAAACGAAGTTGAACTGACGAAAGAGTAAAAATACGAAACGCAAGAGGAAAAAAAAATATGAGGAAACTTTTCAAAGAATTCGATAATAGCATGACGACGTGATGCTAACCCAAAATACCTTTGATAATTTTTCGAATAATCTTTTTGGCTGAATTTGAATTGTTTGGTTGTTCGTCTAGTCAGACTCACTGGTCGTAAAACCATACTACCACATGTAATAATGGAAGAACAATGAAAAAATCAGCAGACGTTAATATTTGTCGTCGCCGTTACTCTAGCCAAGCATGGCATCAACAATATTTCGCGCATTCAACTATATGATAACATGCAAAGAAGAAAAGAAAACTTAAGCAATGCAATTCACACTGTTCAAATAGAGACGGCGACAATATACGCAAAAGAAAAACCTCCAATCCAAAGACAAAATCCCATTCAATGCGACGTTCCATTGATTGCCAACATAATACCCATATCTATGGTAGTGTTTTGTATGCCGTCGATAACAACATGCAAATGGTCGATGGGTGGTTGATTTTTTTTTACTTGCACGTAATTCCCATTTGACTGTAAGCGAAATAAATTTCTCGTTTGCTTTTAAATCGGGCTGAAGGTGTGTGTGTTTGAAAATTGAGATTGGTCTAGTTTATCTATAAACGCAGTGCTATTTATTTTTGGGTAGACTTACTCGTTCTTTGGAAGGGCTTCTTGAATCTTATGGCTGTGTTTTTGTGTCATTAGTATTGTGTTGTTGTTGAGCTTTTCTGTTCGATTTTCTACGTCTTTGCGTATTGTAATTGAGCTTGAATGAATTGAATATTCATTTCGCTAACGGTGACTATAGAGAAGACGAATCGAAAACAAATATAAATGACAATTTATTTATGCTAAAAGCAATATCCAGTGAGTAAATGGCAGAAAAAGGAAACGAACCGTTGGGACACTTTGAAAACAATATATTTCGTGCATCGTTTGTTTGTATTCTTTGATATCTTCAATCTTCGGACAAATCTGTGTTTTATTTTGACTTCCAGAGCAACATAAATGCGTTCAGCATTCGTTTGATTTGAAAGAATTGATGGCACTTTTAATATAATATAAAAACGTGAAAATTTGCACACATTCCACGCAATAACTCGAAGTTTTCATATTTCATTATTTTCACCCCAATTACTGTCGTGGAACGGCGATTTTCCATGGTCCAATTTATGTGCATGCATTTCAACTTCTTTGATTATTTTGAGTGAAAGAAAAGTAATATTCAATGGTTAGAGCCAATTTTTTCGATTGAAGAAAAAACATAACCGGAACTAGAAACTTCATCCTCCCATGTCGTTGAGCATTAAAATCATTTCATATAAATATTTACTGCAGACGGATATGCTTATTCATATCAATATTGAAGGGCATTTTCCATTCGACATTTCTAAATTGGTTCAAGTACATTTTCCGTTTTATCGTGAAAAAGAGACTCGAAACGGAACATAATCTCATTTTTGTTCCAACAAAATAATTCAAAAGAGATTAAAATAATTATTGTTAGTTCGAAATTATCATGATATTACAAAATATATTGCCGAGAACAAGAGAAGCAGACAGACAGAGAGAGCGAGAAAGAGAAAGCAAATAATAGAAAAGAAAGAAGCGCGCGCTTTTTGAACGGTGTCATCATGACGATTTGCATTTTGATTGTAGCGCTCCTGTAATAAATGACTATTATGCTTATCATGAAAACATTTCGACAACAAAATACTAGTAGAAACACGCGAATTATAATGTAATAATAAAAACGAAAATCGAATAATGCCAGAAGCAATCGTTATTGAGGCCCGAACGAGCGAAAATTATTCCGTATGCCTTCATGCTGATATCAGGCCCAGATGATTTTGTTAAAGCACTCCAAAACAATTTTAATATCGCAACGTCGCATTTCGTCTACAAAGTTACATAATTATTGGCATTAAAGTCGGCTTCCGTGAAAGAAAGATATTTATTTCCAACCGAATATGGTGGCGAAACTCTGTTGTACAGTATGGCTTTGTGCCATATTTCGCATTTGGCCAAATGAAAAATGAAAAACTTCTTAAACTTTTTGCACTAAAATAGACAATATTCGGACTTGGTTAAACAATAAATCAATGTAAATATTGGGCTGTGATTCCAAATGATGATGGTGTGCCGCATCATAAACACTATAACCCCGCTCAAAACGAAAACACAGGAGATTAGTTGACACGCACAGTTAAGCACTTGAAATTGTAAATTCGGAATATTAACGTGGTTGAAACACCATAAAATGTCTAACTGTGTCACCATTTAAGAGTATATAGACACCAGTCGAAATCATTTGGGATATTCCTTACCTTGGAATACATGCTTTTGCTAAGGTGTGAACATTTTTGAATCGTATTTATAGTGAAAAATATAACTATCTACCTGTTAAATTGCACCTTTTCTAAAATATCACCTTGACATTGGATGTACAAATACGATACGATACTAACAAATCTACAAATATTAAATGATTTCTTTTGGGTTTGTCATCCAAAAGCCACGTCACGTCAAAGGTAAAATGTGTTTTACATAAAGGCGAGTCAATTTTAAGTTTACTTGTAAATGGTATCTTATAGAGCGGTAAGCACCACATTTACAAACGGCGTAATAGTTATTTCGAATACAACCAAAGACCAACAGGGTAGAAGATAATTATTCGTTTTGGAATGTTCGGTGCATACTCGACTAATGGCATATTCACATCTCAATTTCAGAGCATATACTATATTTATTGAAGAATAAAACACGTTTTCATAGACACGTGTATGAAGTCATAATCAAAACGTTGCCATTGCTGACGTTGCTGCTAGGTCACTCGATTTTCCATCAATCTTTTAACAAAAATAATCATTCTGACTTCAAGGTCATGTGACATATTTATAATCTTATATTCAAATTTAGGTTGACAGATCGCGTGCAGGTCTGAGTGGGTTTAAACACGAGGATAAAATCAGTTGTAATTTTGTTGTTATTTTGTGTCAATTGGTTAAGTGTTCTTTTTTGCTATCGAATTTTTCAGGTATATTCATTTGTGTGTATTGATATAGGTTCATTATTGTGAGGAAAATTGGAGCGAGAGAACGAGAATTCAACGCTCACGCATGCAGACAATCGCTTCAAGTGCCGATTTTTGAGTGACACATTTCGTGATGTTCCTCATTCAATAACTTTACGACCCGGATAAAATATGCAAAAGGTTCTCTAAAATTTTCAATCTACACCATTTACTTATTTGTGTGTTCATTTTTCCCTCTCGAATTTAAATTTGGTGGCGGAGCGAAACAAAAAAAAAACGATGCTGGAACAATAGTTGTTTGTCGAGTTTTAAGTTGTTTCCATTGTTTATCGAAGGCTTTTTAAACGGAAATTGAGGTTTCCAAATCATTGAAAATGTAATGAATGAGAACATTAAAAATGTTGATTTACACATTATAAAACCATCTAGGGAAAAATCAATGAGCCAATCGATATATTCTGATGATGCGCATATTTTCACTGTTTTACATTTTGCGATCACATAAATTGGTCATAAAATATCATGTTGCTCCAAAAAAAGAGAAATTATTCGATAATTCATCTCAAAATGTGGACAGATTTTGTAATTCAATATATCCTCCAAAAGTCAGTGAAGCTAACTCAACTGTCTCAATTGTATAGTTCCAAGTGAGCTTTTCAGCAAAAATCAGACAGCTCTTAAAAATATTCAATTTTTTTTCGCTCACATGCAACGATAAGAAGTACAAGTTTATTACAGTTGGAGTGAGCCGATGTAAGATTCAAACAAGAACTGTTCATGAACATACACTAAGCAGAACAAGAATATGTTTGATGATTGTAATGACCATTATGCGGGAAATAGCACATTTTTTTTTCATTCTGACATCAACATTTCATGAACCTACCTACATAGCATGGAATTTTGGTGATTTGATTATGAACGCTTGCATGAACACTATTATGTATGCAAACTAGACTGTAATATAAAACCAATTTCAAATGATGAACATAAAGCACGACAATTGTAAATAGAAATCAAAGTCTTGTGTCATATCATGGGATTATTCGGCACACATCTAGAATCACATGGATTTAAGGGATGCGTAGATCGAATGCTGTGAGTGAAGTGTTTTCCATTTTTAACACCAGAATGCGTCAGAATATATAGGCGAAAATGGCTTTTACTGCTGCCGCTGATGCCATGCAACGGTAGACGATACCATTTGAACGTATCTCAGTCGTTTTTACTGGGTTTTCTTTGTATTATTATTTGATTTTCCTTAACGGGCTTCCATCTCTAGGTAGTAAAATTATTCCTCATTTTTCTCTATGCTGAAACGTGAAGTGTATTTCGTGACATTATCACATTTAATGGCAATGAACACATTTTTCCCAGTCGATTGAATTCGTTTTCTCTTGTCGGCGTTAAATTTCATACGAAATATTGTTCTCAATGTTGCAATGAAACACGCAAACACATACCAAACGAATAAATATCAAACTGAGACGAAAAATTAAGATAAAGGTTCGAATCTCCCTCTCTCTCTGTCTCTTTACTCTTCAATAAATAATGATAACATTGTCAGATGTAAGGTCAGCACAGACACAGTTTTGAACTTTTCTCTACTTTTCTTTCTCTCTCTCTCTCCCTTTCTCTGTCAAATAGTAAAAATGCTACCAAAACACACCGGATGGACTAGATCAAATAGTGTTGGCCAAAAAAATAAAAATAAATAAATGATACTTTGTTATCTAATCGTTGACAAAGGCAAACAGCCTAATGGCCGCTTTGAGTCCATCCATCACCCTTTGCGTGTGGAACGAGATGCTCGACCAAGCAAAATGAAAGTGAAGAACGTGGAAAAACCAAAATCTAAATAAGTGAGTAGATTTGAAGACAAAACTAGTTTTGATGTTTTTTCATCATCCACTTCAGATGGCTTTCAATTGAAGTGGATATTCCGGAAAATGTGTGCATTGTCGTGTGTCAGGTGCCAAAAGTATTTTATTCTTGTCATGTTTTACAATCAATCGAACGGTATTATGTAATTTTTAACCTTTTATTCCGAGAATTTGTGACGATTTTATTGTAATACATCAATCCAATTTGTTATGGGTTTTGTGCATGAATGTTCTATATACACAATATGAATTTTGTCGATGGATTGATCAGAAAAGCGCTTATTTTATGGATTGATTTTCTACAAGATTTCAAGCAAACCCAACAATGGTTTGATACGGATTCGATTCGTTGTTGGTGTAACTTATGCCATTCATTCAAAATCAATAAAAAGACGAAGAAGAGAAACGGTATCGACGTCAAACGCTCAATAATACACGAATGAACACATGAGTTTATATTTCTATGTGGCACATTATTTGTTATTATTGTTGTCATCATCATCATCATCGTCGAAGCTGAGAAAAAAAATCTAATTCCTTTTTATCGGACAAACATAGACGCACTGATCATTGGTGCAAACTATCCGTCATTACGACAAAGCTATACGCAGTTCAATTGGTATTCCAATCGATTTGCGGAATCATATATTGGCAATAAAATTCGTCCGCACATAGCCATGCCGATATGTGAAACTTTCTTTTCCGATGAAAAGTTTTTCAGTACCTTTTTTTCGTCCGTTTTGACTCATAAAAAGAAAAATTATATGATGGATAAAATTACCAATTTTGAAGACAGAACTATCATTTTTGTGCGTGGATCAAATGCGTATTTCTGTTTGTGAGTCGGCCGATCCGAAGAGGCAAATTTTGAATTTGAGGACAACCAATGAAATCACCACGTGCATTAGTTTTTTTTTTTGCATTTTCAATTTTGTGCATGGTAAACGATATGTTTGAAAATGACATCCAATATTGCGCTGGAATGTATGTAATATTATTACATATAAAAATCAGAGAAATATGAAAATCGATTTTTTTTTCATTTGATGCGTTCGGTTTGTGTTAGCATCGAGCGCACGACAACAAGAAAAATAATAATAAACCGACGACAACAGCGAAGACGACGTCAACGACAACAGTTTTTTTTTGGGTTTGATTTGGATAAACTGAGCAAAAATGGAAATTTCCCTTCCCTCTGTAAATATGCGCATATATGTGTTGTCGGAGTGATAGAGCGAGAAGGTCATAACCACAGGCAATGAACGAGCACAATACCCAAGCCGTAAGAAATCCAATAATCAAAAACAACTAAAGCATATATTCGATCGCTTACAAACAAAGTAGACAAATGTGAACACTTTATCGAGTCCTTTTTTCTGGCGATCTACTTGTTCAAATCTCAATTTCTTCTTATATTTACATTCTCTCTCTCTCTCTCTCTCTCTCGCTCTAGGTACTCTGACTATCGTATTCTAATCGTATGTTTGTTTCGGTCAGAAAATTGGTAGATTGATATTATCACACCAAATAATATTTCGGCATTCTTCATAAAATGTCTTGCACCATTTGAAATCGGAAGAACACATTTTGTCATATGATTTATTTGATTCCATTTCGGTTCACGGATTATCCATTCTTACATTGATCTGAAACAAAAGACTCTTTGCGTTCAATATTATCTGGAACAATCACCAAACACTTACTTATTCACAGGCGATGATAACAAATCATTGATCACACTATAGTTTCTCAAATGGCATGCTTATATTTCTCATGGCATAACTCCGAGTCATCAAAATGAAAAATCAAATTTCATTTTTGGAAATGGTTTTCTCAAGTCTGGAAATTTATTTGAATTCACTAAAAAAAAAAACTTTAGATTCATGCCTTTTATGTGAAAAGTAAAACATTTCTGAATCAGTTCAGTATCGGCATAATAATTTCGATAAATATGCATATTACATGTAATCGACACTTGAATTTTTATACTTTATTTTTGACGTTTGGATTCCCACAGTACAAGATAAATCAAATATCGATTTACACATTGAATCAAGAATCATTGAATTTATGTGAGTTTCTTTTTGTTGTGATGATTTATCAAATTTTATACTTCAAGGGGTGTTCAAAGGGCTTCGAATGGATATGACCTTTTCCACGCTACTGAACGATTCTCGTTTAATATGTCTGGATCAGGATTGTAGTTGACATAAAAATGAATACTTATTGTTGTGTATATCTGTATATAAATTAGCTAATCAATTTGGCAATTGATATGCCCTCTTGGAATAAATAATAAAATTGAAGATTTGATATTAACATACATACCATCTCAATTTGGGATGGTTACAATGAATTTACATTGCAAAAAATATTTGTATTGGCACGATGTTCATTTCAATGCTGTATCATCATCCCCCACTTCAATTAATCTTACAGTAATACTATTTAAAGGTAACAATTTCAATGGGTTTTTTTTCAACCATTTGATGCCGCTTAATTTACAAATGTAATATATTTTTTTTCGGTTTTTCATGAAAAAGCCACCGTAAACCGTGTGAAGTATGCAAATAATAATAAATAACCCATCAAAATAAAATGGTGCATTTGGTGAATTTGTGCCAAAGGCAAACACGATGTTTTTTTTACAATTGACGCTTAAATTTCAATCATCAATATCATACAGATGTTTATCAAATTGACAAATAATAAACGCGCATAATGAAATCTCATATATGGATATTGTTGGGTTTAAAATTAATTTTTGGATGCATAAATAATGTCGGAAAAATGTGTAACTCACAGGGGCAAAACAAAAAGTTGAGTCACCACTGCTTGGTTGAAGTTTTAATCGAAGTGTTGTTGTTATGTGATTGTGGCTTAGATTTAATTAAATTTCTGTTTATTGACGTAAACATTTGCATATATGCATTTGTACGATTGAATGCATTTGATTCGCATGCGATTTACCTATTGTTCGATCATTAGTTTTTTTCCTGAATGAACCCATTGAAATGGCATCAACTAGAATCTCACTCACGTTCAATACAATATGTTCCATCGACAATAAACATTCTACAACACTCGATATAATTGGACATACGACCATAGCAACAACGGAAAATCTCCCATGCTATCCATGTTGAAAGATCCACCGTTCAATTTACATCGAAAATAGTTTCACTAACACCAAACATTTGAAGAAAAAAATGCGTGCAAATTTTGTTACCGTCATTCAACAGTTGATTCAATTCTCGTCATTGGATTTTTTGCTTGCGACAAATTTCAACCAAACAACTTGATTAATAGATTTTCCGCTACAGTTCCCTATTTGTTGTTCAATATAATTTTTTCTTTTCACTTATTTTGTGTCAGATAATTGTAACGACGGAAATGATAATGAATTTGAATGATTCCATTTGTAGTTTTTGTCTCTCTTTTCACATCGAACTTAACACTACGTGGATTTAAAATGCATTTGATTTTCTATACACAATTTTTGATTTATGTTCGTATTTGTAATGTTTATGTCAATTTTTGTAAATCTTATGACGCTTTTTGATTTATCCATTTTAGTAAGTTTTAAAATCGTAATATTTTGCGATCAATATTTAAATTTCGCCACTTTCGACTGTAGCTTCGAAGCGGTCCATTTCATTGCAGTAGGCTATGTCTGCTTTTATAATAGATACCATATAAATTTAGATAGTATATGTAGAAGTAAAAGCCACATATTCTGTCTCTTTTTCATGTTTCAAATTCCCAGAATTTTGTAAATGACTTGAACTTTGATGTTGTCGCTGTTTTAACTTTTTTTTTGGCAAATAAACTTACTTTGTCGGTCATCGTCAGCAGTTTTTACTTGATAATTGTCTTGCCGCACACCATGACATTGCAAATAAATGAACTGAACAAAGTTTTACAGAACAACAACAAAAAAAAAAACAGAAATACACGAAGTACATAATGTTATTTCCGGTGTCGTATGTGCAACAGCAACAGTAACAACGACAGTATTTTTTCAATTAAGGAGTTGTACAGAAAAATTTACGATTAACACCATTTTGGCTAGCATTCGGATTTTGGATTTATTGTTAACAACGTCGACAACAATAAAAACATGCATAATACCATTTTAGCATTTTTATCCGTTGATTGGCGATTTCATCAACTTATTTAGCATACATTTTAGAAATTAATGGCATTTTTAATTCTGTATGTTATCAATAAAAGATCAGATAAACCCTATCCCTTTCTCTTCAACTTAAAAACGATAAATGTTATTTCATGTGATTACGCAATAAGTGCATCGACATACAGTGGCATCATTCAACTCGATAGAAAAGAACGGGGAAAAAAATGAGCACAAAGAAAATTTTACATAATCGATGTTTTACATTGAATAATTTGCAGAAAATGTGACAATAGACTGCGGTCGATATCCAGATGCCATTCAAATGAATATCATAACATTTCCCATTTTAATTGACTGTACGAGTTCTTGAGCATTCAATTTTGTTGAATCCTAATTCGAACAAAATCCAAAAAGACAAAATACCTCAACGACAAGAGAGCGAAAGAGAGAAAGAGAAAGAGAAAACCACAAAAACAATGTACACCATAAACGATACGAAATGACTTGGCATTCATTTCAGTTAGCAGCATTCAACTATGTCAGCTATTAATCTATCGTTTTGAAAGAATAGGAAAATAATGAGTGAATTGCACGTTCGCTTCTGCACTCATAGTTGTAAGAAGGATACTGAAGGCATCATTGGGTGAAAAGTGGCACAGAAGCCAAATGCCGATCTCATTCTCAAGCATGTATATCATTGAGCGTGCGTTTGCCTGCCTGCCTGCCTGCCAGCCGTTTGCCCGCTCTTTCGCGGTATCATCATCTATTACCACGAATGGCGTGTAATATGTGAACATATAGTGTATATTCTTGTGGCTCAGCAAGAGACTCTGGGTGTATGAAGAATATGCTTTACCATATACACCACACAATATCCGGCACATTATTCTTTAAGCCTGCAGGATAATAAATTTCGCTGACAACCTTATTACAGCGAATATCACACATACACACACAACGCCTTGCATACACACATATTGAAATGAGGCAATTGATGTGGCGAACTCTCATACGCGAGACGCTCTTTGGTGTTTTTGCTCTGTACACCCTCTTTCACTACTATTCTATCGTCTTATGACTTGAACTTAAGTGTATATGATGCTATTGGATGTGTTCATAACTAAAGCATTACAATATGATTAAGCTGATTTTCTTTCTTTCTTTCATTATTCGGTAGTTTTTTTGCTCGCGCGCGCCCTCTCCCTTCCCTCCCCCTCTCTCTCTTCGATTCTTTACATTATTCGCTCATGCCACGACTTAAGTAAGTAAGCTTTGTGTCTGCCAACCAGCCATTCTTCTTGCCCGCCTGCCCCATCAGCCATGTGTGATGAGTATTGCACACATTGGCTACACATTTTGTATTCATATTGTTCAGTATGCTTGAGATTGTAAATGTCGCCACATCTGTAGCTAACCATAAACCCGCCAACAAATTTTCAACTCACATTCTCAATGACGATGAGCCGACCTTTAACACGGACTATCCAAACGGTACACTCATCGCTTGGTTACTTTTGTGTTGGGAAAATATGCGATTACGTAAGTATAACATTATTCTATGTGTGCACTTTTCTTCATTTCATTTTTTCTTTCTCTTTCTTCTTCTGCATTTTTTTTATTCTTCGTTTCTATGCTTGCTATCAATATTTACTTCGTTACACCTATAACATGCTGAAAAAAGAGCATTGTTTGGTGTGTGTGTGTGCGTGAAGCACTAAAGGAAATAATAATAATGGTTTGGCGAATAGAAGTGGCGAACAGCAATTTAAGGATCTTGTATAAAATGCTTGCCATGGATATATCTTGTTTGTTTCTTATTTGTTCTAAGCCAACATGCATGATAATCATGCCAATGATAATAATCAAATAACGTTCTGCTCCACATTCTTCTGTTTGTTTTGTCACATCTTGCCTTTGATCTTTTCGAAACATTTTATTAACACAACAGTATTAAATTTAATGATTATCATTGTTTATGAGTATGCGCCCGCGTTTGAAACATCTTGGAGGAAGGCGAACAAAAAATTGAATAAACTCCCTTTTTTTGTTATGGTGAATATCCTGCAGCGTTCCAATATTACCGATTTACAAGTTCCTTTTGCTTCGAGGAAGTTATACATAATAATAAAAGCCCACGGATCATATCGAATGGCATTGCAACGACGAACAGCACATAATCCGTGGTGTTGGCACAATTTGATATTGCATTTTGACAGTTTTCGTAAATTGTTTGATGTGCTTAACAGAACGAACATAATGCGATGATAGAACTAGCGATAGAATTGTATGTACAGCACACTGCTTTCATCTTTTTCTTTTTGCGTCTTCATTCTTATTAACATTATAAAAAAAGAGCAGGAAATTGAATTTGTTTAAACATTTTTTTTGCTTGCGAATGAAAAGCTTTTCGTTTGCGCAATCATGCTCACTGCTGAACGTGCACTATTTTGAAATTTAAGATGCATTCAAGTAATATCAAAATATGCCGCCAACATAGAATTAGAAAATGTGCATGTGCATTGGTGTGCACCAGAAAGTATTTAATTCAAGTTGGCGGTGTTGTGGTTCAATGTCAGTACAATGAATATGAACTATTCACCCATCTTCTGTTTGACATACGAACACAAAAAGATTTATGTGCAGTGTATGATGAATGTGTCATGACAACGAAATTGCATCCATATTTTCTAGTGGCAGCCATATCAACACTCATTATTTTGTCGGAGCGGTGAAATTGGTTAAGAGCCATTTAATTTGCACCCCGTTTTACATCCGAAGTTATTCATATCTCGCTAATTTTATAAACATTTGAAAATTATACCTGCTGAAAAGCAATTTATCTTTTCAAAATGCATTGAGACCGAATGAATGGTATTCGGCGTGCTGGAAAACAAAACACGAAGAAAGATAGAACAGGTGCAAGCCAATGAAACAGTTATGCGTATATTGTACAAGCAACGTTATTTATATGCATGCAAACGAAGTGAGAGATAGAGAGAGACAGAGAGAGTGAGAAAAGGAAACAAAAACAGACGTTACAATTGAATGTAGTTGCTGGGTTAGTAGTGCGTTTTTGGCATTTGATTTTGTAAAATGACTTGATTCTCATCAAGCTCATGTTTGCGTCGCCACCAGTTTCAATTTAAGGAAACGATTAATTAGAGTAATTGTTGACCCTAATTCAAATGCTATATATTGCTATATCTCTATTTCTCTCTATGATGCAGAACACATCGACACCTCTAAAATTAAATTCTACAAATTTTGTTAATCAAATTGCCTTTAAGAGTATACAGAAAATGAGATTGGCTGTTGGCATATTCGTAAAGTGGCTTTTGACGAAAAACAACTACCAAAAATAGTATGACGCACTCGCGTGCATTGCTTGTCAAACCGATAAAATGGTATTCAAACTAGCTACTTAGAATGGTGGCCACTGAACTAGATCTAACATAGGAGCCTCAATACCAAAACCAAAGAGAAAACCATAAAAAAATGACAAGGAGCACAAAAAATTGATGAAAATTTTGCGTTTTCAATGTCATTTGATGCTCAAACGTGCAGTGGAACAAAGAAAAACCACACAAGAACACATTTTATTTCATCGAAGTATATATATCCTATATAGAGGAGAACATTTGCAAAATTGAATACATATTTCATTTCGTTTTTACCGTCTGATCTAGCCAGCAATAGAAATGAAAAAAACATCCTTGCGATTCACTATGCTCTTAACACAAACCATATTTTTTTTCTCATCATCGGATACTCTGCATGATGAAAGGATATACTTTGAAAGCGAAAAAAGAAAACATAAAGCAAATAGAATTGATGGATGAAACACAATTTACGCAAAAGAAAAATATATTTACATTTGAATATATATATATACGGCAAATGCATGAAACAAAAAAAGCTATTCGTAATTCTATTTCGATCATCATCTCAAAATAATATTTTATACACTCAACAGTTTTTTTTTTCATCCAAATTGCGGAAATGGAAACAAAATCAACAAACATAATCGAATCACACTTGATGTCGACCACCAAATTTATCAATTCCGCATCGACAGTTCGAAATTATAAACACCAAAGTCAGTTATTTTACTCTATCATATTTTTTTTGAAGTTATTTGATGATGATGAAGAGTTTTGCCAATTCACTCAAATAAAAATAAATTAAAATTGGAAACGGTCACCGAAGCACAAATGGTTGGGAGAAAAAATTTTTTTGATGGTGTGAGACATATTAATAACTTCTACGGAATTTTTATTGACAATTTCTCTTTGGGATAATAAAAATGCAAAGTTCAGAGAACAAAAATTGTGTTTTAAATTCTATTTATGTTCGTCGCACCTTAGAGTTCACGTCAACTATAGTCGTAGTGAACTGAAATAAAAGGTGTACACTATAATTATAATTACCTTTTCGCCATAATTTGAAAACCATTTTTCTTTGTATTCACGAGCAAAAAAAAACTCTCTCTTTCTCTACAATAAACACCACAGACACTTGGCTATTTGATTTATAAAAATCGAGCCATTTCATGGACAAAGCGTTATTTTACCGGATTGAAATAAAACACGTCTACATCATACACACAAAATTGTAACTGTCATTAAAACATTTATGCGCTCAAATGTAGTGCCCGGTCAAACTTCAGTATGATTCACACGATTCCGAGAAGCTCTTCCACTTATTAGTGAAATAAGACGATAGTGTAAGACAGACAAAGAGAAAGAAAAAGAGTGAAAGAGAGAGATTACTGATATTGTTAATACGACCGTGTATCCGGGGCATTTGCATTTCATTGATTAGTCAATGGTTGTGTCATAAAGTTAACAATTCACTTAAATTGCAATACAAAATAGTGCCGAATATTCCCAGCGCATCCAAACTCGTTCGTAATTTCCGAATGAAAATAAACAAATTACTCGAACATTTATTATTATTTATATTCAATGCGCACCAACATAAAGTACTGAATAAGTTTTATTGCCTTTCATTTCACTCTTTTTTTGCCGCTTTAAATTGATGCATTGTGTGCAAATAAATAAACTTTTACTCTTTCTCAATCTCTCTCTCTCTCTCTCTCTCTCTCTCTCTATCTATCTCTATCCCTCTCTTTCGCTGGACCTTAAATTACGAAAATTTATCACATCCACAATACTTAAAGTACTTAGACGAATGATAAATAAACCAATTGAAATTCTCAATGATTCAATTGGTTGCTCTTTGTGATGTGCAGTTCTGAATTGTTTGTAAAGATTTCTCTCGCATCATAGACAGACAAGCGCGCGCGTTCATATTTGTCTTATCACAGTCGGTTCAAAATGAATTACATATGATTTAACATGATTAAAATGACAGAAAAAAACCTCTTATTAACGAGTATTATGGATTATACGTGTGTGTTTCCTCCCTTCTTCAATTTTGTTGTTATTGTTTGTTTTTTTTTTTTATCGCAAAATGAAATAAAGTATCTCTGCTAAAAGTGTTGAAATGAAATGAGTCGGAAGTCAGTGGTCGGAAATACCAACTATATGCGATAAACACCAAAATAAGATATTAAAAGAGAACGACAAGTTGTTTCAGACGCCTCAATATATTAAATAACCAGAAATGATTTTATGAAATGAAATGAGAGAAGAAAAAAAAAACAAAAAAACAATCTCTAGAATAAATTTACATTTTTTTTCTGTTTTCCTTCTTATGACGGGTTTTGTTTTCAATTTCACTTCCACGTTTTACATGCATTTATTATATATTATTCCAGCCGTTTGTATGCAGATTACGTTTATTTATATTTTGTGTGTATGTGTGCGTGTGTGCGCTCACTGTTGCTTTTCATTTATCAATTGTTTATTTCAGTGCGAATAGTTCACGGAGCGTGTGATATAATAGCTTACAGATGATTGTACACATAAATTTCGAATGTTGTCTGCATCGCTGCCATTATTGCCGTTACCAAGATGCAATGATGAAAATGTGCGTTTTATTGAAATTGAGTGCACGCATATAAAAATGCCAGATTTATTAATGGAAAAATACACATTTATTCGAGCATCAAATTGAAAAGAAAAACACAACTTATACGGCAGCTTTAACATAAAATATCCATATGCATATTCATGTAATTAATTTCATTTTCGCTTGATCTGAACTTCAGCATGCACGGATTGAAGATGCAATGCTGGTTGACGTTGTCGTCATCGTTTGTAGAAGATGCAACACACATAACACAGTTAGATGTATTTGCATTGTGTGAATGAAATCTTTGGGGCTCACCCGTCCAGATTCGCTACGTTTGGTGCATGGTTGCACTCTCAATTCATTGATATTTCGACGAAGTAAGCGTCTCTATTTCTCCGGCGCATTTGTTTATTTAACAACATGAAAATAAAATCTCTTTTTTTTTTGGTTGGGGTGCTGATGCTGACGTTATTGCAGTCAAATTGAAAACATAATCTGAAATGTCGGAGCCAACCAGCATATTCATTTCTACATACAGTCAACACAAACCACATAACATGCTTGCTATGCAATTCGGGCACTGCAGCGACACAACACAAAATCAAATGAAAATGACTTGTTGTGTCTTGGGCATTTCATTTCAATGCTTTGCATTTATTTGCTCATAAACACTGATTTTATGTACGGTATATACACCATAAATTTTATCCAATTATTATTTATAATATTTAACACCCATATACAATACAAATAACGTCAATTGTCCCAAATATATATAAATGTTCACCATTATCTTAATAAAGTTCAAAAATTATTGGAATTGTCGATGTGTAAATGTTTTGTTGGTCGATTGATTATTCGGTTAGTATTTCATTCGATAATAATTTCGATTCAATGTTTTGTTAAATTACATTAAATGAACTAAGCATTCAGAGTGGCAAAAGGTGAATAGCTTCAATGGCCATTTCATCGTTTCAATTCAGATCGAATGTGCTTCAATGATTTCGATTTTTCAAGATATAATCCAATCACAATGAAGTTGTAATTTAAAATATGACCCACATACTTGGTTAACACAATAAATCCATTCAGAACTCAAAATTCCGGTGGGAAGAATTTACTTTGATGAACCGAAGACAGAAAACAAAGAAAAAATCTCGAATCGGCGAAATATCGGTATTTTGTGTGTGTGTCACGTGTATGTGTGCGTATGTATGCAGTACAGTTTATTTGTTTAAATTAATGACGTTAAAAATGCTGTGTCGGTGCTCATGAATGGAAGTGAAAGCAGAAAAGTTACTTACGTTGCAGCTCTACAATGTACATCAATCGGAGCAAAAAAAAATATGAAGTTTTATTTATTTCAATGTATCGTCGAATGGGAGACAGTAAGGGGAACTCAACCGTTCGCTTGTCGAATTGAATCGGAACCGAGCACGAGCAAAAAAAAAATAAACATTACGTTTTTATTTCTCCTTCTTTTCGCATTTGACTTCTCGTTTTTTGCTCACTCAGCTAAAATACTGATTCGAATTGCTACCGTCCATTCGAAAAATGCTCAGATTTCATCATGCTCAACATAAAATGTGACGATATCTGACAATTTTGCAATGGATTGCCTTTACATACCGCAAACATTCGAATCACATCGCTATTGTGGGGGATGTCAAAAGATAATTATCAATTATAGTATTAAAATTATACGGTTTCGAAATGTTATCTGCACTTAAAGCAGATCACAGTATACTGTAGCTATAGCTGACAAGCCACGCTGAAATGCTTTTAATTGTTTTGCAAATTACAATGTTTGACAAACTTTGGAAAAATGACTATTCATTGAATGAAATAATAAACGATTTGTATGCACATTCCATTTTCAGTTTTGTTTACATTGCATCGGAAACTTTCTCAAGTCGTGCATTGCCATTGGTTGTGCGTTATTTTTTATTTCATCCATGAAATTGCGCGATAAAAACTTTTTTCATCTTCTTTGCCCACTTCTCTCTCTCTCTCTCTCAGGCACACAATCGTTTGTGGTGTGAATATTGTACACTACTCCAGAAGTTGTTTAGTGTGTTTTTTTTTCAAAGGTGCTTTTCTACATCCAAATTTGGTGTCGATAGACAAGAGATTTGAATTCTCCCATGATTACAATATTTTTTGTGTGGCATATGGATTTGAGTGGATGCTCCAAAATGACCAAAATATTGTCAGTTATTTATTACATTCTTCCACTTGTATGAGACTTTGATTTGGGTTAATATTAGTTATATTGTTTAAGTTTTTTACGATTTTTTGTTAACCTTCTTCATTTCTTGGGATAACATTACCCAAATGTGAGCAGAAAGAAAGACTTTTTTTTTTTAAATGAAGAATGAAATGTGGCTTTTGACAAATTGCCATCGATTGAATACAATGTAAAAGTATAAATTGTGCGTTGTTTGATTTACGAGCGTCTGTTCCATATCGAGCATGTGTTCCGCTTAGCTCCATAATCAAACAATTGTTTTCAGCTAGGTTTTCAGTTAGACATTGCCATTTTTGCTATTCATATTGGTAGAAGAAAACAAAAAACTAAATGAATTGATCGAATAAGTCCGAACCGCACTTGGGCACGTATGAATTCGATACTAAAACATTTAAATTGTGATTTAAATAACAAATATTTGTTCGTTCAATTTGTCTAATGATGAAGATTGTCATTTAAAATGTGATCCAGTAAAAAAAGATATTGCCAACGAATTTCATGACACTGCTCATCAATTCGTACTACGTTTTAAAGAAAACCTTTGACTAAAGTCAATTACATTTGAAATTTGAAATCTTACCGATCATAAAATAATACAAATAAATCCACAGAATAATAACACAATTGGTATCCACACAGCAACACTTTGCAATTCAAATCGATATAATATAAACTGTATTGAGTAAATATGCACATGAATTTAATGTGTCACCTCTGGCGTTAAACTTGTGGCTTTGCAGAGAAAATTCACACTTAGATTTGTCTAACTTGATTGTCCGTTGCACATATTTTTACGATGCAATTGCAATAGTAAAGTGTATGTATATTCAATAACAATTTTCATGTTTCAGTTTGTGTGTGCCACTGTTGTATTTTGTCTCTCTTTCTCTCTCTCTCTTTTTTTTCAACCAATTTTCGTTTCGCTCTTTGCAATGTTTTCTTTTTCGGTGTGTATGTCGTTTGTATTTTTGCAATTCAGCACATACAAATAAGAAGAAAACGACCAAAAAGAAGCACAAACAAAACAGCAGATACTTGTTTGGCCTGTTTTTATCGCACACTGCTTACAGTTGTTCTAACCATATTTTTTTATTATGAACGTGAAAGAACGGATTCCACGTTCTGCATCGAGATTTTCCGCGCAATGACTTTAACTTTTGATCTTTCTTGATTTCTATATTGTATTTGATCCCGTTTTTCCCGAACACACATCTACACTGGGCCACACCGATGATTTAATGCAGATTTAACAAAATTATAACATCCAATCCGAACACACACATCAAATGCACACATAAAAACGTTATTTATTCTCTTTTTTTATAGAGTCGATTTGATTTCACCTTGAACCGTTTAAACATATATCACTTTTGATTTTTTTTTCTTCTTTCGCACAAGACACTCATATCCACGATGGCATAATAAAATGGAAAATTCGTAAAAAGTCTTTTAAATGCGTCGAAAAATGCATCGATCATTGTTGAGAAAAAAAAACTATATTCACATATTAAATTGTTTCGATTGTAATGTTAAAAGTAATGTGATTGATTGCGTTGCGTTGTAATTTTCAATTTTTGTTCATAAAATTGTTGGTGATGCAGGAAGTGGGTCAACGACTCCTCATTATTTATTGTTTAGTTATTGTTGTTGCCGTTTTTTGTTACTCTCTGTCATTGTTTTCTTCATTTCACCACATTGTATTGACATTTAAACACTCACGACACACATCCATTTGTTTAGTATGGCGGATAAAATGAGCTTGACCAAAAATGAATGAAAGTACGTGATTTAAATAACATGCTATACCATCGCACTAAAGTCAATTGTTTTTAACCAGTGAAAAATTAGAATGTTGTGAATGTTCCACTTCGTCTAATGACATTCGATGTAATAGGAGTGCGGATGGTGTTGTTTGGTTTTAATGTTTAAAAAAGAGTACGGAATAATCGATGATTAATTAATCATGTGGAAACGTTTCATTCTCTCTCTCTCTATATGTCGATCTCGATCTGTATAGAGGACGCAAAATTCACTGTTGATGAGAGAACGAAAAGAGAAAGATGTTTTGAAGTAGCAGCTGAAATGAAAGTGTACACTTAAAGCACAAACAAATATGACGATGTACAGGTTGGTATTGGCTCCTTATTCAAGCAGTTGCACGCGTTTTTAACATTTATTGTGTCGTCCACACTGTTGATGTCTTTGGTTACCTCCCTCTCTCACTCTTTCTTCATCTCTCTCTCTCTCTCTCTCTCTCTCTCTCTCTCTCTCTCTCTCTCTTCGAATTCAATGCTCTGTTGCAGTGCAACAACATACATTCGATACATAAATTGCAATTCACATGCACAAAGAATATCAGCTCAGCACACTTTTCACAGTTTGTACTGGATTGTTGTGAGATTCAAGCTGCTGGTTATGTTTATATGGTGTTCGTATGTTTTATTGACGTTCCGATTTGTTTGTCGTTGTTTTCTCTACTCTTTTTTCTCACTAGGAGGTGTTATATATACGATTAGATTTTCTTTTATTTTGTTCTTGTGTCGCGCCTTCACGCACTAAAATCATGTGAAAATCTCTATCAAGACAAAAAAAAAAAAATGCGTTATTTCTCAATTCACACAGTTTCATTTGTTTTCACTTTGTGCTTCGACAATAATAAAATGCCGCCGGTTTAATGTGTAAGAACGGTTCCACACCAATTGGCCCATCAAACCATTCATAAATAATAATAACTGGTATAAATTAAACAAAAATTAATTAAATAATTAACTTGTTCAATTCACAAAATTAAAAAAAAAAAACAAACAACAATAATAAAGCACACAGTGAATGGTTGAAATTCCAAACTAGTCTAGTTCTGTCTCATTGTCGATCTAATGCTAACCATCTATTATCCATTTAGCTAACAATTGGCATATTTGTTGTGTTGCGCGCAATTTGTTCACATTCTTCATGGGCAATCACCGCATACCGTATAATTCATACATTGCGCTAACTGAAAATTAATTTCTTTTCAACACACTTCTTTTTCTATTTTAACTTAAATGATAGACAATTGTGGCACACTAATTATCATGAGAGAAGCGATTTATGTTGATGTTTGAATAATACACGATTTTGCACTCGAAAGATTTCGATGTTGATTGTTTCAACACAAAATGAAAAAAAAAAAAACAAAATTTAAATGATCGCTGCGAACGCGCACATTCACCTTCAGATCAGTTCGTCAAACAATTTACAACTGACTGCATTGAACAACAAACAAGCAGCAAGCAGTGGCGAACAACCAGAGCCTCAACTGAAACAGACGGCATGCACGGTGTTACGATACTTTAATTATTCACTATAAAACACACAGGAAGAAACTAAAAAAAAAAAAATAAACGAAGAACGAACCACAAGAGCAGCAACAGTTTGTTGCGAGGAAGATAGAGGAGGACGGGAAGATAAAGAGTCCAAATTTAAAACAAAAATGAATTGAGAGAAAGGGAGAGAAAGAAGAAACGAAGAGAGAATAATACATTGAAGCAGAGCATACATTTACAACGAATTATGGTTGTGAGAATTTCTTCAGGTTAATAGTTCCGAACTAAAAATGAGGAAGAGAAAGAGAGCCAAACAGCCAAATATAAAATATGACATGAAACCACAGTATCAATGTTTAATGAAAAGGATGACCACTTATGATTTTTAAGTCGATGAAATGGCACTCACATTTGAACAATGCATATATACTTGCTTTTCTGCCATTCTACGCATTTCGAATATTCTTTCCATAACCAGAATGATGTATTTATGTCTAAGAAGTATTTATGGAACGCTAATGCACATTCATTGTCGACTTTATTTACTTAGATTTTAGATTCGAAACATGTTTGTCTAAGACACAAAATGGACAATAGAAATGATGCATCACAGCATACTAGTTTGTGGATGGAAGACTATGCAATGCACAAAACTGATCGTCATCACGTAAGAACCGAAGCAACAAAACATATGTCAAACAATGACAAAGGTGTATGGTCCGTCGCTTCTTTACCGATACACACATAGTATACACATGTATGCACGTGTCCAGAAATGTACACAGACGCGCGCGCACTTACAACCATTTGAATTCGTCGATCGTTTTATGTTGTTGTGTCGTCGTTGTCGTTGTCGTTAATGTTGATGTCGATGTTTATGTTTATGTTGAGAGAGATGGATAGAGAGTGGGAGATTGTTGTCCGAATTGCTTTCAGCTTGCATGTTATAGCTCCATCGTTATTTTCAACTTCTTCATAGCACTTGCCACTATTTTATACACGCTCACCAAAAATACCAATGCACATACACAATATTATGCATTCTCTCACTCACAATATATGCACCATCTGACGTTGTTGTGTCTCATTCCTTTTAATGTATATTCGCTCTTTTGTTTCCATTGCACTGCACCAACGACTAAAGTCGGTGTTTCTTATAGTCATTGGTGCAGCTGTTTGGTTTTGATCATCGGTTCACTGCTTTTTGGTCAAGACACAAACCTTGTACTCGGGATCGTGAGAATGTTCGTTAGCAACGGCAAAAATTTCGGTTTTTAATCAACAACATGTAATTGAATTCATTTCACCGTAATTTGAACAGAAACTACATTTCTTGCAAGATAAATATAAATTCAATTTAATCGTTCAAGGATTTATAATTCATTACGTGCCACTTGTTCTCAAAGGTTTCTTTTTTTATCTCGGTCTGTTTATTTTTGGTACTCAATAAGTATTGAACATTCTTTATATCGGCCACTTTTTGCTCTTCATAATAATCTGTGAACAAAGTTCAACTAAGCGTGCAAGGATTTCAGAACATTTTTCTGCTTCTTCTTTTTTTTTCAAACTGATGCTTTTTGTTTTCTGCTCTAATTCGAATGGTACAGCATGTGAATGATGATGTCAATATATACAATTTAAAGCTGAACAAATTTAACGGTGCAGAAAAAAAACTGAATTTGATTCGCCAGTATTTTTTCACTTGAAAGATGCCATTCGTCCTTTAGGGGCTTTGCTCTTTTGATAACAGTTGAGGCATTCTAAATCATAGAGGGATGGGCCAACGCGTCAAAGTCAATCAATGATTCGGTTGATTTTCGAAAGTTGAAAATTTAAGCGTAAAAATCTTTTGAAAAATCCATAGGTGAACATTTTGGACAGTTTTGACAATTTGGATACACCTCTTACAATATACATATTACTCTTGCCAAATGACTTTCACCTCAAATATTTTGTCATGTGTTAGGAAAAAAGAACGTCCTATTTGATTTGAAAAGGAGCCATTTTCACTTTTCGTTCCTTTTGAGTACATAAAAGTGCGGATTTCCCAATGGACAACATATAACAAAACATATAACTGATATCAATCTAGTGAGTAAACCAGTGAGTATTGTATGTAAAGAGCATTTTTATGTTTCCTTCAAATTGAAATATGTTGCTATTGATATTACTTTTTTATTTATTTCTATCCTTTTTTCGTCGCAATACCTTACAAAATCTTGTGGTTTTATGTAGAAGAGAATGGTTTTTTCAAATTCAAGTGGTACTTTTGAATAGTTGAAGTTGGTTTTTGTTGAATTCGAAAGAGTTTAAAATTGAGATGAACATAAAACACACGCTATTTTTCAAATAAAATACAATTGACACATATCTCGAATTTTCTTCTTCATTGCGTATTTCATTTTCAAATTTCTCATTGACAGTTTGTCGTAATGCTCAAAACAATGAAAAGATTATTCATCCAAATTAAAGTTTGTCAAATGAGTAATTCCTTCAAAAATATAATAATCTCTCGAGAGAGACCATCTATGCAATGAAAATCCTTATTACGAAATATTTGGTCTGGTGAGAAACAACTTACAGTTGGTTGGATGACATTTTATTGTGGTGTTCATACCATATTCCAATTAAAGTTTTTTTGATTTTAATTTGCATTTCACATAGCCCATTCAGTCCACACTAATCAATACAGTGTTTGCTCGAGTGTTTGTTATTCCAATTTCGAAAATATGTGATGCACGTCAGTTAGTTTTCCTTTTCATCAGCACCGGTGGATGATGGATGCTCTAGCGAAAATCTGTTTCTCTCAAAATCAATTTACATAGAACACTTTGTCGGCACTGGCATTTCGGTTTATGTTTGTCTTTGCTTGTATATGTTTTGTTGTGAGTTTCACATTTTCAGTGAAATTTAATTTAATACTTTCGTCAAACACACTTACACCACCATTTTGGTATATGTATACAAATAAAGAGAGAGAATTTGTGATTTGGACGGTTGGCAGTGTCGGCACATCGTTTTTCCATGCAATATTTTTGATGGTTTAAATCATTTTATCTTTCTTGCGCATCATAAATTGAATTTTAAGAGAAATAAAGACGAAAAAAGGAAGCAACACAATATGGAAAAAATATTAAATAAATAAAGTGATTGAATTTCTATCCCTTTTTTCTCATCGTTTTGTTCTTTCTGCTGCGTCGAAAATGCGAGAATTGAAGATTATTTTGCTGATTTTCCGAATCGAATGCTGACAACTAAATTAAATCATCGCCTGGCTAATTGATGTCGAAATGTAAAGCAATTTCCACCATATAATCTCAATGGCATACCAAAACAAATCCAAACTGTCTTTCTTCATTCTAGACATTTCTTTCTATCGAAGTGTTTAACATGAATACGATTGCATAACGAATGTTGTTTGATTTGGATGACGAAGAGAGTATGATAAATTATTGACGCTTCCGTATTATAGGGGCGGTTCAACGATTGAAAATTCTTTTTTAATTATTATTTTTGTAAAAATGTTAATCTAAATTTATTATTTCCTAATTGAATTTGGAATGTTTCGTAGTTGAATTAAGTTGACAATCTCAATTCGAGATTTAAATTCAAGAGTTTTCAAATTCAAAAAAGAAATTCAAATATTTTCATAAAATCAACATTTGCTTTCAAAAAAAAAACTCTTAACAAGAGTCCAATGGTATATGCTTGTGATATCAACGACAAACAGAGTAAAAGAAAGGAAACACATGATTGTGTAATTAATGCGAGCATAACAACAATTCCACTGATGATAATCACTGCAAATGGATGGAACTTAATATTTAATTATTTTAAGCATCCATTTGATTTGCTTTCCTGTTGCTGGTGTGACATCTGTTCGGAATGCGTTAATATGTTCGCATATGTTACTTACATATTTCTTTTGCTTTCTCTGTATGCTTGAACACACAATAGATCCATGGTGCGTTACGACACCAAAGCAAGTGACCGAGCATGTAGACTCAAACACAATTGTCTGTCTTATTATTTGTAAATGGCCTAAAAGCTTACTTACCACCAATGTACCGCTGTTGCTTTGCTCGACGACCTGTCGATGGACTTAATAAACTTTCGCGTCTAATGCTCCCTGTATTAGCATAATTGATTTGTAAATATTGCGGCGTTGGTTGTGATGCTGTTGTTGTTTGTGATGGCGGTGACAGCGTTAACGATGGCCTAGGTGTTTCACTCCAAACAGCTTCAACCATTGAATCGATGCTGGATGAACGTGGTATCCGTGCATTTGCATGGTCTCGTCTGACATTTTTCACAAAATCAAAAGAAATGAAACAATTACACCAACAGAAAAATACATTTGACAATACAATCTATTTGCTTTGGAATTTCAAAGAACACCTTGTGTTGAGTGCCAAATCGAATACTACAGAATTCATTCAATATCATTGAAGACAGATTATTGTATCAATTACTGAATAATGATAGTCCCCCATAGTTACAAACAAATCAATACAAATCACATATTCTTAAATCACATTAGAGATTTGTCATCATTTTATTTCTCATCTCAACGCAAATCGATTTTATTCGCGTTATAAAACTGGCTGCTACAAAATGACTGTCTAGTTCAATCAATTCGACGGGTATTGAATTGCGGTGCACGAACGCTATTACTTCTTTGTGAAACCGAAACAATTGGGATCAAAAATTAACCGAGCACATAATGATGAATCAAAAAGATTCACTTGAAATAATTGTATAGCTTGATCACTTGTAACAAAATACTGTATTGTACTGTATAGTATCACGTACTGCATAAATTGAACATGATGTTTTTTTTTATCTATCTTTGGCTAATGAGATCTTGGTGACTTGATAAAATATTGTTTCGATATTGTTGTATGGTGTTGAATTTCTTTTGTTATGTAAAATTAACGAGACTCGTAAAATTTCGCAACCGTAGACCGGGCAGTTCGTGTACAATACCATAATTTAATATATTCGGACTGTGATACAGAATAAATGATTGTAACTAATCTGAAGATGATAGCTAAAGATACAATTTACCTTTCCCAGGAGAGTCGCCGAGGTGCATCATCTTTTAAAACGATATGTTGTTCATTGGATTTCATAGTTTGATTTAAAAGCTTGGCCAATCGATACAGAGGCGTTTTTTCCTGACTATTTGTCGGAATTGGGCCCGGAAAACTGGTGCTTTGTGCATTCGATCCAGATGGACTGCTGGCCATATGATAAGCACGTGCTGCAACCACATGTGGCGCAGGAATTCTACGTACATGCATAGATTAAATGAGAAAAAATATGGTGAAGATAAAAAGAAAAGCAATTAGTACTATTTGAGGTGAATAACCGATAACACTAATTATTACCGGCAAGAACTAAAATAAATGTTTGTAAATATAAAAGAGAAGAGTGTAGAGTGAAGATGAATCAGATGTATAGAACATTGAATCTTTCCGATGTAATGCACACACGTCAATAAAATGTAATGGCATGGCATGGCACGGCACAATTCAAGTTATGCCTTTGTGGTTGGCTTCGTTTCAACTGCTGAGAGACAACGATGTCTAGACGATATTTCCATAATGCTACTGTAACTTAATATCTTTGGCCACGATTCTTTTTTTGATCTCCCCATCACTTTCTCTCTTTCTATCTCTCTCTCTCTCTCTCTCTCTCTCTCGAGGCGTCATCTTCTCATTCCTTTGACCACATTTTCCTTTTAGATCGCATGGCACATAGAGCTGTAATAATGCAGAGAACAATAACTATTCTCAGCACAATATCGTGGTTGTTACTTGTTAGTGAATGAACGTCGTACCGACTTGTGAAATGATTTCAATTCGGCGTGTAGGTATTTAACTTAAGCTCTGCCATTTTCAAGCAACCATTGCTCTTATTCCATATAATGATTTATACACGCAGCTCTGTACATAAAATGTGAATCGATTTAAATAGCGATTGAGAAAATGGGAGATTTCATTTGAATAAATATGGTTTTGTTGAACGGGAAACCGTTTCCAGCTACTGAATTTAATGATTTTGTCACATTTTTTTATGGAACCAAACGAAAATTATTTTATTTCAACGATGTTACAGCATTTGCTTAAGAAATTATTATCATAGCATTTGCTTTGATATTTTTGCTTTGGCCAAAAATGAAAGGGACATAACGAGACAAACAAAAATGTGAAAGAGCTGAGCATATGGTCGATGCTGATTTGAATTTTGAGTTTAATCAAAATAAGTTATTCTCGTTCCGAATAACTAAACACGCCTCCCTAAATTCAGTCAACTTCCGAATTGAGTTAACAATTAAATTGACGTCAGCAGTAAATGCTTGGACAATTTGTTATAATTTAAATGGAATGAAAACACACTGATTTTGGAGGTTTGCAGAGGAGATTGCAACACCATTTGTCATAGTACACACAAATTAGATTAATGGAGAGACACTAATATACTAACGGTGACAATCCATTCGGTGATGAATCTTTGGAATATCAACTCTATTCTGCGGATGAACTTGAATATCGAACAAAGTAGAATGTTTTTCATTTGGTACATAGGTAGTCATGCAAAATGACTATTTTTTTGTACATAAGTAAATTTATTTGAAAATTAAAAGGAAAAATATATACAGAGTGTTGCATTAAATGTGCTTCTTCGCGCCATTCTCAATATCAAATATTCTCTCTGTCTTTGTGATTGCGAATGGAACAAAGAAGAATTGCGCAAGACTCTCTGTATATTTTTCGATATAAAAAAAAATTGTTCATAGATTTACTTCGGTAAGTGCAAGCGCTTATTTCCAAGCGCGAATGTATTTGATGGGTACTTATAATTTTCTCCGAAACATACTCATGTACAAAAAAGTAATTTGGCGTTCCCACCTATTTTGTATGAAAATAGCGAGAAAAAAACTATCTTCAACAGCTTAGAGATTCAGCGATTTAATTTTTTCCCGAATATCAATGGTTATATTTTATTCATGATGCAAATTCTTTGATAAATTTAAAGATTTAATGGAAAAATAGAGGAATGAACTAATTTCAATATCGATGCATCATTTTGAATATATTTCACTACTTCGCTGATTGCGAGACATAACTTGACAATGTTCCATGTTCCATGTTCCACTGATGAAATGTGCTTGCAATACTTGAAATAATCTTCTAAGAAGAATAATATGATGATGTAAATGTAAATAGTAGTTTGTTCATGCAATTATGCAAAGTAAATCGTCGTTTTTGCAATTGGTGTTCATCATTGCTGCAGTGAGTAGTTGAATTTGTTGATCGAACTACGATGAACATGTAAATTATACATAATGAATGTAAAATCAGTATGCGTATGAATATGCACAGTAAAATCTTGCACGCTATCTCATATGTTCGAGAGCCGGAGAGAATAGTATAAGTATAACTTACCTTAAAATAACCGTTCCATCGGGATGTCGTTCGCATTCATCAAATGCGTAAATATACGGGTCAGTGTTATTGCTCACGCTACCAAAACTTGACGTATTATATACCGTTGCATTTGGGCTGCCAGCCGACTTGCGTCGATATTCTGTCGGCGCCTCATCACTTATCAGCGATGCACGCGAAAGTTTCGGTTGCAATGAAAGGCGAGCATTAAAATTTGAACATCCGCTGAAATTATCACCTGCAAAAACAAAACAAAAATAAAAACTTCTGTACCAACAACGAGATAGTCTAAATAAACATTCGCAATGTTAAATATTTATAAGTTGGATTCATGAATTCAACGAGAAATATTCATCTAATGACACACATGTACAAAACGATTGAATACATCCGAAATGTGTGCTATTCAAAAATGATTGCTATATAAATAGTAGCAAAACGAAAAGCTCTCTGTCTCTCAAACACACACACACACATTTTGTGCATTTATACAGCAATTTACAAGCGTTCCCATTCCAAGCAGTCGATTGTAGTTAATGAAAATCCCATCGGTTGTTTTTCTTTTGTTCCATCGCGTTCTTTTTCCAGCTCGTAAGCATCGCTGTGTGCGACTGTGCGTGTATGTTGTTACCACGCACGTAACGACAATTTATGTAAATACTAAAGATTTCGACACAAGCGAAAAACAAGCGACTAATGAATACACACACACACGAACGGACCAAATGAATTGCTGTCTTGCAAATAAAGAGTCGACGCTCCAGCCTGTGGTGGCAATTAAATTGACTGGATAAATGAATATCGAAAATTTTTGGATTGAATTTTCACTTTGCACATCTACATGAACATTTTCACGGCATATATCAGACATCACTAGTGTGCCTTGTTGGAGTTTGTGGCACGAGAGTCGAAATCAAAACGTGCACATGAATATCAAATTGGTTGAAGAATGTAAATAGGTCGGGAAGTGCTTTTACAGGGGGAGGAAAAATTTTTAAGCCTGACATATAGACGGCACTAGTTACAAATTGTTCTTGTGCTGTAATTGACGTACGAACTGTCAATAGTATTGCAGAAAAAAATTGAGTTGATATCTGTCGTCGTTTGTTTTCAACAGCATTGCATACCAAGTAACCTCGATATTTTTGAAAAAATGGATAAAATCGAATATCGTGCGGTGATTAAGTTTCTCACAAAAGAAGGTGTGACACCAAAGGATATCAATGATCGCTTGCGTGCTGTTTATGGGGTCCTTGCCCCATCGTATGCCACAGTAAAACTATGGGCAAAACAATTCAAGTGGGGTAGAGAATCATTGGAAGATGATCCTCATACAGGTCGACCAATTGAAGCAACAGCTTCAGATGTAGTGCAAAAAATTGAACATCACGTGCACGAAAATCCTCGAATGAGCAAGAAAGTGTTAGCAGCAATGTTTGACATCTCAGAGAAGAGTATTTACAACATACTTCATGAAAAATTGCACATGAGAAAGGTTTGCTCGCGATGGATTCCAAGAACGTTGAACAAATCCCAAAAAGAAGAACGAATTGCTGCTGCACACGAGTTTCTCGAGTTGTTGGAATGGAATGAAACGGACACATTTGAGGGAATAGTGACTGGCGACGAAACCTGGATCCACTACTATGATCCAGAGCTCAAATCACAGACGATGGAATGGCACAAATGTGGTGAACCAGCATCGAAAGTGCCACGCAAACAAATTGCCACAAACAAAGTAATGGCCTCTGTATTCTGGGATGCCAAAGGCATATTATTGGTTGAATTCCTTCCAAAGAATACCACAGTCACGGGCTATTATTATGCACAACAAATGCATAGATTGCGTAAAGCGATCAGAGAAAAGCGTCCTGGTTTGCTCACTCGAAAAGTTCTTCTTTTGCATGACAATGCACCGCCTCACAAATCATTGCTTGCACAAGCTGCCATCAGGGAATGTGGGTTCGAACAACTCCACCATCCACCGTATTCTCCAGATCTGGCCCCCAGCGACTATTTCCTGTTCCCAAACACCAAAAGATATCTGAAGGGGAAGCAATATGAGTCCGAAGAAGAGATATCGAACGATATTTTCAACGTATGGGAGGACAAAGATGCCGAGTGGTTTGAAGGAGGAATTAAAGCATTGAAGCATCGATATGAAAGTGTCATTCGTGTTCATGGAGACTACTTTGAATAATAAATATAGTCATTTAAAAATACAATGTGTGTTTCTATATCAGGCTTAAAAATTTTTCCTCCCCCTGTAAACAATACTGGCAACAAACACCAAAGCTGAACATTTTCAAATGAATTTTGAACGCTGATTATTCTGTGCCACGACATCCAATTCTAAAATGTTGCCCTTTTTGCCATGAATTCAGTGCCTTCACATGTGCTCAGATTTATGTTCTCAATTTCTATTTATAAATAGCAAAATGAATAATTTTGAAAACGTCACAGATTGTAGCAACATAATGTAGAAGGGAAAATCACGCCTGATCCACAACACAATGACTGATCCTTTTTTATTTTGGGCATTCTTTTGTGTTGAATATCCGCATCCTTATCTTGTTCTCCTATGTGAGTTTTAAGATGATCAACAACACACAATTTACATTCGAGTTTTAACGTCTCAAATAATATTAGATTTTTTCAGGCCTGAATTGTACCACTTTAATTGATACGCGGCCTGAAACAGGGCCAACACTATGCATCTCTCTTCCATGTTCCCCAACCAAATCGATTTTAATCGTGTAAGACACTCTCATTTCTTATCAGTTATCACACGCACACACATATCAATGGGATGGATCCATAGACGAAGTTCATATTACAAACACTAGATTGTAGCAACCGACCAAAATTCGATTTGTTTGATCATATCGCATATTTTGATTGGCGTGCGAACAATAAGAGAGTGGCCAACAAACGGCACAGCGAAATCGACTTTGATTGCAATCAATTAGCCCAAAGTAAATTGATTGAGATTCTTTTAAGAATGGTGGTATAATTTTTTCTCTTCAAACCAACCCAAGTACCAAATAAAAAAAAAGTTTTGCAAAATTGAAGCGAGAAGAAAAAGACTTTTCCGACAAACCCAAAACCAAAATCTGTTATTGCCTTTTACTCCGTTCAATTTTGTTTTATTGCAAATTTCCGTATTTGTTTGGTACATGTTAAAACTTTGGCTCTTCTTCTTGCTGCTCACAACCGAACGAAAAGCACAAACACATGCACAGTTCGCTCTGTTTTGCAAACAATCAACTTCATGAATCAACAAAATTCGATACAAACTTTCAATTGCAAGACATAAAACTCAATTTGTTAAACTGTTGATATTTCTCTATGTTGTCGCTGTTTTATTTAAACAAATTCGTCGATTTGCATCTGAATGATTGAAACAAGAATTGTGTGAGTGTGTGATGCTCATTTTCATTTCGCATCTCCATCGAATGACACACATAATACATTTTTTGTTTCTCATCAACTTTTGCACTTGATTTCACTTAGATCATCTTGCGAACAATTTCATGCAATCACGAACATTACTTTCATACTCAATCTCTTCCCACACACAGCATCTACTTCAATTGCATATATTCAACTCTATCCAGTGGTGCTTTTATCAATTTTAATTTAAATTAAACACGATTCAATTACAAACGATAGTTGACTTTTGTAGAATGAAGAAGATTAAGAGAAAAAAAAAGGTCGGAAGCATCCATTCACATTAAACCGCACAAGTCTTCCAACTTACAAATTTGTGACAGTATGATGGAAATGTTAAGATGCATGTTGGGTGCACATTGTGTGCGTACTTAGTCTTCCCACTGCTAACCACATCTTCATTGATACACACGTATATTATATTGAAAAGTTATCTGATTCCCGTTACGATGCAATTACGACATTGTGTATATACAGTAAATGGATGTACGAGGGAATAATAACCGAACGAACAAGAAGTGATCAAATTAATAGTACTTCAACAAAAATGAAAACGCATATTACACTACTGAACTCGAAACCAACATGATTCCTTTTCATAATTATTTTATATACGTACATCAAATCCAGTGGACTACAATTTCATCATTTAAAAGTGTTCGAGGGAAATTGCTGCTCGAATTAACAATTCGTACATTCACACACATGAATCGCCCGAAATAATATCGAAATTCCTCATATGACAGCCAACAGTCACGAATTAGGGGGTAATATATTTTCTTCTGGAAATAGGTTTACACAAGACAGAATAGACTTTTTTCCGGAACCTCTCCTCCTCCGGGAATGTGTTTAGTGGCCCTCTAAATCTTGCCATTAAACCCCCCTTAAAATCTTTGGTGTGCCCAACAAACATGTGACAGATTTCTAGTCAAATGTTTGCTGACAGTCATATGAGATATGTCAGATTGTATTCTAAGCGATTCATATATCCTTTAAGTAAATTCGGTCACATTGGTAAAATCACACCACAAAAGCTCTGAAATCTACACATACATGCATTGCGTGATACATCTCGATATAAATCTCATGTGCATTGATATTGATACATGTCTCTATTTGCATATGAAACGAGCTATTCGCATTTGCGAATAACGTAAAACTTGATTCATCAAGGGAATCAAAATTGTTTCGATTTCATTTGCTTCAACTTGTTATAGTTGATTATTTTTTGCACAAAACATATTGGACATGAAGCCATTATCTTTCAACCGCTAAAATGTCAAAGTACACGCACATCAACCACCAAAACTTTTTTCCATTGGATTGACATTGAGCACATTTTTAATTGCTTTGCATGTTTTCGAAATTGCGAATCACGATTATCACTAGAAATGTCATGTCATTGATACAATATTCTGAAACACAAATAGTTATAGGTGTGTAATATTTTGGGCGTGTTCACTATCTAAAAATATTAATACAAATGCTAATTGAGTATTTTCTTTTTCGACAATAAATTCAAATATTAACACCTTGTCTAGTCCATTATTGGCAATCGTCGCGCAATAAATGCTTTCGGACGATCATAATAAAATTGTTGCAATAATTTAATGGCATCACTTTATGTGTGAGTAGGTTAGAGAAAAAGAGTGTGGGAGAGAAAGAGTTTTTATCGTAATTAGACGAAAAGGAAACGAAATGGTGCATTTTATCATTCTTTCACGTCTGCTTTATGTTTATTCGAAGCTTTTATTATTGTCGTAGTCGATAGCGCATAAAGAACATTCTTCGTAATATTGGCTTGTTAATTGCATTGCCACACGAACGATATTGCCAAGGACAACACCATTGAAATGTTCGTTAAAAAGTATCCAAGTACGCAAGGCTCTCCCATTCCAATCGAATGTTACATAAAAAACCAAAAGGATTTTACACACTTTATTAATTGCGTGTATATTTAATAAGTATATTGGTTCTTTTAACTGCTATTTCAACATTTGCTACTATTTACAACATCATTTTGACTTATTATGACGAACATTTCGATTTAATGTAGATATGAAGAAAAGAAATGGGAAAATGAATACATCGAAAATGACGAAGAAACAAATTATCACAATAAATGTTCATGTGCTTGGCCCTCATTCACTTTTACCTCTCGCTGAACATCATTACATAATTTAATGAACACATATACAATTCCGACGTAGTTCAAACCTATCTCAAAGAGCACCTCACTTGCACACATATACATTCATTTCTTTCGCCCGATTCAAGTACGCTCACAAACAAATCGGAGATTTTGACACTTAAACACGGAGATTTTGACACATGAATTTACCTTAACGAATTGCCGATACAAACGATGGCCAATCGAAACATGAATAGAACGAAATAGTATAACGACTTAAAACTTAATTAAAATGTCTGTTCGAGACATTTTGTTTTCTATTTTGAGACATTTTCATTGATGAAAAGTGTGCACAATTGTTATTTGTCATGGACAAATGAAATTGCAAAAACCATTCACGAAATCCATTTAGTAGATATCCAAATATAAATTCAGTGAAATGCATAAAATATTTACCAATTAGCAGTCCTTTTTTGGCAACCTTGCATACAACCGACGCTGGTGTTATGATAGCGGGTAATGTTTTCGACCGTAACAAAGGTGGCACAAGTCGACGTGAACTCCTTCCGGTACCAGTTTGGGCGGCAAGTGCAGCAGCTGCAGCTCTATAATTGATTGAAATAAAAAAAAGATAATAAAGCCTTTCAATTACAAATTATCACATTTACAGGTCATTTTTTTCACCATTGGTAGATAGATAATATTTGAATAAATACATGACATAGTGCAATTTAAACAGATTTTGATGAATAAATCGAAAAGCAAAATCAGTAAATTATATAGTATGGTTTCATTTCACGGGCCATTGTTTGTAGTATCTAGTCAAAATGTTCTTGCAGAGATATGGCGAAAATCGTGTGCATCTTTGATCTCTTCTGATATGATTGAAATATAAATGATAAAACATATCCTACTTTGAACGTTATCCGCAAATTGAGTTGACTTGACATTTATGACATCGACAACCATCAAAACCACAATGGAATATAACAAAGGGCTTTTATGAATATGTTTTTTTTTTCATACAATTGAAATTTGAGTACAAAAAGAATTGATATTTCTGTTTGGATTCAATTCTTCAAAGTAAACTCATATTGTACACTTCAATTGAATTTAAAATAGCAAACATGAATTCTGAATTGGCCCAATTCATAAAAAATGTGCATTTTTCAAATGGTTTGCATGCAATTTGGTGCACGGACAATCAATAAATATTCCCATGCACAATGCAAAGCATAAACGAATGGTTTACAATGAGTTTGATATACTGGTTGTAATTTAATACGTATTTCTCTTGGATATAATAAATTGCACACTGGCTCAAATTCTTTGTAAAGTCGAAAACATAAGCGCAAAAGGCAATTCCTTTAAAGCTTTATTGCCATCATTTTTCTTGCCACTCAGTAAATTTGTGCATGCTAAAAATGTACTCATTTCCTCATGCTTGTTTGGAAACTCCCCTGTCTTATTCTCTGCTAGATGGCTTTTGTTCGCCACATTTCTTCCCTGCACAAACAAAACATATGAACAAGACCGACAAGTATACGAGTACAAAGTGAGTGAACTCGGTCTTTGTTAATTTTATATCATTTCAAGTGGATTTGTTGGCATTTATAACGCGTGCCTTAAATGTATTATCATAATATGATAGAAAAATGCACGCGAATCTAACGTCATTCATGCGAATAATCAAAAGATCATGTATGCCATTTTTTGTTTTGAGAAGCATTTATAAGGTTCATGCACACAAGCAGAAATCGCATCCAGTGGAAATGAAAAAAAAAGTAGACAATATATTGAACTAACTGGTCAGTTGAGCTGACAGTGCGTTAGCCAGCTACATGGGCTAAAACAATAGACGTTATTGTTTTAATGATGCACCACTTCTCTTGTTTTAATAGAAGTGATTTTTCATTATAACAACACTGACAGTTAGTTCAATATATTGTCTGAAAAAAGAAACGATTTGACAAACTTTTCAAGATCGAAACAATTTCACAACATTTTTTATTCAAATAGTTTTTCTACCACAGCGCAAAATAATCCAGAATATCTTACAGCTAATGAGCAAACAATTTCTATAAAAAAGGCTTTTTCCTCTCTATCACACATATGGTTTTAAATTTTTCGTTTCACTATGATTTTGATGATTTTAGAATGCGATTTGTCGCAGCTGCTTCCCTATTTTATTCGTAACTTGTTCTGTTCTGTTTTTTTTTTTTTCAAGTATATGAAGCACAGAAGCAAAAGCCTCCAAATTAATTCGACTGATTTATATAATAAATCAATGTCGTATATGATGTATTGCACATTTTTTATGACTCGAAGAAAAAACGAGAAAATTGTGTCACATTTAGTTAGTGCTCAAAATTCTCGTCTGGCTAAAAGATTGAAACGTGCTTTGGCTTCGTTGTAAAACCAATGTGAAAAGTTTTTCGCAGCAACATTTTGCTGGGTTTGGATTACACTCTTTTTAAAAATTCAATTCACATCACAAAGTCGGAAATCAACGCATTTGGCATGGGTTTTTTGTTTGGTGCGACATTTTCTATTTCCATCCGAAATTTCGAAACAGATCGTTTTTCTTCTCGTTGAAGCTTTTTTATGCGATTTAAATTTTGTTTACGCTCAGTCTTTTATTTGGACGATTTTCTCAAACAAAGTAAAAAATGGATGAGCATGAGACTATATAAATACATCATTTGGTGTATGTATGCCGCTCTTGAAAACACGTTTGCCAACGTAAGCTGTCGCAAGTTTTTTTTTTTTGTTGTTTAAATCATTGTTGACTAAATGCTTATCCATGATAGTCGCTCTTCGCTATTTTTCAATTCGCATCTCAATATTTCTTCCTCTTCTTTTGGGTATATGCACCAATAAGTTACATTTTATATGCTGTTCACATGAAATAAAGTTTTAATTGTAAATATAAAATACGGATCAAATATTGAACATTCATCTATTTCACTCATTCAATATAGATAAGTTTGGTCTGGTTAAGCCAACTTTTATTCAATTTATTTTGACGAAGGGAAAGAAAACTTTTTTTTTAAATTGAAATTGTGACGAGAATTGGCTTTATGGAAACCTTCAAAAGCTAGCATATAATTAACACAAACTATATATATAGTTATAGATATATAAAGAGTCTTTGAGCTTTTTTCTCGGCTTAAACTTTTCTAATGGCATATGAAGATATGGGGTTCATTCCCACAATTGAACAGCCTGAAGGCAATTTCAAAGCCATTCCCAGCGGTATGGTGGCGAATGAGAGTAATGAAATTAAAAGCAAATGTGGTATGATTTTTCTTTTACGATAAATGAACTGAATGATAAATCATAAAAACACGCACAATCGCAATAATATACTCGCCTGATGGATATATAGATTCATGTAATGCAATAAAGTTCTCGTATACATACGATTTTGCTGGCGGTATAATACGAGTAGCGACACATTTATCATTCCTTTTTCGTCATACAATTTTTTGGATCGACGATAAAAGAAAAGAAGCATATCGCGGTTGCTTATAGCAAATGGCATTTTTATACCGATTTTCGGCTATAACAATATATATCGGAAACAAAAATCAGTTGAATCAAAGAACAGCCAACGCGAATAACGGTACGCTTTGATGTATATTGTCATCACCCTTGGTACATTTGAATTTGATTGTATGTAATATACAATGGTCTAGTGACAGATTCCGCAATAATGTTACATCGGAAAAAAATGCGTCAAAATTTTCCGTGAGGAGATGTTAAAATGTGTGTTGGGGTGTTTGCCATTGGAAGTGAGTATATGTTGTCATCATTGAATTAGGTGCAGTGTAGGCGTAAATCTTCAATAGCATCTCCTTCGAATAACTATAATGACAGATACGTACTTTATCTTGAAAATTGTGAATTGAATTTCGTTCGGAATTTATTCGATGAAAGATTTCCGATATATCTAGAAGACTGAGAGAAATAAAAAATTTACTCACTCACAATGATAATTAACCTGCATACACAGTATTCGATATTGATTATATATTTGTTTGAATGGAAAAAGATAGCTCGAAAATCAATGAATATATGCGCAATGCGCATTGTACACGGTTGACTTAGTGACTCACTAATGAAACAAAAAGCTTTTGGCTGAATTACCAAAACACATGTTCACTGAATAAACGACTCACGATTCGTTCATTAGATAAAAATAAAATAATTTAATTACCGTGATTCCGATAAATGTACATAATTTATTCAAGTGAAACCATCAGAATTCGATATCGGTAACATCGAACGATTGCTTTCCATGAATAGTTCTTTTGGCGCGCAAAAACATTAAGGGTATGGCCATTTTCGATGCTAACAGGAAAAGCAAACAAAATGGAAACAGTAACACGCTAAATTGTTTTGACATCAAGCGAATTTACGATATACATGAGATTTCGTTAGTTATACAGTACAATGAACGACCAACTGTGGTAAATTTAATTTCGCTTACATTAAGAATACGTGAGCTTGAACGTCATTTGATCACTGTTGTCACTCTTTCCATTGGCGATACCTGGACATTAAATTGAATAAGAACGAGATGGAAAAAATTAAAAATGTCTCGGAAAATGTAGTCGAGGTTGCCTGGTGTGTCAGACAAATGAGGAAACCAATGTGTGTGTACATTGTTTTAATTCGATAATTAAACGACATTTTCTATACATCTTGTGGTTATATCGGAATCGATGTCACGTCGCGATATTTTTAGTGTGTATGATATGTGTGTCTGTGTCTGTGTGTATATATGCACTATGCATGTGTAAATACTTTCATTTTTAGTAATCTCATTGTGATACGGTCCATCATTTATCATCATTACATTTGATCGTGTAAATAGAAAATTGTCTGATTCTGATCAATGTACCACTGAGCATTGATACGCGATATGAGTGCGAATATAATTTGTTATTATTTATGAATTCACTGCTTATTATCGAATATAATTTTGATTATAAGGCGCCTCATCATAAAATAACAATTCACCCGAAAATAGATTGTGATGGCTCAGTTGCTGTGACACCAGATAAATGCGTCGGAAATTATTCTTGAAACTGAACACATATACCAAATGGAAATACGTTGACGAACAGAAACACCCTAGGAGTTAGAAAATTGTGAACAAAACAAACGAGAAATCAACATGAATATCAAGATATATTAGAGATACATTTCATATTGAAAAATGTATTGTTTTAAAATGTTTACATTTTTTTTTTGAAATCGCCACGTCAAGACAGATATGCACTAATTGAATGCGTAATACCATGCTTTGTGATATGCATCCGTCAAATAACTCACTTGAAAGCATAATTTACGTCGAAGCCAAATACATTACATTATAATTCCAACGACCTTGGCAATGTAAATACACAGTGACGACAGTGACACGCTTTCACATTTCCCTACTGAAAAATATAATGTTTATCTGTATACATAGCATGTAGATAAGTCCATCGTCGATGACTAATATGAAAACGGGCGCACGCTATTGTGGATTACGGATTAGAGCAAAGTGTGAATAACACACGAATCGACACTATATACAAAAGTGCTTTGATTTTGTTTTTTTCTCCAACATTTTCAAAGTGGATTAATTAGTGCACATTGAATCAGAAGCAAATGCTGTCGTGTCTTAACAACGGATATCATTTAGCAACGCTATACACATTGACATGAGTTTTATTTTTCTTCTATCACGTCTACGGATGGCTGCCAAACATATATCGTTATCGACGAAAATCACATCCAATTATATCGATTTGCTGTGGAATTATTAACAATAATTCCAGATAATTCACATTAGATTGAAAGCTTCATTCGTACACGAGCACAATACAACATTTCACAGCAAATAATAGATTAAGAGATGAAAGAAATGTAGAATGGTGCGGAGTAAGAAAGTGTGATCAATGCATTCATGACTTTCGTTAGATATTACGTCATCATTATTATTGCTTCGATACTATAATATGGATATAACTCTATTATTGATTTGTGAATACAATTGGATTGTACAATCACCCAAAGTATGAGTATAAATAGCACGTCGTGTGGATTCGAACATTGACTTTATTTGACTTTATGTGAGAATTAAAAGCGTCTGCCAATTTACCAATTATGATTAGATAAAAATCTACATTAACCCTGTCACAACATTACAACCGCATGTGTGTGTGTGTGTGAGCGGCCTTTGTTTCAAAATGAACTGTGAATGTGAGTAAACCATCAAAATGCAAATACGCTAAATTTATTGTAACATTTTCACTATGACGCATACACACAAACGCATCACTGTTTGGCTTGTTGCTTAGAAGAAAATTCAATTGTATTATGTATGGCGCTGAGCGATGGTTAATATCCATTTTTTTTTCTTCTCTTTATTAATTTTCTTTGACCGGAAGAAGCATGGCGCCCTGATAAAACGCCAATGACATTTTATATGCTTTATTTATTTTCAGTTTTCGTACCGCGACTCGCCAACAAACAAGTGAATTAGTAAGTCTGCAAAATTAATGTCTACAGGAAATAATTCATCCAAATGACATCAAAATCCACTAACGCAACGAAAATGAATGTTGTGTCGTAGTAATTGTACAATTTCTTACAGCATATGCACAGAGAATGAGAATGAAAACAAAAAGTTTTCTTGTTGCTTCAAAACAAA
>NW_022197640.1:5323135-5346876 GCF_009176525.2 Contarinia nasturtii
TGACAGCGACAGACAATACAAACGGAATCACAAAATCGCTTTATGTAGCCACTACATGTATAATTACTGTTGTTAAATCAATTTATTTGTTGGACACTGTTGTTATGTTTATCGTGAATTTAGACATCTGTATCTGTATCATTCAATACATGAAGCCATTCAAAATAAACTTTATCAAATCTACAGCTTTATTTATCATAATCAGTCAAATACCATTTGAAGGATTATCAAAATGTTGGTGCATGCTTATTCAACGCCATCATTGGTTCGCCATCTCTTCCATCCTTTATGTTAAATTGTATGGATAGTTACCGGATTTTTAGGAAGTTCAGTTTGAAACCGATACCAAATACTCAAATTGGATGTGAATTTCTAAAATAATCGTCCGTAATCGATTTAAAAAAGCAGCCTGTTTCATTTTCTGATGGTGAGGTGCCGTCATAGCTGGGCAGACTGAAAAAATCAGGGGGGATTGGGGGAGCAATTTCCCCAAAAACTCCTAGCAAAATAGGAAATTTTCAGCTATGATCCAAAAACCCTAGCAAAATGAGAAAAATTCTATCCAAAATCATGAATTTTGTAAAGGGGTAACGCAAAAATTTGATGTCGCAGGAGGGGGTAGTCCCCCCTCCCCTTGTCTGCCCAGCCGTACGGGTGCCGTATCTCATTTATTAAATAAAGCAATATTCACAAGAAATATTTGTATGAATGAAACGTTTTTTTGTTTGTTGATTTAAAACAAAATGCAGAAAACTAAAATATACATTCGCCCAAAAGTCGAACAAAATAAACATTTATGGACTCAATTTTTTTTAAGCAGTTTCTCATTTCACTCATATATTTGATGCTTTTTGTTTTTTCCATACATCATTTGCTGTGATTAATGCGAGAGAAAAAACTCAAACAACCCCTCAAATCGATAAATATGTGGATTTATTTTTAATATTTGACGTATAATATTCCGGTTAAAAAGTAATGTCATGAATAATTAAGGTTGCAGAAATATGACTATTATGTTCCGAAAATATACACCGAAACGTACAAACATTCATGTATGCAGATTATTGTTACTAAACTAAATACTTTTGGCTTGTGTCGAATTTCGTTCCAAATTAATTATGAAGGGTTAGATACAATTTTCTCGAATTTGATAAATCTTTCTCGTTTGAATGAAATTCGCACATTTTCACCACATTCAGAAAGTATATATCCCAACCGAATCTTGAAATAATATCTAAATAAACATATTCAAGCAATTTACTGACATGTTTTAGGAGGGTGTGTCACTGAACCAAAATCTACACCCACGAAATGTTCTTTTTTTGTGATTCTTCAAAATCTCCATTCGAGTGGTGCATTTATTTTCTTCCAAAATTCAAAGTGTCGATCATCAAGTGGAATCAAATAAAAGAAATATTTTTTTTTTTATCAAAATACAAAAGAAAAACTCTTTTTTTTCTTGATTGATTGCTAATCGAATCATTGAACATCTCATTAAAATCGGCATTCATTGATGAATGCATGTGTATCCTTTTTGGAATGAAAAACAAATAAAAGAAAAGTTACAACTCATAAAATACCACTTTCCAGTATTTTTACAACGGAATAAATCTCACGAGAAAACAAATACGTATGACGTAACAATCACAAATAAAAAAAGATCTTTGATGAAAATGTGACAGAATTGAGATGATAGAACGAGGGAACGGCGAATAAAATGAACGGATAAAATTGGTTTAGTAATGGAATAGTTGCAAATAAAATTATTGCTATACGTAAAAAGCAATCGAAACGGATAAAAAAAAGCCGAAAATGGCAGTAATAACATAAAAAAAACCGGAGCTCGAACTGTCTTTTTTTGAGAATGCGTGAATTAAATCTATGTTGGGCAATTTCAACTCATCTTAAGCAGATCATTTATGTATTACGTGCACGTATGCAAGGGTAAGTACAGACATATTGGCTGGTTGACTAGCACCCAGATTCCTCTTCACAATTGATTTCAATCATATTCAAAATGTCTGGCGTGCTGGTTCACTATTTTCCCTTTTCTATGTGATACTTGGCCGCGTCAAGCGGGAAAAAGATCGAAATGATTCGAAATAAAAGAACGGAAAACATTACAACAAAATCCAACACATACAACGCACACAAGAGAAACACAAACCAATCGATACGAACAAAACATTTTCACATGCTACCGAATTGAATGAATTGTGATGAAAGTTGTATATGCGAATGTGTGCGATTTTCATCTCAATACTCCGATCGAAATCTATTGGATAGATAAACAAAAACGCATCATCATTTATTTCAGTCAATCGAACGGGTGGTTTATTCCTTCATTCTGTTTTTGTCAACATCATATTGCGTGAATGTGAATGTAAATACACATAAAATTGAATGAAAAGGAAGATGTAAACCATAATTGGTCCTTTATATTTGTGGATATTTGAGAGAAAACCGAACCGAAAAAAAAAACAAAAAGAAGAAGAAGAAGAAAAAAGCTGCAACTGTTGTGAAACGAATATAAATGTGTATGAAATGTTCGAGTCAATCAATTTAAAAGCCAGCATTCACTTTGGCAGAAATGTTTGTTTACATTGCATATCAACGCTGGCATAAGCTAAATTGCACTAATGTTAAATAGCAATCGCTTCTTTCAATACATGAATAATTCAACACCGCACCGCCTGCCGTATTATATGTTTTTGGCAAGTTTAGGCATTGTTCTCAACCTTACCGGTAACAACATAACATGTTTATATATATAGTATATAATTTTGTGGTTCGTGGTAATCGGCTCTGCGGGGCAAAATAGCATCGAATTGAATGCGGTTTCGCATTTTAAGCGGATGGCCGACGTCAACAAAAATCCATTGAACACAACATCGGTTTCAACGAAAAATCGACGTTATTAATCGAAAATGATGTAATTGTGACCGCGGGCTCACTTAGCCACTTTATTATTTCACGTACATCAGGTGCAGACTTCATCATACCAGATGGTTTTTGTGTTGATTTCAAACTTCCCTAACAAATATTTTATGATTAAATGATGGACACAAAGTTTCTTTCTGCCCTTTTTTTATTGATCATCAATTTGTACAGCATAGATAAGTTTTGATCTCAATTGGCCATAATTTCATGTCATAATTTACCGGCTTTTGCCAGCACTTTCACATCTAACATTAACAACAATATTTCTCTTTTTAGCAACGAAAATGCTACACCAATTTTAACTGTTGTGCGTTACAAGCATATATGTTAAAAGCAAAAAATTGCGCAGAACAAAAGCTTGAAAATAATTTCATTTCACTGATAATATGCACATATGGAGATATTTTAACGCCATATTGCCACTGTGACCGTGGTAGATATTGTGTCTGTTTATAATTACGAGTCATAATTTGTGACCTAAAAAAAGCAAAAGTTGGTATTGTCAACTGCCAACTACCATTACATACATGTTTGCGTTGCTTGAATTTCAAATGAATTTCCTCATAAGTACCCCAAGTAAAAGCACTCTCTTTAATAGAGAATTTGAATCAATTTTTAAGAGAATTTTAGCCGAATTTTGAAAACATGCTGACACATGCAAATTGAAATATCAAACTTTTTTTGAAATTAAATAAATCTGTATCGACCTCAAAAACGTTGATTGTCGAAGAAGCGAAATTGAATGTGTTTTTCATTTAGAAAGCTGTCAAAGTTGTGATCGAAGTTAAGTCATGTCCCACCCACGTATGTTTTACAAGAAAAAAAACATGTTATACAGTAAGTATGAAGAAGAACAACAACAATATCCCGAGCATAACACGTTTATTGTAAGAATCGTAAAAGTGATACAATAATATGTCCAGCATTCGAGAAATGTGTATAAAAACCGAATTTTATTTCTACCAATAAAGTTGTTTGGCAATTATTGTTCCAAAATATGAGCTCGTCCGCACTGGGCGTAGGTTGTTCGAAGACAAATGAGTTCCAATGAAATGGATAACCGTAAACAACCAAATAAAACACACACACACAAATAACATGCAATACAGATTTTCAACACCGCTCGTTAATTTCACAGACGCTATTATATATATTTTAATCGAGCCATTTTATGCTCAGAACACATTCATAAATATGATGTTATTATTGCTGTTGATGTTTTTTTTTCCTCTGAACATTTGGAAGGAAAGTTGATCGTTTATGGTGTATCGTATAACGTTTTGGGCGAAATTCCCTGTTCCCGACCAATAAACGGATTTTAATTATATCCTTATGTTGAAAAGTCAAGAGTATTCAGTGAAACATTCATCTTTTGTATCGTGCGCCTCTAGGGGGGAGACACAGGCTTTAGTATTGCTAAGTTTTCTTAGTTTTTTTAGTAAATTGCATATAACGTGTACATTGGCAGGACCTAATAAGTCCTAATTTTTCTCTGTTTTTTTAGTTTTCTAGTTTGTGTCTACCCCCTAGGTGCGCCTACTATCAAGTGAAATGTTAATTTCATTTTTCAGTATTGATTTGCCTATATAATATCTAATAATACTATAAATATAACATTTTTGCGTGCAATCACACCATCAACAATATAAACACAGTAAATTATATTTCATGAAATGTTGGAAATAACCATCGTTGAAACGCACGCTCGTGTTCTCCATATCAACATGAATAATCAACTTGGACAATCCTCTTTAATCCAATGTACATTTATAAAATTATGACTACTAGTACGTAGATAATGTAATGAATATTTGTTAGATATGGCATAAACAAATTGTAGTACATTGAGAGCTCGGAACAAGATTGATTGTAACCATAAACTGTATGGTTCTTCTTGTCAAGATGCCGCCACCTCGCTTATTTTTGCTTGCGCACTTTTTTCCCGTTTTGGTTGTTGTTTTTTTGTTTGTTTGTTTATTATGAAGTTTTATAAATGAAACATTCCATTAGTATGACAACATCTCTATACAGTGGGTAATGTGTTTTCTATGGAACTCTTTTCACACATAAACAAACAATGAAAAGTGGTTCTATTTATTTATTGTTTCGTGGAGTTGAAAAACAATAATATTGACACGGGACACGCAATTCACAATAATCATAGGTCATGAGCTTTACTAGTGTTCTGATGAAATAAAACCACCTTTAAGTAAATAAAGTGAGACCACTACAATATCAGAATAAACCGTAATGTACACTTTTTCCTCACCATAACAATTCCGGTTTCAATTTTAATTTAATAAAAATATATTTCATTGGTTTTGTGCTACCTCATTGTGTGGAGAATGCACATTTTGTGAACGAGTTTGTAATGAACATTGGCATTCGGTTTGATGACCTTTATAACATTATAAGAATATTTCCAGTTTGAAATCTCAATAAATAATTCCACGATTGTCAGTTGGACATCGTTTAAATTAATTATGTCATTATTCACAAATCTTTCAAAAAAAAAACATTTGCGGCCGAAGTACCAACTTCTGATCAACGCTACTACATATTTGCCAATGTAAAATAGTTTGAAGTTTAGTCGACGTAGTTATGACATGCTCAATAGCATTGAAAATCCGATCGAGATAAGTGTGAAGGAGCCATTATGTGCAAGTTCAAATTAATGCAAATCTTCAAATTTGAATACGCTTAAAGAGTTGACTATAAACTACATCCAATGAAGAACAACTAGTGAATCATTTTTGTTTTATGATTTGTCAAAAAAATGATCTTACTTAAAATTACAATAACAAGATGATAATCATATTTATGCATGTACTTTTCGGTTCCAATAGTGAAAACGAAGAAAAAAAATATTGCCTTTTGGCGTCTGCTTCGAAACCTTCGCCACACTTCATAAGAAGTTCGAAACAAACGTATATAAAAGAAGGGCGTCCAAAAGAGAGGGCAGGGGTGGGCGCTTGCCTCCCTTATGCTAATGTCCTCGTTTCTCATTTGTTTCGCCCCCCCCTAGACCAAGTTCTGTGGACGCCCTGTATAACAGTATCTATCGTGTGAATTAAGCACATTTTTCAAAAATATTACTTCTTTAATTACCAGACAGACAATCGAAAAGCTCACTGCTACCGTGTGTCAATGGCAACACCTACACTATTTTCGCTTTAGTTCAACGATCGTTGGAATTTATGATACGAACGAATACGGTAACAAACTAATAATACACCAATAGCATTTCCAGTAACAATATAACTGTTACGAACCAATAAACAACCAAAACGTGATGTACATATGATAGTTTAATCTAATATAAAAGCACACTTTGATTGTGGATGGTGTGAGAAGCGAATGGTTTTGAATTTCTTTTCTTTCAAAGTTTTATAAATTTCAGAAAGAAAAGAAAAAAACATTCCAAGAAAATGTACATGCGAACGGTTGAATTGTGAGGAAAATGCAATTCTAAAACGTTGCAGTCTATCCAAGATGAAATTTTATTTCTTAAAATCATTTTATAGTCGGAAAATGTTCACTTTGAAACATCGTCGAGAAAATATTGGCAAATATATGATTCACTCTCTATTTTTGTTGTTGACAAAATGTGGCGACAGACTAGTTCAACTACTTTTTACAATAAAGAAAACAAAAATCTATCACAAAAAAAATTGCATTATCAAACTTGGACGAATTGACAAACTAATATTGAAAGTTACTCTTTTATGAATAGCATTCAAATAAGAAATATGTATGCTTGAATTGAATTCATCTAACAAATAAAAGAAGTTAGAAAAATATATGTATGTAGCAAAACAATCAATATAATAGTGTTTCCAACGCCGAAGTATGAAGTGTACTTTTAACACTGACTATTCAAGAGGCAAACAGCGCATACACACTGCAACACTTCAAAGAAATGCAAAACGAAGACGACGATGTAAAAAGAAATGCTCAAGACCTCGATGCTGATGTTGATGATGGCAATAAAGAAAAATTTATGTATCACTCGGAACAGGAAATGTTTGCATCCATTTTTAAGACGTAGTGGTTTTTTTTTGAATTTACACTTTTCCACATTATACTTAACAGAATTTAGTTGAAAAATGCATAACATTCAACATGGCTTCGAGAGAGAAAGAAATTGCATGAATAAACAAAACACATAAAACTTTTCGTTCTTTTGACTTCTGAAAAATAAAATACCATGTATCTAAGTTTCATCAAGTAAAAGTTTATAAAACCAACCGACACAAACGAAGTGAAAGTGTTCCCAAAATACAATGTGAATGTATGTTCCCATGTTGAAATCATTTTTTTTGATAATTCAAGTTCATAATATATAGTGCACGCAGTGTAAAGGCGTTTTTTTTTTTCTGTTTTTTCTCTTAATACCAAAAATAAGCATACGAATAGTTGAAAAGCGTAGGGAACAATGTCTGAACAGTTCACGTATAAGAAATGGTGTATCGAAAATTTTGTCGAGATGTCGATACTCGATACTAGATATATTGGACAAAACAAAAGCATAATGAAAATTGCAGACAAAGAGCTGGAGAATGTATTGATCCAAAATATAATAACGGATAAATAAAATTATCAAACACTTTCACCGGATGAACAACACACGTAGACATATGCACACATATGTTGTATCAACACATTTCATGCCACTATTTACTATATGCTTATTGTTTACATGAGTCGAGTTGAGATGCGCTCCGACAAAATAACTCAATATTGCGAGCTGAATAAAAGCAAATTTAATTTTGATTCATTGCACACATATAGCTCATAGTCCACATATAGATTGCAAACAAGTACGGTTTGCTTCTTTATTCCAAGAATTCACTTAAGAGCAACTGCAGTTGAACGGTTCAACTTGAACTCTTAATAGAATAGAACAGTCGCATGCAGCATTTTAGCTACACAGAACTCCAATTATGAATAATCGATTGAAAATAATAAGCTATAGATATGACAATATTTTCGAAATATATGGGGTAACCCCATTGGGGTTCCATTTTATGCAAAGTTTTAACATAATTTCGACATTTATCCAAATACTTCTGTGGCTGATACTTCATACAATAGACTTAGAATTCAACGAAAATTCTATATCTCTGCTTAAAAAAATGTCGATCAAAATTCTGCTATTTCGTAAAGTTGGAACATAGAACTTGACTTCAAATAAAAACTATTCTTTAAATTGCGTTGTCTGCAGAGCTAGGCATTTTGTATTGTCGCTAGTTCGTTTGTTGAAATACGAACGAACGATCGATCACAAAAAAGTACTATTTCCACTTACGAACTGCCTAGCTCTGGCTGTGTTTGAAGCTATAAAAAAGAAAATATGGATTCACAATCATTATCATGGTGTCATTGTTTAGGCTAATAAAGTGAGTCGTTCGTTGTCAGTCTATTGCTCAATTCCCATGCGATTAATAATGAGAAAAAGTACATGTTCTCCGTTTCATCAAATCGTATAAAAAATCGGAGTACACAAAAAAAGTTGCAATTTTCATTCAAATGTTTGTCGTATACAAATTGCGTTTTTTCTGTTTTGAATGCAGCCATTTTAAATGTGGCAATTTGTTCATTTGAAATCCACATTTAATTTTCTGCTTGGACACCATTTTACACTTTAAGAATTTGTTAATTTACACAATTTTTGTTGTTGCTCCTCTGAGATTGATTCTCTGCATGCTGGATTTCAAAACAGTGTGCATCATTCATGATGAATGAAATTAAAAAAAAAAAAAAAAACAATTGAACTTGAGACACCAAACTAGGTCAACTGAGACGCATAAAATTTGCCATATATGAGGTGTATGAAAATAAATCTCGAATCGGATATCATTTAACCGACACGCTATTTTTACATTTAGCAAGACGGTTTACCCCTGCTAAAAGTTGCCATTGTTGACATTCCACTTAAAAGCAACAATAAACAATCATTTATATACATCAAGTCAAAAAGTGTATGTGGTGTAGGTGTTTTGTTTTCTATATTTTTTTTCGCTTGCTTTGCTTTGTTTTGCCATTGCTTTTATCTCGAAATTATCCTACCATTCGCGCATATATGGTTGAGAGATATGAAAACAAAGCGAAAACAATACAAAACACTTAAACGCAACAACAATGAAGATAATAAACAGCACAAAGACCTATACCGTCGTATACATGTATGCCATAATAATATATTTACATCTAAAAATGTATCCATTTATAAAAGCAAACGGAATAAAACCACAGGATCTTTTAAGCATTTGATGAGTGGCACATCTTAGCAGCATCAAAAGTGCAATACACACTATTTTCAAACATGCACATCGCACTCATTTTTAATCGCTTTTACATTTCGTGCACAATTACATTTACACTATATGCGTCATCGTATGTGTGTGAATGCCTTTGCATTCATTTTTTCCTTTTTATAATGAAGAAGACAGGAAGCATAGCTTACGCCCTTTTCAGCGTACAAACACAGCTCAGGGATATTTAATTCATTTTCAATGTCCGAAAAGCAAAGAAAAACAAAAATATGAAAATATCATGGTCATGCAACAATGAGCTTCACAGCTTTTCGTTGAGTGCTGCCTGATTTCGCTGGAGAGTAATACCGAAAAATTATTGCATACCATAAACGTTGCAGCTGCTTTAATTGCTAGTTAATTTACAGTGTTTTTTCCTTTGCTCTTCACTGCTTTACATTCACAGCTAATGAATTCTTATTAGTTCTTGAACATGAAGCAAGAAGAAGTAGATGAAAAAAGCCATTGCTTATGCCAAGCTCCGTTTTAAAAATGTAAATGAAGAAACTTTTCCGGATTGAATAATTTAAGGGAAAAATTGGAATGACCCAATTGGTTATTTGTTTTTGTAACTTCCATTTCTGATAAATTTTCATTTAAAATTTCAATACAATCGAATTAATGCAAATGTTAAGCCGGAAAATATGTACGGAAATATATTTGTATTATTTGTTACATGGTCGCTATTTTTTCCAGGGCTGATTGGGGTTCACTTAGTCGCGCTCAATCATAAACATTCAGATAAATGTCACAAAAAATTGGCACACCGGTAATTTTTCTCACTTGGGTGATAAATGGCCTGCGTTTTCTAAGTACGTTTGTTATGTTTTATTATACAGGGAACGGCAGTGAGTGGATTTGAGCATACGGTGAGCCGACAATATGTGCCCCGATAAAAATAATAAATAAACACAAAAAGAGAGAAAGTGGTAATATGGAGGGCGGATGAATGTCGATTGTGTGCTTATTCGAAACACTACCGGTACTGCAGTTGCTTAACCTTCTGGGAATTTTGTTTCCGTTCATAAAACATAAAATAGAGAATTGAAGCTTAGTATGTTACAATCAAATATCGTTAACATACGAATTGTGCGTCATAATTTATCCAAACAATACACAATGTTTAAATTGTAAAACTGTCCTTGTTCGCACAATACTCTCACAGAGTAAACAATGCGCGGTAAATTATTCAGAAACATATTGAGTTCAAAAACTTGATAAATGGAACGCTTTAAACAACCACTTCATATTTAAAAAAAAAAAATTATTATTATTATTCATGGTTGATGTAGAACTCAAATCTAATTACAGTAAAAAAATGGTGCCTTCAAAATTCCTCCTTTGCACGTACTATCATACAGACAATATATTGAACTAACTGGTCAGTTGAGCTGACAGTACGTTAGCCAGCTAAATGGACTCAAACAATAGAAGTTATTGTTATAATGAACAATCACTTCTATTAAAAAAAGAAAAGTGATTCATCATTAAAACAATAACGTCTATTGTTTTAGCCCATTTAGCTGGCTAACGTACTGTCAGCTCAACTGACCAGTTAATTCAATATATTGCCTGCTATCATATTACTTCCAAAGAACGAAAACTCTTTTCTTTTTAACTACAGAAAACTGTGAACCCGAATTTCTAAACAGTGAAGCAGAAGGAACAAAGATAAACAAAAAAAAACAAACAAACATATTTTCAAGATCGGTTTTATTAATGGTTTTTATTTGTGTCATCGTCAACGACTGTTGCCATTGACAACCCCAATGGTATAAATAATTTAATTCATTCCGGCACTTCATCCCATTGCACCACTTTTTACGGGTGAAAAGAAAAAATCATTTCAATTGTCGCACTGGCAATTGGTCAATTGTCAAGTAAGTGGGCAAATTAGGAAATGAAATGATGATTCATTTCGCCTTGTTGTTATTGTTGATGTTGTCGATAATGGCAACGGCAACAGCAACAGCAGCGGCAACAGTGGTGGTGTCTGTAACGTAAGCAATATCAATGTTGGCACTTGAATCATTGTCGTTGATGTTTGGCGTGACCGTTGCTTGCGATGAATGTGTTGCTGACTTAATTGAAGTGGGATTTAGCACAGTTTCTTGAGTTAGACGATAAATAATGGGTTGTACATCGATATTTGGTTTTTCTACAGAATGTGTCTAGTTAGTGTTTTAAAAAAAGAAGCAGACAAATGAATTTATTCGGATAAAACATTAAAACACTCGAACCAAATGGATTCGATTCAAATTTGTTTTCTGTATGTGAAGGTAGAAATGATTTAACGCAAACCTTGTTCGATTTCAGTTGTTTGATTGCATGCAGCAAACGGCATAATTGCCTCGGTATGATTGGTGTTTGATGATAGGCACGACGGAAATTGTCATTGGTCAGGCCATAAATAATGGGATTTATAGCCGCATTCAAATACAAACAACAATATGAAAAACAAAATAGAATATAGAATATACCACCATCATCATCCACTTGATTCATTTCGGATTTTTCCAGTAATTTTGATCGCTTAAACATAAACACCGTAAACGGAATGTGCAATAGAATAAATACACTCACAAGAATGAACAGCATTCGGGCAACTTTTGTTTTATACGAAATGGTAATTGAATTCTCGTGCTTTAACACTTTTTGTTCATATCGATCCAGCTGAAATGTGAACACAAAATATTTTATTTTGTGAAACAGTTTTCGTATGAAAAATCACATATTTTCTATGATAAATGCGATTTTCATATAATACCTTCCAAAAAATTGCTGAATAACATATTATCATCACAATGAGAGGACATAACACCAACAGAATTAAAATAATGTGCCAGTAAATGGGCAGGATTATCATATTCTCAACGCAAAATTGTTCAACAAAATTTTTCCATTTTCGCTCCTGGATTTTGCCGTTCCATGAAATAAGAGACAATTTTGTGAAATTGAGAGCCGGAACAAAATCAAAAGGATACAAAGATTATACCATATAATTACGGTAAACCGCAAAAGGAATTGAAGTTGTTAAGCCCACCATCCATGTAAAAAGCATGGTCATCTTAGCACCACGCATTGTTATACGCTTTTCCATTGGCAACACGATGGCTGTTAAACGATCATAACTAACTACGCACAGACTTAATACAGATGTTAGCAGGAATGTAACTAAAATCAAGCAAAAAAATTAAAACAAACCATTTTATGAATTTAATGAAAAAGATTTTGTTTAATGTTTGTTTGTTTAATAATGAGCAATTGTCGTTTGAAAAAAAAAAAGAACCTTGTATAAAAGCGCCAATTTTGCATCCAATCGGCCCGAGGATGAAATTTTGAAATAAATCAAAGCATATTAATAGCACCGGTGAAACGAGTAGCATTAATGTATCGGCCACTATCATATTCGATAGAATGTAATTCGTTGGCGTGTGCAATGCACGATTTTTGATAATAATATTCAATAGTAAAACATTCATAGCAACACCGCAAAATATAATTGGCACCAAAACTAGTAATTTGCATACAATTTCATTTGTTGGTTTAACGAACCAAATTTCACGTGGAAAGTCATATTTAGCGTAATCGACCTTTTTGAATCGAAGATTAAAAGAAAAAAAATGAATCATTAAATAAACCAATATTTCATCAAAATAAAAACAAACCCCGGAATTATTTGAGGTTGATGCCATTTTTACACTTTAATCCTTTAAAAATGGAACGTAAACGGCGAATAAAAACTCTTTCACAGGATCTACTTGCTTAAACAATAAATGAACAACGATGTTTCACTTTGATGTGCTTTTACCTATATGAATCAACACACGAAGCGTACCGACAGGTCATAATTCTAGTCAGTTCGAAAACCAGTGATAAGAAGTTAACGTTCGACACACACCACACAACATAAAAATAACACCACAAAATCGAAAAAACATTTGCATTTTGATAAGTTAATTGAAAATGATGGCTACAATTAATTCTTATTATGAACTCATTCCACTTGATCTAGGGGCAGAGCAGTACTAGAATAATGATTTTTGTTTAAAGTAATTCTATGGTGTGAGTAGTAATCCATATTAATCCGCAGTAATACACACTTGTGTAAATTCTAACAGCAGTGCAATGACATTTCATGTGTACGATGTGTATTACATTTGTTAGGAATGAAGCGATCGTCGTATATTGCGGATTGAAACAATTTATTCGATATTTATTAAATTAAATTCGATATTTTCCATTTTTTAACAATAAAATGTCTCATCCGAAATATACTGCGATCGCTTTATGCCTAGCAAATGTCATACACAACTTACACATGAAACGTCATTGCATTGCTGTTAGAATTTACGTAAGTGTGTATTACTATGGATTAATATGGATTACTACTCACAACATAGAATTACTTAAAACAAAAATGATTATTCTAGTACTGCTCTGCCCCTAGCACTTGATGGATAATAAATTGCCATCGGTTGATTTTATAGCCATTGCAAGTAAAATATGACACACCAGTGTGGAAAGAGGTGGTGCCTGAAGAACTCTGAATACAAAAGGCGAACTGATTCGAAACTTTTCATTAAATTATATTTATCGCCACATTCGCATCGAAAGTGTAAATACATAGATTACTCATCGGCCACAGACATACGCGTAGTCTAATCTCTCTTTTTCTCTCTCTCATGATTCGGTTCTTTTACTTGTTTGAGCCACAAATACATGCACCCACTTTCAAACATGGTGTCCAAACAGAAACTCTGTTCGCTGTCCAATGCTATGGAGATATCGAGAAGAATATCGATTGGTTAAAATAACCATCATTGTCGACACTAACAATTTTACAAAGAAAGTAAAAAATTACGATTTATATTGAACTTGAAACAGTAAAATATATTTTATATTATTTTATACGTTTGTTTGTGTGAAAAGAATGCCATCGCATGGATGTGCTTTTTACACTTTATTTTTTGCAAAATACACATGAGAGTGCCTCTCTTTGTGTTATCCAACTTCAATACGACGTAATCGGCGAACAAATGATTCGTGGACATTTTCTGTTCTTTTTTTAGTGAAGACTAAAGTGAAGACTGTATTTAGTGAAGACTGTGTCCCGGCGTCAGTTCAAAAAGCTTTTATGTTGTGAAACATTGAACAAATTTTCACATTTCATTTTCTCACAACAAAATTCATGTGTTAAAAATGCGCCAAATCAAATGAATATAGAACATAAGGAAAGAATGCCGAATGTTAACTAAAATTGATGTCAATTCCATTGCCCAATATTTTGTGGAAGGAAAAACTTGAGATTATTGCATATGGGAGTAGCAAGAAAAACGTCATAAATTGACCCTTTGAATTAAATAAATACCGTTGACAGAGACTTATAACTCCATCATATGGGGGGTGGGGGGTGCAAATATAAATGGAAAAAGGAAAACAAACTTTCAAAGTATTTGACGCTGTTAACACTTCGACTTTCAATGACGATTGTTGACTGTTACCATGTGCATGTATTAGAAATTGCAAACAGACGATGGCGGTAAATGATTCGTGCAAATAGATGAGTGCATAAAGAGAACAGTGTCAAGTCGGGTGAGGGAGAAAGAGAGCATTAAAAAAAATAAACACAAAGTCATATAAAGTTGACGCGTGTGTATTTTTTTATGTACGCGGAACACAAGAAAACGAGGAATAGAAATAAAAAAATAACGCTGCTTGCAAACCATGACAAGATGACGAAAGTGTGATCACAAAAAAATGACACAAAAAAGTGGAAAGAGGGCTCTGCAAAACATAAAAAAAAAAAATAACAAAAACTGTTAACCAACTAACACCAACAACAGCAAGAGTTAGGAAAATGGTTTTTCATATTTCTGCTATTTGGGTTTGAATGAGATGAATGAATAATTTTTCTATCGTTTTTATATATGATTTGATATTATTATAGCGAAACAAAAGCCAAGCTAAAAAAAATATTCAGCGTATTCGCAGCTCAAAAGCATGTTGGCATTTTTTTACAAATCTGTTTATCTTGCGCTTCGCTTCAATTCATCGTTGTTTGTTTCCACTTGTATCCACACACACACAGTGTGTCTATGCACACTTCTTGACCACGTCACATTAAATTGCAGTTCGTCATCATGTGTCTGACAATATTTGCGAGCGCAATGTTTAAGCCTGAAAGCGCATCGCGTACGCATTGTCGTTCAAACTACTTCTCTCATCGTCGTCGTTTTTGCCTGCTGTTCTTTAGCTCTTAACCATGTTTAATATGGCATAAGCACGCTTCGGAAAGTTTGGCGACGTTGAAAATGTGAAAGTGGTGCAAACATAAATTTAACAAAAGAGAAATTGTTTGTTGTGCAAAAAAAAATTGTTTTTATTTGTGTTCCACCATGAACAATAGCAAAGAAAAACAAAAAACTTGAGAAACTTATCGATGAGAATATAAAATATCGAAAATAAAAGGGCTGCTCCTTATTCAATTTACACGTATTCCGTGCTTACATTTTGGATTTTGTTGTTCTTCTAATTCTTCTATTCCATCGATTTTATTATAACAATTTTCCAAAGTGAAAACTTGCATTCGGTTCAAATGAATGAGATTTATAATTTCTTTTTTAATTTACTTCATGGCGGCAACAACATCCTTTTCGTGTTACATGTTCAATTATAAAAAATGTGAAATGTATTAAGTCATTAACATGCACATCCTCCACAGTGTTTGCATTCTGTATTGTTCATTTCACTGAAATATTTGAATTGTTATTCGACGTCAACTGTGAGCGCAAAAGCTTTCATGTAAAACTTTTTTTTCCCTTCATTTTTGTATGCGTATTCTTACTTTCGTAGACGTGTGCTGTTTGTATGAACGATGAATTTTAGCCATTTATTCTTGAGCTTCTTGTTGTTGGTGTTAATTTTATTCGGATTCCTTTCTTGCTTGATTCAGGCAACATGTCTCTTTTTCTCTGTATTTAGTTCAACTCCGTGATTTTTTTCGAAGTTGGCTGGTGCTACCTTTTATTTCGATTTAGCTTTGGGCTATATATGCATACCATGAGATCGTTCACATTTTCCGTAATACATGTAGTAGATATTGCCTTGGTGAACATTAATAAATACCATTACCTGTGCAACGATTGTATAGTCTTACATTTCGTTTGGCTTAAGCAGTCAATTCTAGTCTCTCTCCCTTTCTCTCTGTTCTTTATCTTTATCATTGAATAAAAATCAACTATAAGACTGTAACATTTCTGCCAAGTCAGGTAAAAATGTTGTTGTTTGACTTTTTACCACCAGTTTCATTCTTTTGATGCATACAAATGGCTTAAAGGAAACCGTTCGAAAAGCACACGACGAAAAAAAAACATAAGCAAATGCGAAAAAGAGATCTTTAAAAAGAATAGAGCGCGCGACGCGGTACAGCTATAGATAGATTTATGTATGTATTGTCCTGAGTTTGTCGTGCTTTGTTGTTTTTGTTGTTGTTATTGTTGTATTCAATTCTTAACGATTGTAAATTTAATATTCTGAAAATTTTCTAAAGTTTGAGCGAATTGCGGCACGAATGATGATGGTGACAACGGTACCAACATTTTCAGTTTCAATTTTGTCGTTCGTCGTTTGAATAAGTCATATTCCATTATTTCGCACCGCCGCGTATGTGTCGGCATTTCATAAAGATGTGAAAATGAGCGGCGACAAAATTACACACTGTTGTTGCAATTTCCGCCATATCAAACCATCCAGCAATCCAAGAAATGGTATGGTATCGATGTTGATTCTAGTTCTAGATGATATTATTCAAATTACAGGAATATAGTTGATTATGTGTCTCCACGTCGAATATCAATTATTATAGAGTTTGTACATTTCATTGATAGTTAAGATGTAGCATGTGAAGCAATTTTCGGAATTGACTTAACGCCGAATGAAGTGAACATTTTGCTATTCATTACTTTCATTCAACTGATGCGAATCCAGCGCGCATATTTGAAAAGAGATGGGCTGTCTACACGACACGCATTGTATACGAGGCGCGTATGAGTGTGTATGTTTAACGTTTAGTTCATTAAAAGCACATAATTATATTTCGATCTGTTTTAAATGGAATTAACTTGATGTTTCAACTCCACATTAAATAATGATTTTATATGAAAACATGTGATGATTGCTACAATGTTATCGCACATAGATTTTATTCGACGGGAAAATGATGTGATTTTTTCATGAAAGAGAAGGGCTAAAAGGTTTTAATTTACAGTGAAGCAATCAAATGGTGGAACATTTTTTATGGTGTTAAAATTCATGACGTAAAAATATCGTTTAGAGGAATTGGAGTCTAGTCGTTTCGTAAAAGACCACACACCGAAAGGTACAATCGGTCTATAAATGATTGTTGTTGTTGTTGTAAAAATATCCCCCAATTCGTACCAATTCGTATAATGAAACTATTTCTTGGTTCTGGAGATTTTACTGTAAATTCATTATCCTTTATTTACATTATTTTTTTTCATCGCTTTTTAATTCGATTTACGCCTACAGGCATAAATATAATAATATTATATTCCAAAAAATATTGAAATTAGAAATTCAGTAACGCCTAACCAAACATCAAAACAAATTAACTGCATAGTTGAAAGCATGGTTTGGACAAGTAAAGCTCATTTGATTAATATGTATCTCTTATACAGACATTTGGACGTGAGAAGAGCTATAAATTGCATTAGAATCACTCTAATCATAGGGAAACGACGATGGAACTTTTTTTCATTTTTTTTTTTTTTTTTGTTATATTAACTTAATTATCCGTTTTTATTGACCTTGAATGTTAAAAATGGGATTTCATTTTGTCTTTACTAATTCTTCTACCTCTTTTGTCTTGGAATCTTATTGAGATGTATTGTCTTTGTCTTGTTACTTTGACTGATAAGAGACCAAATTTTGTAGCAAACAAATATGAAAAAAGCGAGAAAAAAAACATAGAATCAACACACCCAATGAATAGGCAAAAACCCAACAGAATGGAAAATACCAATAGAGCTGTATGTGTTCTCGATTTTTTGCTGGTTGATGTAGAAATTCATCGGTAATTTTTCTCGCCTTATCAATTCGTACACCATGGTGTCTCTCTCTGTGTGTTTGTGACACATTTTCACTTTTCATAACAGTGCACGGAGAAAAACAATGAAATGAATAATTCATTACATCAACTGAAACGGATGCATTAAGCAGTATTTGACCTATCTCTTCACACACTTAACGCAATTTCGTGCGACGTATTGAGTTGAGTCACTATTCTTTTCGGATGAATGGTAGAGTATGAAATTCGGTTTATATTTGGATTGTTTTTTTTTCGTTGGTGGTTAGGGGGTCAACTTGATATTATTTCGATCATAAATTTGATGAGACGATAAACGATACAAACATCGAACTCATAATCGACACCAACGGGGGACCGATGACAAACAAACACATACAAAATAACTTCTATAAGTGAGAATTTAATCGGCATAAATTGAACTAAATTCAATATCCGATTATTACTATTATTATTAACACACAAGCGAAGAAATGAAGAAAAGAAATTGTATTTGGACTTACCGTTCCTTTCGCTGTTGGCGCTTCTTTTTGAAAGCCTTTTTTACACGTAGTATTAGGAATGCAGCACGATCGATAGACAATGATGGTGTACCTTTTTTCTCGTCACTTTTTTCCGCTTTCTCATTTTTATCACCTTTATCGTACGTCTTCTTCGTTGTGCCATCGTTCATATTTTGACCCTCTAGGGTCTGACGAACGCAAGCGCCAAGTGAATTCACTGTTACAGTTACTCAATTAATTATGATTATTTTCCTCGTTCGAATTTATTTGTCAATGCATGCTTTTAGCAACACTATTCGCGATTTGATTGAATAAATACTTGGGTAATGAACTTATTTTTTTTTTACACGACAAACAAGATTCAATCGATCTTCAACACTCGCCCGTAGTTGTTTTTATTTCGCAAAGTTTATTTTGGTTGTGGTTCGTTGTCAGTAATCTGTCTGTTCCGAACTTTCCGGATTGCATAAATTTAATGGTATTGTCAAGATGTTAGTATAAATGTTTAATGTTTAAATGTAAATGCTTCAAAATTCAAATGAAACACATTTGAATGTTTAACTGATAAAATGAATTATTTGATTTATGGGATAAAATTCAAATGGGATTGCGTTGGTTAATTTTTTCTGTTCGATTGGATTGTTAGGTAACTCAATTTAATTAAATTCGATTAATGGTCACTTTAAATGAATTGATGGGTTGCGTTTTTTTTAAACACCTCATCCACCCAAACTAATTGACATAGTGGAATCTACCAAATTATTCGGAGCTTGATTTTCAATACTATATTCCGGATTTACCAACCAATATAAAATCATTTCGAAAACTAAATAATTCGCGCATGAATGGCGCATTTAAAAAAACCTCATTTTCCGCACCAATTCACGAGTTTATACGCATAATGAAAGTTTACGATGCAATCCATATTATCGTGCAAAGCATAACATATTTTTTTATGATTATTCGGCTTAAGGAAACGTGTTTGCGCCATACCGGGTGTCAGCCACAACGGGTGTCAGCTTCAACACACTGCTTAATATTCTAGTCTGATTTTGTTTTAAAGAAAATTTCAAAAATGGTTTTTCTTATAAGAGACACCCGGTTGAATGCAATCACATAATTGTAAACCTTTGAGGCGACCATAAGTTATTTATGAGAGTGGTTTTTCTAGGCATAGAATAGACATTTTATCTAAATTGTAACGATGATATCAAATGTGATCCACTCAAACGACATCATCATCCGAATATATGTTCTATATTCTAGGGGGTATACACCAAATCCAAACAAGTAAATCTTTACAAAAAATAGAATCTTTTTAAATTGCAACTTAATTGGAAATATTTCAAATAATTTTGAATCACAGCTTGATAGTTCGTGTGAAACTTTGCAATAAATCTAACTGTCGATGTTTGCTTTAGTGTCATATGAAATAATTCATTAGGTTAAAGAAGAAAAACTAAATATTTATTTTGGTATTTTACAAAGCACTAGTCAATTCGAATCAATTCAAATCACAATGTATCACACGAATCGTGTCTACCCCTATGTGCAGTTTTTCTTTATTATAAAAAACAATTTTTTTTTGAATATAAGTAAATCAGCTAAAAAAATATAAGTGAAATTATTGTTTTTGTATTGCCACCGGAGAATTTATGCTTCTTTTTTATTTATCTTCATTCAATTCCACGTTGACTGTATGCTGGGAGCCAATTTGAAATTCATGTGTTTCATTTGTTATATATCTACAATGAGATCAATGTTGCTCATCATGTTTACGGTGTGGATGATATCATAGACGAAGAAGCCGAAAATCCACATCTACACGCATCCATTTTGAATACAACGATAAAGATAAGAAAATCCAACCAAAACATCATAAACTCATATATTTTTGTTTAGGTTTTTGTAACGCTTTTAATGTCACTTTTGGATGTTTTGACATTTGACGAAGAATTACCATTAGGTTTTCAATGGAAAATTAATCCATTAAAAAATACATTTTTCACTTTGGTTTTGAGATGAAGAAAGTTATATGCATATACAAATCAACCGTCTACTGCCGCCTACGCTTATGCGTATCAGGTATATTCCCGATTGACATGGGAAAATGTGTATCGGAATTACAATTGACATCGTTTGTTTGTTGATTGTTTTTGGTCGAACGACAGTAACCTGAAACGCATTTTCAATTATTTCCATCTACCGATATCACAATAGTGATTTTATTGAATTTATATGGATGAATGATGCATAATTTAGCAACGAATGGACAACATATCACAATCAGAATATATTTGACTGATGGTAATCGACTACGTCCATTGAAAAAGGACATATAAACTATGAGAAAGAAAACATTTAACGATGAAATAGTAAAAGAATTAAACTTTTATTTGCATTTTGTATATTATTTTGTATTATAAATACAATAGCATTACGAAGGGGGGAGAGATCCGCCTTTGCTGCTATCATTGTCTATTGTTTGTCATTGCATACATTTGTGTAGTAGTCGCTCACTCCTCATTTCCGCCGAACTCCCTTCTTCCTTTCTTTGCGTCGTTTGTCACGCATATTTGAGTTATCTAAAGCTAGACATTAAAGAAACAAGCATTCAGCCTATTTGTGAATTTTGTCTCTTTTTTGACTTGTGTGCACATGGTTTTTTTGCACTTGTTCAAGAAATACAACAGATGCGTATCTACTTTTGTAGCTCAAAAAAAAAAAAAAAAACAGATGCGTATGTGATTTCGATCTTTTTGCAAGCGTTAGTTGTTATGTGTCTTTTTGTTTGACTCATTGAGTTCAGTTATTTGCTGCTGTAAATTGCGTATGCGTCTTTTGTTTTTCGCATGTTTTTTTGGCTTGAATGAGCTTATGGTTGAATTCAGTCTGTGATGACTTAAAAGATGTGATATTGGTATTTCGTTCAGATAAAAGACACCGATTGTATCTTGAAATTTTATCGGTAATCTTGACCAAACACTAGATGTCATTTAAAGAGTTTTGTGAAACGATTCAATTTTGGCAGTCATACCTTTTTTTTATTGTCTCATTCATTTGAATTGCAAACGAATACGGTGTTTAACCCAGAGAAAATAAATCATTCTAAAGAATTCAAACTTCAAATACAGTTGGATCTTGACTAACATTGTGACCATTACTATAAATCTTATTCACAAAGCTCCTCACAATTCGGATACAAAATTTATCTCGAAATGGATATAGCAAAATCTTATGATTATGGCACAAACATTTGACCAAATCTAATCGCTATAAAATATGCCGATTTTCTTGTCGATTTTCTCCCTCTTTCTCCCAAGAGTCAATTTTGCGTTGGAACTTTTTCGAATCTACTATAAAATAGTTGAATGTTATATGTCTATGGCCATAAATCAGATTGATAAAGTCATTTTTTCTATTTCATCATTTCACTTCTTTAATTCATTTGGGATTCGTTTTATTCAGTTAGGAAAACTTTATTATCGATGATATTCAGCGTCACTAAATTACGATTACCAATTTCAACTAATATTCAGTCTTCGGTCATATTTCTGAATTACTTGTGTTCATCGAAATTATTGGACCGTTCGTAACTATGACCGGTTGTCATTTGGTAAGCATAGAAAACCACAAATCTAAATTGGTCAAGCTTTAAGCTTTTGGGTATTGATCCATTTGAAATATTCTCGTTCGTTCTAACTTTCAGAGGTGGTCGTCATCAAATCAATACAAATATAATTAAATTTGTCTATATACTCTCTCGTTCGGTATTTTCATTTTCGGGCATCATTCACTAATGCTATTCATTCGACAAATGTAATTCGTGTAAAAAAAAATTAAATAAATACGAAGTCATGGGTTTTAATATCTTTATGTTGATGAATAGACCAATTGGTTGTGTGCTTGAAATCGATTGCGGTGTTGGAAAGCCTTATGCGAAATAGATTGTTTTGGCGCTATTACTTTTCACTTCATCATTTTGCCATGCACGTTCGATTTGTGAGCATTTTCTTTATAGCTTGTGGAAAAAATATTGGAAATAGCCAACAAATTGATTTTGATTTATTTGATTTGCTTTATGCCCGTTTCATCTACCGCATCAACTTTAAATCGAATTGCATGTTGTATGCTTTGGTGGTAAACCTTTTTTATGTGAATTTGATTGAAAATTCGTTTTATTTGAAAACACGTGAGCATTCTTAATTCACTTGAATGAAGACAAAAAATGAGCGTGCTCACTGCATTATACTTAACGCACATGCAGGAATATTGAGAGAGAGAGAAAGAGAGGGGTGGCAACTACTATGCTGAATTCATGCCCAATCTGCATATATAGACACTGGTTATATATTCTGTTTACTTGTGAGAATGAAATCGTAATGAACATTTATCGTTTTGGCTTTGGCCTTTTTGAACATTGAACATTGCATTATACATAGATTCGACTGAATTTCTTTGATTCATTCATTTCGAACAATTTATTCAATTAGAATTTTTTCGGATATAGTTTTATTATTATTGAAAGTATGGTATACTAAATGGTATTCAACGCAAATGGTCGTCAATGCGGCGCTACTAACGCATCGCTACCAATTTAACCGATTATTAGAAAATGTCGCAGAAATATTCACAACCATTCGCTTAACGATGGTTTTCTTTTTAAATAAATATCATTGTGACACTGAGAGGATGGCATTAATAAGTTAAATTGTCGATTGTTCTTTGGACAGTTTTGAAAAGAGTTGCATATCCACCTATCTAAAAGCAAAACGAATGACTATTGGATAAACACGTTGAAAGTATAAATGAAATAAAGATAGAGAGAGATAGAGAGAGAGAGAGAGAGAGAGAGAGAGAGAGAGAGAGAGAGAGAGA
>NW_022197640.1:5346886-5358305 GCF_009176525.2 Contarinia nasturtii
GAGAGAGAGAGAGAGAGAGAGAGAGAGAGAGAGAGAGAGAGAGAGAGCAATAGCAATAGCGAAAGGAGACTAGAAGCAGGAAAATTTTCGTCGTAAACTAGGAAACACACGTGCATTCAAACAACCTAGATCTTAATCCTTCATTTGTCTCCATGGGTCTGTGTGTTTCTTAGATTCATCTGATATGCGAGAGGAGGTTGTTTGCTGATGTGAAAAGTGTGCGTGGCATATGTGTATTTTAAAAACATTCAATGCTTCGCTCTCTTGGATATTTATTTTTACTTGACTATGATGGCTTTGTTTCTGTTTTCTGTTTTATTTTTCCGGCTTGGTTCTTCTGTTTGCATTTGTTTTAATTTTCTATCCATTTTTTTATTATTATTATTTTTAAAAGCGTGAAGGTCGTTTTCCAACAAAATCAACGTAAACTGCTGTTGAAGCTACAATGTATTTACAACGATAGAATCTAAACCACTTTATTTACCGACAAACTCAAAATGGATTAATTTATGAAAGTGAATTGAAAATCTGCATTGTGTAGATAGGAAACCAGTCGCGCTGAGCATTTGCGTGTGCAGTGTGCGATTAAAATATTCATAAATTGGTTTTAAACTAATGAAATGTTTACGTTGTTATAACATAAACCATATAAACTTAAAGTCAAATGTTAACTCAACAGAATTCTTTATCGTTTGCATTTTTCAGTGTGTTCCTCTCTAGGGGCAGAGCAGTACTAAAATACGACGATCGCTTTATTCCTAACAAATGTAATGCACATCGTACACATGAAATGTCATTGCACTGCTGTTAGAATTTACACAAGTGTGTATTACTGCGGATTAATATGGATTACTACTCACAACATAGAATTACTCTAAACAAAAATTATTATTCTAGTACTGCTCTGCCCCTAGATTCCTCTTTTCAGTTTTTGTCGCGTAGATAGGACACGGCATCTCAGTAACATCACCATAAAACTTCTTTCCGTTAAATAAGAGTACATCTCCCACGCGGTATTATCTCGATTTTACCAATCATTTTTTTGGTGTTGAAATGGGACTTGACGTGAAAAAATTTAAAACGAACTTAATATTTTTATCAATAAACACTTGAAACTCCCAACCTTACTTAAGCACGAACAACATTTTTACAAAGATATACCATAAAGAAAAAAAAACCATTAAAAATGTTATACGTCTTATAATTGACGATTGCCTTTGATGATCAATTACAAAAATTCATTTAGAACAATCAACGCCCACATTCATCCAGATGATTTGGCGAGAAAAAGAGAGAAATAAAGAAAAAAAAACTTCGCTTTATCTTTTAAATGTTAAGTACATCGTTTGTTTTCTTATGCAGCAATTAGATATAGTCAAAATCATCGTGGCATAACTCATACGATTACGGAAGTTTTGCGATTTTCATTTCATTTATAACGATATTTTGGGTGACATTTTTCACTCTTAAATCGAATGGAATAAGCACACCCACACAGCAGCCACCCTGTGTGCAATTTTGTGGAAATAACACAAAATAAAACGTAAACAATGTATCGACTCGCCACATTAAACACAGACTATTTTGAATTATCCTCAAGTTTATTTTCTAATAGAAAAAAAAACATTTATCGATTATCAATATGTGCTCATGTAAACGGCAACTTAAAATTAAGCGTATAATGGACAAGTATGTGAAACTCAAATGGAAATTGATCGAAAAACACTGAGAAGACTAAATATTTTCACACACACATACAAACATGATGTATTCGGGAGCATTAAAAGCATTAAATCTATTGTCTATTTTTAATTTCCCATACATGCAGCAAATTTTACCTGCTACTATCTTCACGCATGCCACAACGTCGTACAAACAATGCACGAACAAAAAAATTCTCAAAACTTTGATTACAAAAGGTAATTGTCGTTTTAAATTGTTGATGAATTGGTGCCGCAAAATTAAATTGGCATTTTAATTGAAAGTACAACCATAAAATACGCACTCGCTTTTAATGATACTGCAGTAAAAAGAGAAATTCCGTTATAATGATACAAAACGAGCACTGGTGGTATTGAAAACACACAAAAATGTTGGATTTAGTGCTCCGTTTGGCAATCAATTTGATGATGCTGTACGGATGGGGCAATTCCATGGTTTTGATTTCCTCAATTTTATCACTCAAATACTTTAAATGTTCGTTCTTCGCTCCGATTAATTGTCGTCATTTCTTAAAATGATGAATCGTGCGTGCGGTTTAACAATACGATATCATTTCATTGAAAAAATTTAGCATTTAAACAAAATTCAAATATACATTGATAATAATGGCCAATTATTATGGATCGAATAGTTCAGGATTTTAATAATTCTTAGAAACATACTCGAACATTTTTGAAATTTAATAATAATGAAGTATGATCTACTTATTAATCATTGAAACTTTTTTCATTCATCATCGAAAAAAAAACGAGAATCAATTGAATCAAATTTCATAAGAAGAAATGTATTTATTTTATTGATACCGTGCCGTGCGGACAAGCACAAACCATACAAAAACACAGTTCCCAATGATTCAGCTTTTATGGATTGCTTGGCAACTTTTATGGTAAAGAAAGGGCAAAATGACAAATCTGTAAAATTGCAACAAAAATCATTGAAATGTCACAAATTCAGTCAATGCGGTAAACCAATTTCATAAATTGCAACAAATTCCATCCTTTTGAATTTTATCCTTTATCATTTACGTTCAAATCATAACAAATGAAAATAAATAAAATAATTCTCATTGGACATTACGATGAAAATGATTATTAATTACATTTTAAAGCGCTTCCAGTGTGAAAATCAACCAAAATGAACTTTTTATTTCCAAGCAAGGCAAATTTGTCGGTTATTTATAAGAAAAACGGCAGCAAAAAATAACTAAAATATTAAACACGATTAATAAATAAGCACCTTTTCCTTTGAATTATCACCAATCAAATTGACATAAATAATTTCGTATTTTTCATCAGATTTTGTACCAATTGATATATTTTGGTTGTTTTGAATATCTTATATTTGCCGTTTGAAATATTTGAATTTCGAAACCAACATTGAAAGCGACCAAACAAAAAAATCACTAAATTCTCTGCTGTATTTGTGATACAATCGCGTTGAACGTCGCGAAAGGACTGATAATATCCCATTCTGATAGCATCGCTATCGAATACAAAAGCTTCTGCTGCCGATGTCTTTACGTGCCATGCATTTTGTTTGGGGGTGTGTTTTTCCTATGTATTTGTATGTTGTTTGTGTGAACAATTTTCCATGTTTGTTCCGTTTGATGATACTAGCACAAGGAGCATTTTATTAAGAAGCTTACCTATCCTGTTTACTATACTTACACCGGACTCACAATAGATGACTCTCACATCGCCCATTAAAAGATATCCATTTGCATAATATTCACACAAATTATATTCGTTACAAACATCAGTGGCTTCCCATCGAAAATAAAACAAATTCAATTCAACTCAACCTACTCAAAGAGTATGACAAAAAAATATATACCAGAACTTAATCGCTTTATTCAATATTTCGATATTTTGCTCATAACAAAATAAAAATGAATCGTTGCATAATTGTATTTAGTATTCTTTTTTAGTTCAGAGTATTTAAATTCTACATCAGAAGCATTTTTCGTAGCTAAATTCAATCGATAAAGTTATTGCATTGCTCTAGTTTATGATAAATTGTTGCACAATTTCGCACAATGTGTGCGATGGCATAAATGGAATGATTGAAGAAAAAACGTTTCTATATTGGAATGCGATTGCTTGGAATGCAATAAATATGTTAAGTCGTTAATTTGCGATAAAAAATATCATATAACGTCTATTCACGATTGATTATGGTGAGCGGTCAAATGACTTATATCGTCACTTGTTTACTTCGAATCTAATGCGATATTATTAGCTGTTGTTGTTGTTGTGTGAATATAAAAATGGCTTAAAGTTCGCCTTGGGCGCCACCTTTTTTAATCACTTTGAGTTTTTCTTCCTTTGGCGGTTCTGGAACGTCAACGACATTTTCATGAATTGGGGCTGGCTTCCTCGAATCGGTTGGTTTGGCTGTTTTTTGCTTTGGAGCATCAGTTGGTTTAGTTGTTGTTTGCTTTGGTGGTGGTGGAGTTGTTGTTGTTGGTTTCGGCGTCGTTGTTGTTGTTGTTGTTGTTGTTGGTTTCGGTGTAGTTGTGGTGGTGGGCTTCGGGGTGGTTGTTGTAACTGGTTTTTTTGTTGTTGTTGTTGTTGTTTCGACTTTGGGTGCCTGTTGTTTTTCAGCATTTTTATAACTTTTTGGCAACTTTACGCGGCCCAAATACTTATTAGCAAACGAACCTAAGTACAAATAGTCACCAGCCTCAAGCACATGCGCAACTCCATGCGCCGATTTATCGAAGCCATGCAATGAACCAATAATTTTACCATTCCAATCGATACGCAAGATAGTTTGACGTGATGGTGACATCGACAACGATTCAAAATGTCCAATTTTGTGAACAATCATTTGTGTATAGAAATTTGAGTAAACCTTTTCAATGAATTTAAATGGTAATTCAATCAAAGCAAGTGTACGTGCCAAAAATTTCCGAACAAGTGGAGCATTTGCAGCTGATTGCCAGAGACCAGGATTTTCATTGTCGATTGACAGAACAAGTGGCACCCAAAGACCATCAGCATCTGGTGTTAAATTATCGGTGGCACCTGGTAAACGATCGATAAATATATCGCTTTGACCAGCCTTCGCACCTTTCAAATAGTAGCGTTTAAGACGTGACGCGGCCGTTTCTGATACAACAACAAAATCTTCATTTGGCGACAATGCGACACCATTTGCAAAGTATAATTCATCCAAAAGCAATTTATTTTGTTTTGTTGCACGAATGTGTTGGAACAAACGACCTGATGGATTGGCGAGTAGCGTGTAAACACCATCATCAAGTTTGAAATCAGATGACGAGTCGGTCCAAAAGATATCGCCCGCTTTCGATACAGCAACTGCATTGAAGATGCTTGCCGGTCGACGAATCTATTGCGTAAACAAACATAAACGAATATTAGTTTAATCAGCATGTTTTGTTGAGTGTCTTTAAAAAAAATACTTTTCCATCCAATATTTCCTCTGGCGAAACCAATTGCGTCTTCTTTCCGCTGGTCAAGTCAACCGACCAAATGCCGTAGTAAGCATCAGCAACAATCAAATTATTTGGGTTAAGAGTATCAAACGCCAAACCCAATGGTCGTCCGCAAATTCTTTCTTCAACGAAGCCCTCTGTATGGATTTTTTTTTTAAATAAGATATTTTTATTTAAATTATAACAACGAGTTATAAATTGAAATGAATTTGAAAAAATTAATGAAAAAAAAAAATCGATTAATTGATATTTACCGCATGGTTTTCCAAATTTAGCCACATGAGTAATATGATCACCATTGATTTTGATCACTTGACCACCATGAACGGTTGTGTAGATTTCGTTGTTACGCATCAACAATGTTTCAGGTCCATGTACTCGACCTTCCAACAATCGTTCTGCATTATCTAACAAATTATTTACTTCTAACGGACCCGTTAAATCTAATGGTTTTGGAATTCTGTGAATTAATCAAATTAATCGTTTGATGAAATGCGATTTGATTAAAAAGAATAAATAAAAGTAGAAAAATGGAGAGAGAAGAATGCGAGATAAAGCGAGTAAGAGCGAAAGAGTGTAAGAAGCAAAATGAATGAAAAAACTGTCACGTTATTGATGGAGTTTTTTTTCTGAATATTAAAAAACATCACAGCTCATTATATGGGTAAGAGAAAAGAGTCGAATCTTATCATATCGGGTATTTGTACACTCAAAAGCATTTCGCAACAAAAAAGGTGTCGTAATGTTTTTTTTGTTGAACACACAATTCACAACATTTAAAATAAGAACGTATCTAAATGAGATTTACCAATAATAAGGAGAATAAACAATCACCGTCTGACATCTGCAGTACTACAAACATTACGCAAATCGTCTGTACATACTAATGGTATTCATTGTGAATAAAATTCAAATGAGCCGGCAACGAAACATTGCACAATTGAATATTGGAGTTTTGTATGATTTCTTCGCCTTGACCAATTAATGAGCACTCGCTTTGTGTAAACTAATTTTATGTTCAATTTTATCACTCTATTCATTTACCAATAATAATATTTTTGTGTGAAATTTCTTCTTCTTCTTCACTTCAAACATTTCTCTGATACCAAAAATGAAACGTGTTTTGATTTGATGTGGCGATGTGACTTTTTTTTATTTCATTCATGTTAATGAGATCATCCAATGTCAACGATAGAACGAAATACACAAAAAAAGCAAAAACAACAACAGTGAAAGCCATTAAATACCAGAATAAAAATTATACCAGAAGATAAATTGAATAAAGAAAAAATTCAATTGCAATTCGACCATGACTGGGTGTAAATATTTCGATGTGACGAAGGTAAAAAAGAAATTAACTTACATAAATGATTGAAAATCGAAGTGCGTCTTAGGCGGCAAACCAGGTAACAATACAACGAGGAAGAATACAATTAGAAAATTTCTAACTAATCGATAAAAACTTTTGCACAGCCCCATATTCCTTTTAATTCGTGCTTCAATAGCTTATCATTAAACACTAATTTTACAAAATCAAAGAAAGCGAAGTCGAAAGTTCTTCTCGGCCGATGGGCTACGAAATACAAAAAAAAATTCCAATACGAATCTATGTGTGTTGTTTTATTTTTCTCTTTTCCTTTCGCTTCAGCGCAAATGTTATACGCGTACGAATAATAAAACGATGAAATACAACGATGATGATGATGATGACGGGCTGCCCAATACGTGTTAGGTGTATAGGTATTGCGGTGTAAAAATGAAAATATTTATATAAACGATGGCTCGTATGTTGTTGTTCTTGTTTTTTTTTTCGACTCTTTCACTTCTTCAACTATATTGCCATTTGATCTTCGACATAATGTAGTGAATGTATTTAATGCGCTCACACGAATCGAATACATTCAAAAAACGACCGAATTTTCAATGGTGTGCGATGTGAAAAGATAAACGCCTCAAATGTATGTGTGAGACTTAATATTTCTTTGTTTTCAGCAATTTATTCTATTATTACATTTTGTTAAATGTAAAATGCTCTTTTTTTGTGTAGTTGTAATTTATTCACAACGCCATTTCCGCCAAATTAAAATATTTTTTCGTTTTTTTTTTAATTAATTCCGTTTAAAATGCAGTAAAACGTTGCCTGTGTGAACCAGACGTAAGACTGGTAAAATGTCAAAATTTACAAATACTACGGTTTTGTGACGTCATTTTTTGTTTGTTATAAAACAGTATTCATTGACAAGACATATGTAAAGTAAAGGGGGAATTGAGCCAACAATTGAAAGAAAAATAAATACAACAATATATTCAGTTATCTCTTCACAAATAATGGCTTCGTTGTTTATGAGATAAAAAAGGGCACAACAGTTTTTCACATAAAACAGTCCACTTCGATTGAGTTTTGTTCGAAATTGTGATTTGATATTTATATATTTATTTATCAAAAAAATAATGTCGTACAATAATTACACGGGTGATATCGTACATTTGAATGTCGGTGGGAAAAAGTGAGTTTCAAATGATATAAATGAAATAGAAATTTGCGCATTAATGTTGTTTATTCATAATTTATGTGTTTTTTTTATCTCCGCTAATAGGTTCTCAACATCGCGACAAACTTTAACCTGTATACCCGATACATTTTTTACAGCATTGCTCAGTGGCCGAATTTCAAGTCTGCGTGACGAGGGTGGAGCCATTTTTATTGACCGTGATCCAACATTATTTGGAATTATTTTAAATTATTTACGCACACGTGATATTGATATCAAACAATGTGATTTAAGAATATTACGACATGAGGCCGAATATTATAACATTTCACCATTGGTACGACGATTGATTTTGTGCGAAGATCTAAATCATTCATCATGTGGCGATGTTTGGTTTTATGCACATTTGACACCGCCCGGTAAGTGTTTCTTCAGTGTGAGTGTTTTAATTTTAAAATGACATGATTAACTATGATTCGACAGTGGTTCCCGGACAAGACATAAGTGAAACGACGACATTGGCAATGACATCAACAACACAAACATCTACTACAATGAGTCAGGCTTCAACATCATCTTCGGTTGAAACAAATGTATCACAAGCATCGGCCACGCCTTGTTCGGCCAATCAAGAACCATTCACGGCTACAGTTGCAACCGCTCCTGTTACTCTAGCATCTGGAAGTATGATTAATGCTCGACCAGGCTCAATGGTTCGCGTTCCAGAAATTGCCAATGGACGTAAGTTTAAAAAAAAATAATCAATAATTATCACCGCAATTTATTACTAAATTGTTTTTGTACATGTTTTTGTTTTCAGGAAGTGTTGTATATTCACATTATCGCCAACGAGACGAATTTGAAGGTCAACGCGATGAATTTGGCCAACGTGAAGAATATAATTTGCAAAGAGACAGTTCGTTTAACAGTATAAATAATGCATCATCATCTCGTCATTCGGGTCATTCGCGTAATTCTTCTTGGGATCTTCGATCGTACAATGGAAACACGGCACAGCGAAATGCCCAAGGATGGAATGCATCGGCACATTCACGAACCGCATCATTAGATATGCGACATTCAAGAAATTCATCGGCTGATCTCAACAAGATAATTCGCAATGATGTTGGCCTCGTTTTTAATCCACATCAACAATCGACCGGTTTCTATGACCCACTTCGTGTACAAATAATCAAGGCACATCATAATTGGATTTCAGCCGCATATCCACACTTTGTCACATGTTATCGTTTGAAAGATTCGTCTGGCTGGCAATTGGTATTCACGTCACCGTACATTGAAGCAACCATTGAACGTTTAGCGATAAAAGTGAATTTTTCGAATGCAAATGAAAAAACTCAAAGCAAAATGGTGGCCATTTCGTATGGCAACCAAATTCGATTGTGGCGCGTATCAGACGATGGAAATAAAAGTGATGTGGGCATATTCAATTTAAATGTTCGTGTTGAATATTTATTTTTTATCGGCAATCAATTGGTGGCACTGTCATCATCTGGTAAAATTGGTGTCTGGCATGCGATGACACAACATTGGCAAATCCAAGATCTATGCCCAATTTTAGCATTTGATACGGCTGGCTCGTTTTTGCTATTAGGATGTAATAATGGCAGCATTTATTATATAGGTATACCTTACAATATCCATTTGTTATATCATCGATTACAAACACAAATCTTATATTTGATTCTATAGATATGCAAAAATTTCCACTGCGAATGAAGGACAATGACTTATTGGTCACTGAATTATACAAAGATCCAACACTTGATCACATTACCGCCATATCTGTGTATTTAACACCAAAAACCACAAGTAAGTATTACGACATTTGCATGGACTTTTTTTATGTCAGACAATTAGCATTCCCATTTTTAAGAATTTTCAAAAATGAAATCGAAATCAGTAATATAAATTAAGCCAAAATACAGTAACTAATCACTTGTTATCATGCCAGCACCGGACAAAACGAAAGAAGGTAAAAATCCCATAAAATTAAAAAAAAAAACACAATTGATTTCAATTTAAAAAAAAAACAATGACATTTCAATAAAAGTTCTTTTTTATACAAGATAAACACACGCATAATAAATGTACAAGTGGCAACGACCGATCTTAATCGATTGGGTTCATTTGGATTTTGTTGTTTCATACAAAAAAAAAAATGTGTCTTTTTTATGTTTTCAATTTTTCGTTAGTTTGATTCTGTATCTTTTCATAATGTTGACAATGTGGATGTGAAACTTCGCTTGAAAAAATTATTATAACCAAAAGCAAAAAAAAAACATTAGAATAAATTAGACATTAGAAGTTCAAGCACGTTAAAGACACATATCTTTATATTTGGTTACGTATGATTGGTGCTGGCATATTTTGTATCTGTTTCGTTTGTTTTTGTTCTTGATTAACTGTCCTTGCTTTAGTTTATTTTTATTCCTTTGGCAATTAGAATTATCCACAAAAAATAACATAATTATGCAAGAAACGTGTTGATGTAGTCGTTCACTAAAAGAATGTCATTTGGTAAATTTTAATTTTTTTCCTTTCGATTTCATTTGAAAACTAAAGGTCTGTGTGGCAATTGGATTGAAATCGCATATGGTACACGCTCTGGCAGTGTACGGGTTATTGTTCAGCATCCAGAAACGGTTGGACATAGTCCACAATTATTCCAAACATTTACTGTTCATCAAAGTCCCGTTACCAAAGTAAAATTGTCGGAAGAGTTTTTGATATCTGTGTGCAGCGAATATAATCATGTGAGAACATGGCGTGTACCACGATTTCGAGGAATGATTTCAACGCAACCCGGCTCTACGCCAGAAGCATCATTCAAGGTAAATCGAAATTATTTTCATATTTACATGTTTGTCATCGATACTGGTGTCACAAGTTCTCAAGAATTGCATGCATTTTCTTATTGTATTTTGTTTAAATAGATTGTTTCGTTGGAATCAACTGACAGTGCGTACAGCTATTCAGCTGGAAATGATTTCGGACCGTTCGGAGAACAAGATGATGAGCAAGTGTTTGTACAAAAAGTAATACCGGAAACAGATCAACTGTATGTCCGTTTGGCATCAAATGGTGATCGCGTCTGTGTAATCAAATCAATTGATGGATCGACCATAACATCGTTTTGTGTACATGAATGTGAAAAATCATCTCGCATGGGATCGATGCCACGGCGTTTCATTCTATCTGGTCACAGTAATGGAGCCATTCAAATGTGGGATCTAACCACAGCTTTAGAATTTATTCAAAAGAAAGAATCAGCAGGTAATATACATTTTTCAGACTTTTAGCGTTCATTTTTCGTCTACGCGGTGAGAAATGTGTGTTTAACAAAATGCCAAAATTTCTATAAACAGTTCAATCGGTTGGAGGTGGACCAACGCCAGAAGAACTAATTCAATTGTTGGATCAATGCGACATCAGCAATAGTCTATGCTCAACACCGTGTATGTCACCTTGCCTCTCTTCCATGTCATCCAACACAATAACTAGGCTAAAGGCATCGAACGTTGCATTTTTAAATCAAGTTCACAACACTGAGTAATTCAAAGCAATTTAATACATAATTTGTTAATTCTTGCGATCAAAGTATTATTTTCTTTATTTGAGAGGGCCAATGATCACCACCGAACAATATAGCAACACTTATACTTTTGAGTTTTGTTCGTATTTTACCAGTTGTATTCGAATTAATTATATTTTATATTTTATGTGA
>NW_022197640.1:5358315-5403069 GCF_009176525.2 Contarinia nasturtii
AGGATGATTGTTCAAGCATGCTTGGCATTAAGTTACTATCAAGTTCTACCACTGGAGATGATACAACGAGTGTTTAATATTGATTTTATAACACGGATAGAGAAGGAATTATCACTTACTTCTCATACGGTAAAGCAAAAAAAAAGTAGAAGAGTTTGAAAAATAATAACATGAGACTCACGAAATTTTTATTTTCAGCAAAGAAACCCAAGAAGTATATTAAATTTGGTCATGCAGTTGAACCGATCGATTTGCCTTAATTATCCAGAAGTATGTGTGATGTTAATAGTTAAATTGCCTTTGAATGTTCATATTATCTTGTTCAATATTACAGGCTAGAGTGCCATGGTTCCAGCAAAATTTTATTGAGGCACAATTAGTAGCAAGTATGACCGTATTAAAATATGTTCTCAATGCAAACAGACTTTTTCATGTAAACATTTTTCTTAATTAGGTCCACCAAAGTCTAATCCGTATACGAATGAAATATACAAAATGTTGCTGTCTTATGTTGGAGGTGACAAAAGTATGATTAGATTGAATCATAAGACACCATACGGATACAGGGTAAACATATTTTTCATTCATTTTCTTCTGAAAAAAAAACTTACTTAATCCCCACCCATAGATACCTTTCGTGGTTTATTTCAATTCACAAAGACAACTAGTTTCACCACCATTTGACGAGGGTCCTCAAACATTAAACAAGTATGTTTTAATCGCAACCAAGTGTTATTGTTTTATTAAATGGTTTGAATGAATTTATTTCAGAGTGGCTATAATACCTTTGCCAAAAACACCTGTTCAATTCAACGGTAGAAGTAATAAACGTGGAATCGATATTCTCCAAGAGCGTCATCTTAGTATATTGGGATATATTGTGATACAAATTTGCTACCGAGAATGGAATTCAATTTACATGGATTTGCCTGGTGCTCGTGAAGAATATCTTCAAAATATTTTCAATAAATATAAATTTCTGGTGTCCTAATAACTAACCGGATGAGTACGAAATGTTGCACCCAAAATGTGTAGCGATGGTGTATTATCGCACTAAAAAATCAATTATTAAATAAAAGAGCATCGATTATTGTACATTAGAAATTTTTTTGTATCTTTATTTAATCCTCGCCGATTCCATATTTTTCAAGTAATTCCTGTTTCTTTTTCTTAAGCAATGCAGCTTCAATATCTTTCTGCGATGGCACTGGTACATGTGCAGTGAATCTTGGTGCAAGCATGCCCATTGGATCGTTGGTGATGCTTTGATTATGTTCGTTATTCGTATCGTTCAAATTCAATCCATAATCAGCGCCATCCTCATCAAAATCATCATTTTCATCTCGTAAACCATTGCCATTGCGACTCTTTTCTTTTTCTTTCCATTCTTGAAGCGCTTGTTGGGCAGCGATCTTTTCTGCTTTTTCTTCAAGCGGAATGAGAACATTATCATCGTCATCAAAATAACCATAATAGTGGGCATCAATGTCTTTCATAAGTTCTGCGCGAGTCTTTCTTGGTGGTGGTGGTGGCTCCTGTTCAAATAATTCACGAACACCCGGTAGATCTTTTGCAGCACCAAAATATTTGTAACCACGATTGCCCGGCACCTCTCTACCTTCGGCATCAAACATTTTCGGTCCATATCGTCTATAATGCGGACCACCAAGCGCTGATATTTGATTTTCCCAATGCCTTTTTTCGCGCAATAACTTATTAATTTCATCGTTCAAATCACGTATCCGAAATTCACCAAGACCAGCTGTTAATCGGAAATGGACATCAAATTATATTAAAATTCATTTGTATACACACAGAAAAAAAGGCACATACCATTTTGTATCTGTGCAACTTTTTTTGATATTTCTCGAATGATTTCTAAACGCCACTTCTCGCATTTTGACACTTCTGTACATTCGGATGCCAAGTACGGCCGACGCTCTTTTTCACCCGTCTCTGCTTCTTTTGATGCTCGCCAACGAGCTAGAGTTGTCCTGATCACAAAAAGAATCAAAACAAATAAATATTTCTACCATCGCTTGTTTTTAAACGAATATATTAACCGGTTATACTTACATAGCCTTTTCTGCATTTCGCGCCTGTCACAACAAAATTTGATTGAAAAATATGTTACTTTTGCAAATGCCATTCAAAAAGATATAAACATAAATAAAAATTACAGAAACTTACCATTATTGTCTATTTATGCACGATATTTACAAGAAACACGCAAATTTACTAAAAACAAGAAACGAGATGACACAAAATTTTGCCGTATGTTTACAAACGATGTGAGTGATTTTTTGAGGTTATGTTTTTGAAAGATGAAACTTAATTGAAGTGTTGGCAATATTGCAGAGACAGAATAATATTTTAGAATTGGATAACATTTTGGAAAAAAAATTCAAGGCACCTCAGTGTAAAATTATTGCACGACAATTTTTTGAATAAAAAATAAACATAAATAATATTTAAAATGAACAATTTTGATTAAAACCAATTTGCAGTATAATATTTTTTATCCTCAACTGTTTAATGTACAGATTGCAACTTGAGAAAGTTAAATTTGGCCTTTTTAAATATTCAGTTAGAAAGTCATACTTTTGATCCATTTCTTTTAAATTATGTTATTCGAGAACTCCACGAAAAACTACCGTTCTGCAAAGTCCATTTATATGCAAGAAACTGACCAGGTTTTTCAATTTCATGAACCAGACATTAGATATTTTTAGCCAGATATCGTCAGGGGCTGAAATCGAGTTAAAACAATAGAAGTGAACACTTCAGAACATACTTTTCAAATTTGGAGATATCTGGGATTATTAATTTTCGAAACAAAACACGACTTCATTTTTTGGTAGGGTAATACAGGCGGCCTGATTAAAGAAGAAAAGGAATGAAACCAAAGAAACATATGGAAGCCTCAAAAATATTCAAAACAAAAATCATTATTTTAATTCTAACTAATTCTGTAATTTTCAAACGATTCGTGTCCTTCTTGGAATACAAAATATGATACATAAAATAAATTGTATTTGAATTTGTGCAAGTTCGTTTAAAGGAAAAAGAAAATCAAACTGGAGAAGGTGTCGAAGAAATGTTATCGTTGATTTTCAGTCCTTAGATTTGCTCGAATGAACACTTTACACAAACTCATTTTCTATTAACTTAACGGGTTTTATTTAGTTGGCGTTTGAATGGAATTCTATTAATTTCGATAGATTGAATGTTTAGCTCCCATTTGTATCAATTTCCTGAAAAGCTGCAATAATTAAAACCGTATAAAAAAATTAAAAGAAAATTTTATTCCTGTTCATTTCATCAATTATTTGTTTGTTTTTTTTTTCTCGATTAAACCAATCTTGGCTCTCTAATACAATATATATAAAACTTAAGTGAAGTCATTTGAAAACTATATCGTTTTTTTTGTAATGTTTGTTTCCATCCTATAATTCTAGCGAGTGATTTCTAAAATTTGATCAGCTGATCGATCGGTGTACATAAAGAGATAAGCCAAAAACAAATGGATACGTATTTTTGTTGATTGATAACATGAATAGTGACAACAATTTCATACGACAGTGATCAAAATATTGGCACTAAATTGTATGTTTGGTGAATGGTGTATGTTTGTGAGTTTTTGGCTGTGCATTTATGAGCTGTGTGAATGGATAATTTGTTGCAAACGGAACTTTGATTGGCCAGTTACAATCAAACACGATTCTGATGTGCGATTACTTAATTGTTTTAACTATTTGAATGTGAATATAGCTTAATTTGTCTGCGTAATGGTAGGATTAGGATGAAATTGAAGAACGAACCAAAAAAAAAAATGAGACTAACAAAAAATTTAATCAATTAAACTGTGTGCCATTTGATAAAATTGTCATTTATGTTCACATTTTTCAATACAAAGTAATATCATTCATTCATGGGTGATGTAAATTTATTTTATATTGCATTTTTTGTGTCTGTTTGTTTCTTTTTCGGTGCAAACGTCTAAATACATTCATCTGTCAATACTTTTTTTATGTTTATTCTGTGTTTTATTGGATAAACAAAATTCGCATTAGATATTAGAAGTACATCAGAATGATAAAAGAAGTTTATTTTTTTTTGTTGTTTACATGCTGATAAACTTTTAATGTTATCGTATAATTGATATTGTTTTGTTTTTGTTTAAATCAAATCGCATTTTTTCTTCTCTCGTTATCGAACATTTCATTCATAATATTTATTTCGCGTGGATAATTTTAGCTCCAATATATATTTATATATTTTGTTGTTTTTTTAGTTAAATTATTCAGAGCATAAGAAGGATTAAATGCTCTAAATAGTTAGCTACCATTTATTGGTCGTAAAATTTGCGTTACGTTGCATTTATATGACAAAACATTGAATGAACTAATGAAAAACAAAGAAGAAACAGTTATACTGCTGTAGCATATCATTATATTGGATTAGAAGCACACCGATAGTTATTTTTTTTTTTTTTTGTTATCTCTGCAAATCTTCTATAACGCTGTGTGTCATTGTTGTCCCTTTTGTTTGAATATAACTTACAAATGAATTACCTTCCATATTATTTACAAAAAGAGTGTTCAATTTGTTCGAAATAAAATTGAGTATGTTTCTTTTTGTGTTGTGAATTATTTGAGTGTGTGTGTGTTGAAAGTTTAAACATTGAGTTTATTATCAAATTCATTAAAATAATTCGTGATTTATACAAATCGACCAAAAGTGAATGAGTGCCATATTTACAATGCAATTTTAATTTATTATTGTTGTTGTTATTATTGAGACATTAATTTTTATAATTTGAGCGAGAAATTTTTCGTTGGGAATAGTGGAATTATAAATGAAAAAGCGATGATTTTTTTTAATTATTGATTTTAATCAATTTTAAGTAACTGGCTTAATTTCACTTAAACGGAAAAGAGAAGGGGACAATGAGAGTAAAAAAAAGAAACAAAAATACCAATGTTTATTTTATAAAATCTTCATTTCGATTGTGATTTCGAATTTTTAATTCCCGATTATTACACATTCATTATGAAAATTTGATTTATTTAAATGGATGATGATATCTTGTGTGTATGTGGTTTTGTGAGTGTGTTTCATTTCATATTTATCTATTTCCCTATACTTGCGTCTATATGTACTGTGTGTAATTTATTTATTATTATTCAAAAAAAAATTACATTTAAAGATTTTCTGTTTAGAGGTGATTTTTTTAAGTGCACCATTGCGCACTTCTCGTTAGTTAGGTTTTTATTTAATTAGTTTTTTTTTTACTTTTGTTTAAATTCTTGCTTATCGTTTCTTCTTCGTGCTTTCATTCGATAATATTTAAAGGTAAAATTGGAAAAATGCTACACCATTAGATTGGAAAACATTGACGATCAAAACCATGTTTACATTTTCATTCGCATGATATTCTTATTACAATGAGAAAATATTAACAACTAAAAAACAGAACATAATTAAAATTGAAAATAGAAAAAAATAATAATAATAATATAGTTTTCAGTTATACAGTGAAGAACTGATGATGTTTGATTCAATTTGCATAATTTTCGTTTTTAAATTTGTTTTAAATGGGCGCACAAGTGGCACGGATTATTGTCTACAAAACTGTAAAAAAAATCTATATATATATTCAAAGAAATCTTCGAAACAAATATCAAACATACACAACTGAAATGGTGAGAGCGAAATGAAAGAATAATTCTCGAGAGATCTGAAAGTGTGTTTTGTAGCACATACAACCATCTCTCATCATTTCAATTTTTACAAAAAGTGTACAATTTTCTCAGTTTTTGTAGCATAATAGTTCGACGAAGAAAAAAAACCTAAAACCTCATCCTGTTTGCACTTCAATTACTAGTTATTTTCAATTTTAAATGTTACTCCAGCACAATAAATCACTCGTCAATTCAAAGCCTAAAAATATAGTGTACAAAAACAAATGAAATGAACACTAAATCAAATTCAATCTGCCGGAGTAAAGAAAATTTACACGCATATAAATAAATATTGTTAATTTTTTTTTTTTCTTCAAAAGTTCACTTTTAAAATGATGATTTTTGATAGCATGTATCTGATTTAGGTTTTTTGCCCTTTCTTAATTTAGTTCAAATTGGATAAGATAATTTTTTTATTCTCGTTTCAATGGAAAAAGAAGACACACCCTGGGTTCTCTGGTTACAAGAGAGAATCGTTGGCGAGTATTTTTTTTAAACTTTGCTTGCCTATAAATTAATTACTAGACGATTTTTAGCGTAATTTTTTTCAAAAATTACCATTTTATTTAAGATTATTTCTCATTTTGTGTGTTTTTTCTTAATTCAGTCTGTTTCATTCATCATTTTTTTTAATCCGTTGCTTTTTTGATGCTTGGTTTATCGTCATCATCACTTATGACCAGATAGACCTTTTTTGTTAGTTTTTTCTTTCTTCTGCAATGCTGCTATCAAATTTATGCTAATACTTAAAAAAATAACAGTTTGCCTTTGCAAAAGGAAAATCGTGCAAAGAGGATACTTATTGCTGCGCACTTTAATGGAAATGGTTGATTTTTTTTTTGTTTGTTTGTGTGTGTTTTCTTGATTTACGCATGTTGTTTTTTCTTGTTTTAAATTTGCCTTTTGTAACTGTGTGTTTGTTAATGTGCCATAATGTTCATTCCCTATAAATACGTGTAATTGTTTTGGTTGTAATATTCGATAGATATTCAGACAAGAAGAGAAAATTGTAACACACTCTTACTGTTTAAACGTGATTTTAACCAACGAAAAAAATACATTTTCGGCAAATGTTCAGTTCGTTTTCCATTCAATACTCATATAATTTTTTCTTTTGCTTCGTTAAACGATTCATTTTGTTATACTTGATTTTATTGTGTTATTGTTGTTTCGAGTATCGCTTAAATTACCCACTAAATGCTTGCTGTAGTAATTGTGTCATATGATTTTTAATCGTATTTTTTTAGTTTGTTGATTTGTTGTGTATTGTGGTTGTGTGTGTTTTTTTTGTTGATTTAGTAATCCATTTTATCCGATTTCATTTACACATTGCCTTCGATTTAACAATAATAATACTATTTCATTTTATCCTAACATTTTTGTTATTTTTTTTAGATTTTTCTTTTGTTTAGTTTTTGTTTTGTTTAACACAGCATTACGATCAATAGAAGACCCTAGTTCACCATCAATGTGTGTGACTCCATTGGAGCAGCCGAATCGTATAGTGTGTCAGTATCTTGTGTTGGTTCACCTTGCAACTGACACTGATTTGTGAGTGTTCCAGCGCCACAGTCGCAAAAGAATCTGAAAATTTCGTAACATTTAAATAGTAAATGAAGTTATGTCAAGCAACAACAAAAAAAAACAAATAAATTACCTATCATGGCGGATGAATTCGACATCATGACCAGCATGGCATGTTTTAATACAATTTACACAAATGGCATTGCGATCGGTGGTGTTACACGTTTGACATCGATAGAAATCATGCATGGGAAACGATGTGTAGCTAGAGATTTTGTATAAACATTGTCCGCCGGAAACGGCCTTTTCGACTTCGTCTTGATTATTAAATATTTTATTGCCACGAACAATAGGCTGTACACCGCTGGCCAAACACAGTCCGCCAAATTTATTATTGAATATCTGATTAAATTCCAGTGTGGCCGTTGCGTTATTGGTAATTTCAACACCAGCTGCCAAACCATCGAATATTCGATTTCGTCGTAGTATCGGATGGCTTTGTGTCGATATCAGTACACCAGCCTGTGTATTTCTAAAAATGTCATTCTCTTCGAGAATACCTTTACCACCATTAAATATACAAATGCCACCATCACGTCCATCATAAATTTTATTGCGTTTTAATGTTGGATTCGAATCGGTTTTTATCCAAACGCCGGCCATTGCATTGTCAAAGATTTCATTTTGTTCAAGTAAACCGAGACCACCATTGTAAACTAAGACGCCACCATTTTGGCCACCCCAGATTTTATTGCCTCTAATCACTGGATTGCTACCAGTTCGAATTTGTACACCTGAATACAGATGATTAAATATATCGTTATCCTCTAATTTTCCATGGCCATTGTCATAGAAATAAACGCCAACTTGTTTTCCCGAATGTATTCGATTGCGTCGCAATACCGGTGTACTGCCCGTTGTTATCCATACACCGGCCAATGTATTTGCATACACTTCATTTTCTTCGATCAATCCTTGACCTTTTTCATGCACATAAATTCCACCGTGTTGACCATGATGAATTTTATTATGCCGAACGATTGGATCACTTGTCGTTCGAATTTGAATGCCAGCCAATGCATTCCCGTAAATATTATTGTGTTCGATTAGGCCACGACCTTCGCCAAATATGTATACACCGCCCTGATGACCATTGTAAATTTCATTTTTTCGAATTGTTGGATTACTATTCGATGTTATCCAAACACCTGCAAATGTTGACAATCGATTTTTCGGTTATTGGATTTCAAAATTGGAGAACACAAACACACACACACACACAGAGAGAGAGAGTAGGTAAAAAAAACATTGTTCGAAACAAACCTGCAAAATTATTGGAATGAATTCGATTTTCTATAAATTGACCTAATCCGTTTTCGTGCACATAAATGCCACCTGTTTGGCCATGATGGATGTCACATTTAACAACCGTCGGATTTGCTCCAGCTTTTACTTCGAAACCAGCGATTCGATTGTTGTGAATGTCGTTTTTCTCGAAATATCCCTACGAGGAAAATAAATAATAAAAACCACTCAATTAAATGACTAAAATGAATTGTAAATTAGAATGCATACCATGCCATTATCAAATGTGAAAATGCCCACGTCGCGACCGTGATGAATGTGATTTTCTCGCATAATTGGACTGGCAAAATTCTTCACCCAAATGCCAGCCAATGCATTTCGGCTGATTTCGTTGTGCTCGTATGTTCCTTGAGCATAATCTGTGACATACAAGCCAACATTTTCACAATCGCTAATATCGCAGTGACGTATTACTGGATTTGCCCCGACTCCGCTCACACAAACAGCTGCGCCAACTAAATGATAGAAAATATTTTGCCCCATTAACCATGCCATTCTCACTCAAACCTACGCTTAATGCAATCTGAACTCCAACTTACCGACTGATGTGCTCCGAATGATGCAATGATCAATAGTTGGGCTACAATTTTCGCCAACCTCGAGACAATAATGCTTGTGATGTGGAACGGTTGATGTAACATCCGGTGAAAATTTTAATGTCATATGTCCAACATAAGCATGTTTTGCACCTTCGACAAACATAACCGTCGATTCGGATTCACGTTCTAATACTATGGATTCGGCAACATTGCCTGGTGCTGCACCAATTAGCGCAACATCTGAATCAATCACTAAGAATTCACCACGATAATGGCCACCATGTAGGAATATCAAATTGCCCGGATTTTCAGCGACCTCTTCATTACCTGCACAAATTCCAAAAATCAATGTAAATTTTCCCAAAATAAAATTTGTTCACACCGAAATTCATAAATGATATACTTACCACAAACCAGACTATTTGATGCATTTGCTGATGCTAAATTGTTATTTGAGCAATTATTGTTCGCTGACGATCGTTCATCGGCATAATCTAATGCTGATTGAACATTTTCAAAGTAGCAAATATTTCTACCCTTATATCGTTTATTTAGATAACCAGGCCGTACATGGACACCACGATATAGTTGTCGAAAACTTTCTTTCCATGGATTTGCGTATTCGGAATCTTCGGCTTTGACAAAATGGAATTTGCACGGTTCGGGATTAAATAATGGCATATCGTATTCGTAGACATTTTGATACAGTCGCTTCCATAGCTCTGTATCATTGGCAATTGTATTGAAGCGTTTACAAACTAATGACAAACGACACAAATCCTGCTCCAGCAAGTAGGAAAAGATCGTTAATAGAACTTCGTCGGGCATTTCGTATTGCAAGTAGTGGGCAGCTGATGTGACCGTTGTATCAATTCCAGCCGAATAGATACGACGCGGTCGCTTTCGGGCTGGCAATAAATAGCAACTACTCGATGATGGAATGCTGGAAAATGATACGCTGCATGGATCGTTATTATTATTACTACTGCTACTGCTACTGCTGCTGCTGCTACTGCTACTACTACTGCTACTTGATGCATGTCCCAATGCAACGGAACAAACGTTTGACGTTGCACATGGTTGTGATGAGGTGGATGCTGACGACGACGATGATTGGGTGGATGTTGATGTTGCAGTTGCCGTTGAATTTGATGTTGATGTGGATGTTGATGTGGAGGTTGTTGCTGCTGCTGATGTTGATGATGAGGATGATTGATATTGATACGTGCTATTGCTACTGGCAGATGTTGATGGCCCGCTACTCCAAATATCCAGATTTGATGTCGGCGACTTTTTTCGCAAATCATATGGCGATTGATGATTTGTCGAGGTGGCAGTTGGTGATGTACTTATATTCGGAATTACTGGATTATTTGGATTTGGTGCAGCAGCTAAAATGTTCGAATTCAAATGAAAACCATAAAACACAGAAAAAATTAGATAAGACGATTAATCACAATTATTTAATGATTCACAAATTAAAACAGCAAATAAATCATGTTAGACAGTGAAACATTTGAGGCAATTGAATAACTAACCTGAGGAACTTCCACTTGGAGCAGAGCCAACATTTGGGCCTGGAATAGAATTTTGACATGGTTCACACGGATCAGCTAAAATGAATAGAAAAATTGATAATGCCAATGAATTTCAAGTGTTGTATTAACAAATCAAGTTACAAATATATAACGATTGGCCAGAAAATATGGTTTAGATCATGTTTTTGTCTCGTTTAATTTGGTGTGACTCAAATATTAACCACTCCATATGATTTATCTTTCATTCTATTTATTCAGTACACATGTTTTTCTTATAAAAATTTGAACTCATTTGTTCGAATCAAAATACAATCGAAATTTATTTTCTTTGTTTGTTTATGTATTGTTGTTATCTATTATGCCTATTTCCACGCATGAATTATATCGACGAAAAAAAAAAATATATATGAAAAATTGGTCCATAAAAAAAAGTTCGATGTCATGGTTTTAGCATTTGGATTTTATAGTTTCAGTTTTTGACTTCCCATTTTAAATATTTCATATTAATTAATTTTTTACATCTAGAATTTCTTTTCATTTGCTGCAAAATCATATATGTTCACATTTATACTGGAAATTTATGTTCGATTATGAAAACGATGTGCAGGTCAATAAGAGTGTTTTTTCTCATTTACACGACACATTATTAAAAATAAAAACACATACACAAATGGCAAGGCGAGTACCAACAAGAACACACACGGTATTAGCATTTTGATTCACGTCATTTTTTTTTCTTTTTTTTCTCTCCCTCTTCCTATTTCGCTTTATTCGCTGGGTTTTTTTTTCCTCACAAAATTCACTTTAAAACAAAAATTCGAACTTTTGAAGTGAGACTCAAAGGTGAATTTATTACCTGAAGACGTTCTTGACGGCAATGCAATGCGATTGGCACCTTTTCGTCGCGATCTTCTCACATACGATTTTGATGATGTAAACGATGCACTCGGCATATTTATTTCCAGAGAACAGACAATTTTTTGTACACACCAAACTGAATAATTCAATTTTAATTAGAAATAAAATAAAAAAATGTGTATAAATTTCTCGTTCTCCTGCTGCTACAATTGCTGCCCGTGCCACTGCTGCTCCTTGTGACTGCTTCTTCTTTTTCTTGTTCAATTTCTTGGTTTTTGATGTTGTACTCAGATACACTTTGGCTGAGAGAATGTGTATACGTGTGTTTGTGTGTACGAGCGAAAATGTTTGTGTGCGTTAATTTTTCTTTCGGTTCACTCGGCTGCCCGATTACTTCTTTACATTCGTATCAAAATAATTGTATTTTACAATGAACACACACACTTTAATTATATGTATATATATTCACACATGCGAAATATTCGAGCGAATCCGACAAAAAAAGAAGAACACTTCAACAACAAGAACAACAACAACAAAAAATAATAAATAATAATAATAAAAAAATGTTGTGTGCCACTTTTTATCAATGTGTGCGAGCCGAGCCGTGCTTTTGTGTAGGTTTCTTGGTTGTGTTTTTTTTCTTCTTTCTTCTTCTTCGTCTCTTCTTTTTTCTTCGCCTATTTATTCTCTTGATTGCTTCGTTCTTTGCGTTCGCCTCGAAATTTGGTAGAAGCAATGATCAAGTTATGTGACTGTATTTGTGTATTATCCCTAAACAAAGGAGACGACTACAAAAATGATTACAGCCCCGGCAGCCATTTTAATATTTGTTTTTGATTTTGATGGAACAACACACTTCAGCAGCCATAATACTATGGATACAATAAATTCAACACTGCACAAAAATACAATAAAATGCGATGCGACGTACGATACAGGCCGAACAGTTCATGTAGTTGTATGTGCACCTCTTGCGTTCTCTTTGTCTGTATAGGTGGCTTTGTTTGTATGTATGTGTATGTGAGTGCCTCTCTCTCTTTCTTCGTATGTATATGTCTATATTTATGTGTGTGTGTGTAGACTGGTTGGTTTTTTCTTGGTCTTGCTTTGAATTTTTACCATCAGCAAGCACAACTATATGCGCAGCGAAATAATACACCGACACACCGTACGCACGAAACAAACAAAACGGAATGAAGGAAACACTTAATGGACACTCTTCACACCGATTGCAAATGTATAAATGAAAAGAGAGAGAAAAAAAACGAGCACACAATGGAACTTCGACGACGAAGTTTTTATTCTTTCGATGTTCGGTGTAAAAAAATTTTGTTGTTTGATAATTTCGTCGATATTTTATTGATTTTCCATTGAAACAATGTTTTAATGTTGGATTATGCAAAAAAAAATCCACTTTTCGGCTTTGTTTTACCAAGGAAAAATTAAACGCAAAATTGCATAATTTTTCACGAAGCTGCCAAAAAGGGCCAACCCACTAAACTAGATTTCTTTTATTTTTGAACAGGTTTTTGTTGGTACAATCAATGGAATCGCTCATGTACAGACATTATCCATAGATAAAAACGGCACACACACACACATTCCCACAATTTATCCATGGATAAATTTTCATGCAGACATTTGTTGTCAAAGACATATACATATACAATGTAGACATGTTATTGTTGTCTAATTCGATTCGATATTCATTCATATCTTGTATTTATTTTTGAAATGTTTGTCATGACCGAATCGAAAATTTAATTTCAATCAATTTATGTCATTTATTTGCTGAACATTTTCGACTGATGACTTTTGATTTGAATTACGAAACAAAAATTCGAAATTGAATATTTGACAATATATTTTAATTTTTATAATTCTATGGTTGGTAGTAGGTTGTTGTTTTTTTTATTTCATATATCACACTCTGCATGGACACTTTTCCATTGCACCAAATGTCAGATGAAATAAGTTCATTGAATGTCAAAATGGAGTCAGATACGGTTGTACCAAAATTATCTGTTTATTATTCCACAATTTCATGTTTATTTCTATCGTTAATTTATGTGGGTAGTTTATATGTATGGCGATCCGAGCATAATAGGTATGACATCTTTTTAGCATTTTTTATAGAAAAATTGCCGATCGAGAATCAAATCAAAAACATTTTTCAAATTGACACGCATCGGAAGAATTTTTTATTCACTGAGACTGTGCGCGCTCTGTTTGGACCGTTTTCAGTTATTTGTCATCGTTATCATTGAGAATTGTGTTTTTTTTTGCATCCTTGCAGAGATCATCCGTCGACGGTGAAGAAACGTTTCTTTAGCGTTTTCATGGTGATGCTTATATCGCCTGTATTTATTTATATGTTATTGCTGGCCAATCGATCAACGAACATTACAATATGGGAAATTATGGGCTTTCGATTGAAGGGCGTTTTAGCAGCATTATTCGTCCCGTTATTGTTAACGGCCACATTATTTTTAGGACCAATTTGTGCAATTATTATAAATGGCGTGTGGAAATTGTATTTGGAGCCAAATTATTGGATGGATAGCTTTAAGAATATATTGTGGATACGGAATCACATTGTGGCACCGTTATCAGAAGAGTTTACATTTCGTGCCTGTATGATGCCACTATTGCTCCAGTCATATCGACCAACCACTGCCGTTCTTCTAACGCCATTGTTTTTCGGTGTAGCGCATCTGCATCATAACATCGAACGTGTTCGATCGGGAATGGACTGGAAAACGGCGCTCATTGTGTCAAGTTTGTATAATTTCTTGACTGCTTTCGATTTTATTTTTATGTTTTTTTTTTTGCTTGAATGAATTTTTTTTCTCTTTGTAGCATTTCAATTTGCCTACACCGGAATATTTGGCATTTATTCAGCTTATTTATTTGCAAAAACGGGACATTTTATCGCACCATTTATAGCACATGCATTTTGCAATCATATGGGATTTCCTGATATTCAGGAAGTGTTATTACAGCAAGACAATAAAAAATACATAATTTTAAGTTGCTATGTTATCGGTTTAGTTAGCTGGATCTATTTATTGCCGATCGTTACCGAACCACAATGGTATTCCAACGAATTATATTGGACAAATATGTGATAAAACAGGAAAAAACAAAAGATGTAGTCAAACCAGACAGTCAAAAAAAAAATCGAAATAACGAACAGTTATATATAAATATAACGAATGTAGAATATCTTCCACCATTTCAGGTTAATTTTTCATTGAAATAGCACTTCATTTTACTCGACTTAATATGCAAATTTGTTGAATATTTGAAGACAAAGACAAACCTAATTCAAACGAAAATGAAATAAATCGTGTGCCTCTGTACAATTCGCTTACGTAGTTGAGAGCATAGGCACAAATTTTAATGAATGCCATATTTTTGAATTTAACTAATAATAATATTTAAAAAAAAGTGAATAAATAATTAAATGACTAACTAGCCGACCATTTAAAAAGTTGACACAAATAATGCGCACTCGAAACTCTTATTAATTATGAGATAAATAGTATTTATTACTACTATTGCAAGCAAGAGAAACCTTATCAAATTTAACATTAACAAAATATATAATTCTTCTTTATTTATTTTTTTAGCATGAATTATTAACAAATTTAACAAACGTTAAAATAGATCCTTCAAATGTAAAATAAAAAAAGCTCAATTTTATCAAGAACGTTATTGCGATTGTGTTTCCTTTGGAATAAATTTTTTCGTTTGATGTTCACGGTATTCTTCATCATTTGCGTGGATTTCATTGAAGCATGCCCGACAAAATAGGTCGCCATCACAGCCAACGCAACGAATTGTTGCGTCTTCATTGCAAATCGTACACCATGGCAATTCTTCAGTATTTTGATCTGGTTTAATGCTATTCACATACTCTTTTTCATCGGGCGTTAAATCGGAATCGGGTAGTGCAGCTTCATCCAAGAATTTGGTAACAATTTTCTTTGCTAACGTCTCTTCATCTTCTGGGGATTGATCGGATAATCGGTTCTCATCAGTTTGCCCTGTTGGTGAACCCTTTAGCGCAGCCAAACGACGTTCGATACTTTTTATTGGATCTTCATAGCTCTCTTTTGTCGCTTCGTCCAAATTAACTTCTTTCATAAATTGTTCCACTAAATCACTTGCTTTTTCATTATCAGTTCGCTTATCAACCGCATTCAACATGGCACGATGGTCGTATTCCTTATTTGGCATTCCTTTTAAATTGGCCAAACGTTCGGCAATGCCATGATCCGAAAATTCTTTATCCAGATCATTTGTTGGCTGTTTCACCACTTCTAGTCGCTTTTTTATCTCCTCATCAATATCAGGCAATTGTTCTTCATTTGGAATTGGAGCATCTAGCACGGAACTGCCTGGTGCCACTGTCAATTGACCACTAATACTGTTTTGATGAATAAAAAGAAAATGTTCGTTTGAAAATCATATTAAAATGTCATTATTTTCATCATCGAAGTTCAATGTTCGCCTACCTTTTTTGTTGCTGTTGTTTCGACGAAGTCTGTTGTGGATTTTCTTTCGATAACTTTTCAAAACATGATAAACATACTTTGCGCTCCGAATTACCGCATCTCGGTACAGCGATGGTCTTTTTAAGGCATTTTGTACAAAATGAAAATCCACAATTCGGACATCCTACCTGAAAATTATGCCACATAAAAAAGAACCAATATTGAAATTATTTGCATATTATTGATTATTGACTTACCTCTTTGCAGAAAAATCCGTATTTTTTTGAACATGCATAACAAGAGCCAGACATGAGTTCAATCAAACGAAATAATTGAATAAATTACTAATTGACAATTATTTATATCGAAACGACAACACAAACATGAACGCACTGCGTCAATATGATTTAGCAAGATAATGTAATGTTTACTTCGAGAGAAAATCAAATATAATGATATCACTCATCATTTAGTAAATGAGTAAATGTTCAAACTTCAAATTGAAATTTCAATCAATTGTATTTTCAACGGTTGGCAGCACTGTTGCATACACACCAATGCGAAGCAACTTCACGTCAAACGTGACATTGCGGTTTTCTCCCAACATTCTACTAAAACGAGAAGCAACATACAATACGCTCATTTGTCGTGTGTAAAAGTTCGAAACAAATTTTAATAATCATAATAAATATTCAGTTTGATCAAAGATTAATCTTTGTTTGTGCATTTACTCATTGAATCGTATTCGTGAAGAAGAGAAAAAAAAAAGATTCGTAAAAATGCCAGCGGAAAATCTCGAAGAACAAGGTTTGGAGAAGAACCCAAACTTGGAATTGGCTCAAACGAAGTTTCTGTTGACATTGGCCGAATACAAAGGCGACAAATCGTTGCTGGAGAAATTGATGAACAGCATCAAAGCGGATAATATGGCACCATGGTATGAGCAAGTATGCCAAGATTTGGGCTGGCCCGTTGATCAAACGCTATTGAATAACATGAAAAAGGCCAATACACAAAAGTTGGAAGAATTGGATGCGGCCATCGAAGATGCTGAAAAGAATTTGGGCGAAGGTGAGGTACGCGAAGCAAATCTCAAGAAATCGGAATATCTCAGCAGCATCGGTGACAAAGAAGCAGCTGTATCGGCATTTAGGAAAACATACGAAAAGACCGTATCGCTTGGTCATCGTTTGGATATTGTGTTTCACAACATACGATTGGGATTGTTCTATTTGGACCACGATCTCATCACACGGAACATTGAAAAGGCAAAAACATTGATCGAAGAGGGCGGCGATTGGGATCGACGCAATCGATTGAAGGTTTATCAAGGCGTTTACAGCATCGCAATTCGTGATTTTAAAAGTGCGGCCACTTTCTTTTTGGATACGGTTAGCACATTTACATCGTATGAATTGATGGACTATGTTACATTTGTGCGGTACACCGTTTATGTTGCAATCATCAGCCTACCACGAAATGAATTGCGTGACAAAGTGATCAAAGGTGCTGAAATCCAAGAAGTTTTACACTCATTGCCAACGGTTAAGGCATACTTGTTCTCATTGTATGATTGTCAATATGCTGATTTCTTTAAGGAATTGTCGAAAGTTGAGATGGAACTACGTCAAGATTATTTGGCTCATCCACACTATCGTTTTTATACGCGTGAAATGAGAATCATTGCGTATACACAACTTCTTGATTCATATCGTTCACTAACATTGGAATATATGGCCGAAACTTTTGGCGTATCAATCGATTACATTGATGCTGAACTCTCTCGATTCATTGCAGCTGGCCGTTTACATTGCAAAGTCGATCGTGTTGGCAAAATTGTCGAAACAAATCGTCCGGACAACAAGAATTGGCAGTATCAATCGACAATCAAACAGGGCGATTTACTCTTGAATCGCATCCAAAAACTTAGCCGAGTCATCAATATTTAAATGTAACTTATAAAATCCGAAGGAATATTTTTTTTTGATATAAAACACATGCATTGAAAATTTATATACTAATATCTTTAAGCACATCGCGTTAAAGACTTTAAATGCCTTTGGTCAAACAAAAAAATTTCAACATCAAATAAATGAATAAAATTGTTTTGAAAGTAATTCACATAACCCCACGGCCTATTTCTTCTTTTACTCTACATGGTTTTAATGAGCAAATTAAATTCTTGATAGCAATATTAAAAATTATTTGAATTTTTTTATATAAATAATGTGATTGCAAATTTTTACATTATTTTTGAAAAAAAAAAAAATCTGATTCATTCACTTTCCAGAATTTTGCTTCATCATCACAAAACAACAACAAAAACGCAAATTTTATATACGCGGCATTATTATTTTTTTAAATAGAAATTAAATGATTTACTGAATTTGGAAAATATTGTGGATAAATAAAGAAGTCACAAACTGTTATAAAAAATAGGAAAAAAAAATATCGACGAGGATGAGATTCGAACTCACGCGGGCAGAGCCCAATGGATCCCTGCTTGACTGTTATACACAACTTAGCAGTCCATCGCCTTAACCACTCGGCCACCTCGTCATATGTCTATTCTACGACGTTTCGTCTTCTATATTTTGTTACGCTCACTCATCGACGCTTTTTTTCACTGAGAACGAACGAATTCGCGAGTGGATATGCATACCGGTCAAAATAGTAACCCATCACAATGGGTTTTTAAAAGACGTTAGAATAACATACACTTGTATCAATATTTCTTTCGAAATGCTTCTTTTAGAGAGAAATGTTGCCAAAAATGTGCAATAGCAAAAAGAATTTGTCTTGCGACAAAAAAAAGGTATAATTTTAACCTATTTTATGGGTCAATCAACTTAACATACATTATCAGTACTTATTATCAGAAAAATTCTTAAGCATTTTAACATTAACAAAATTGTAGAACATCACATTTAGCCGAAAAAGATTAATTTATACCAAAGTCGTCTCATTACTACATCAAGAAATACGCATTCGCTTAAGAAATTGTATTTCATATTCAACTTGAACAAATAACAATGTTCAACGTCATCGGAAAATGTACGAAGAATTCAGGCACAAATCGACGGATTTATAAATTATTATATGACTTTTAAAGAAATGATTGACATTTGCTTTCAATTTAATCAAGTTATCAATCGCATTCACGTAAATTAATCGAGATAAAAAAAAAATGTTTTAAAGCGATCGATCTGAGCACAACATTCGTATGTCTGAGCATAAAATGTATTGGATATATAGTGAGAGTGTGTGAACATACTCACAACATTTCGTTTTCGTTTTTAACGCATATTTACAAACAACGTCATTCGTATTGACATTGAAACAACTGTCAAAATAAAAAAAACACTCAAATTGCTATAAAATTTCATTGCTTTTGTTCTCAAGCAAAATGATAACATTTCACTTGCTTGAATATAATCACAAATAAACAATTATTTATTCACATTCGTTTTTATCGATTTGATTAATTTCTTGAAGAAACCAAAAATTGCAAATCCACTTGAATTAAAATGGATGGCGAAAAAGTTAACATAAGTTTTACATGTCAAAGATGTTTGCAGCCTGTGATTTTGGACGAGTCTTTTCGAAATATGGACGATTATGCCAGAGCTGAACTAGCTCGTAAGTAATCCAATTATATGCGTCATCCGAATTCATATTATGAATAAATGTGAAAATTAAATCGTTTCATTCGCTTACAGTACCAATCTATGCAAAAAAGAATGCCGAAATCGATTCACAAGCAACGAACATGGAACATTTGGTGCTACCGTTTCGGTTAACTGATTCGGGAACGGGAACAAATGGCTTCATGTTGATATCCGATGGTAAGGAAAATCAAAGTCTCGGTACAACACTCAAGGCTCGTGCAAATCTCTTTGATTTTTTATCATCAAATTCGGAAATCGACCATCCATTGTGCGATGAATGCACTGACACACTGCTCGAGCTAATGGATCACCAATTGAAGTTGGCTGAAAATGAGTGGAACGACTATAATAATTATCTACAGAAACTCGAGCAAACTGATGACACACCGAACATCGAACAGTTAGAGAAAGAGTTGAACGATTTGGAAATGGAAGAAAAGCGTTTGATTGACGAATTGGCAAAACTGAAGCGTGAAGAAGATTCGGTGAAGGATACGATCAAATCACAAGAAGAGGAGAAAGAACGACTCAATGTCGATGAGGAAAAGTATCGTAAAGAATATTCAAAGTATCGACGTGATTTAATGCTGTCCGAAGACGAATTTCACAGTTTGGAATGTCAAATTGCTTACGCAAACGAAGAACTTGAAAAGTTAAAACGAACCAATGTATTCAATATGACGTTTCACATTTGGCATTCGGGTCATTTTGGAACAATCAATACATTCCGATTGGGTCGATTGCCATCGGCTCCCGTTGATTGGTCGGAGATAAATGCCGCATGGGGACAAACAGCACTATTACTATCAGCATTGGCACGTAAAGTGAATTTAACATTCGAACGATATCGATTGGTTCCGTACGGTAATCATTCGTATATTGAAGTGTTGGAAAATGGAAAAGAGTTGCCACTGTATGGAACGGGAGGCTTTCGATTTTTCTGGGATACAAAATTTGATGCAGCCATGGTGGCATTCCTAGACTGTTTAGCACAATTCAAAGACGAAGTGGAAAAGGGTGACAAAGACTTTTGCCTACCGTATCGCATTGACAAAGGCAAAATCGAAGACACATCAACTGGCAGTTCCTATTCGATCAAGTAAGAAGAAACTATACATCGACTTCCGTTTGATTTGTAAATAATCAATTTCGTTTTTCTCTCTCTTTAATTTCAGAATTCAATTCAACTCAGAAGAGCAATGGACGAAGGCGTTAAAGTTTCTATTGACCAATTTAAAATGGGGTCTCGCATGGGTTTCATCACAATTCACTGATGAACCGATAACACTACCAGATCTAAATGAAAGTGCTGTGTCAGCATCGAATATTTAATAATTTTAATATTTTCTATATTCCTCATTCACACCAAGTGTAATAATAAAGTCCTTTGTTAATTTATACAGATCATATGTTTCTTTTTTTTCGACATTCGTTGTGCTCAAATTGAGTGAAATACATATACAATGACATATTGAGCAAATGTTGCTTTGTTTTGTCACTCAATATTATTTTGACGTAGGGTTTTTGTAATTGTGGTTATTGTTATTTTCGTTGCTGCTGCCAAATGATTTAAAAATGAGTGTCGTACATGATCCAGTAAAAAGTACAGTTTATGTATCAAATTTTTCATTTTCATTAACTAACAATGATATACATAAAATATTTAGTAAATATGGAAAAATTGTCAAGTAAGTACACGAACAAGTTCAAGAGTTTCATTTATTAATTTGACACTTTCGTAGGGTGACTGTAATGAAAAATCAACAACGCAAAAGTAAGGGTGTTGCTTTTATTCAGTTTCTGAATGCAGCCGATGCTAAAACTTGTCTCGAACTCGACAACACACAGGTAGAAAAACATGATTTTATTTAAATCAATTGAAATGTTATGAATTAGTTCGTGTATTGAGCGATTTAAAATTTCTTTCAGATGTTCGGTCGCACAATCAAAGTTAGCATAGCCAAAGATAATGGCCGGACAACCGAGTTTGATGCCAAACGAGTATATCCTGATAAACAGAGCTGTTATGAGTGCGGTGAGCATGGACATCTAAGCTATAAGTGTCCAGTTAATGTGCTTGGTAATCGCGAACCTAAACAAAAGAAGCGTATCCAAAAATGCAAACCAATAGCCACAGAAAATACTGGCAACAATGATGTCAATGGAACCCCATGCATTGAAGAGGTTAAACATACAACTTCATATTTTTTTATTTCAAATGTTTATTTTGAATAATCTAATTATCGAATGGAATTCTTTGTAGGAGACCACAACACATAACGAAGTCACATCGATCACAGTTCACAAGAGGAAGAAGTTCAAACCAAGTACATATTTCAGCGACGAAGAGGAAATAGTCGAGTAATTCATATTTATCATAAAACTCTCAATTTACTAATAATTTCAATGATTTAATAAAGAATAAGATTTGTAATTAACAAAAATATTTATATTATTAGAATATAGAAAATATTAAAATTATTAAATATTCGATGCTGATACAGCACTTTCGCTCAGATCTGATAGTGTTATTGGTTCATCAGTGAATTGTGATGAAACCCATGCGAGACCCCATTTTAAATTGGTCAATAGAAACTTTAACGCCTTCGTCCATTGCTCTTCTGAGTTGAATTGAATTCTGAAATTAAAGAGAGAGAAAAACGAAACTGATTATTTACAAATCAAACGGAAGTCGATGTATAGTTTCTTCTTACTTGATCGAATAGGAACTGCCAGTTGATGTGTCTTCGATTTTGCCTTTGTCGATGCGATACGGTAGGCAAAAGTCTTTGTCACCCTTTTCCACTTCGTCTTTGAATTGTGCTAAACAGTCTAGGAATGCCACCATGGCTGCATCAAATTTTGTATCCCAGAAAAATCGAAAGCCTCCCGTTCCATACAGTGGCAACTCTTTTCCATTTTCCAACACTTCAATATACGAATGATTACCGTACGGAACCAATCGATATCGTTCGAATGTTAAATTCACTTTACGTGCCAATGCTGATAGTAATAGTGCTGTTTGTCCCCATGCGGCATTTATCTCCGACCAATCAACGGGAGCCGATGGCAATCGACCCAATCGGAATGTATTGATTGTTCCAAAATGACCCGAATGCCAAATGTGAAACGTCATATTGAATACATTTGTTTGCTTCAACTTTTTCAATTCGTCATTTGCGTACGCAACTTGACATTTGAGACTGTGATATTCGTCTTCGGAGTGCATTAATTCACGTCGTGTCTTTGAATATTCCTTACGATACTTTTCCTCATCAACGAGGAGTTTTTCGTTCTCTTCTTTCTCTACTTTATATGTTTCTTTCACTGATACTTCTTCCTGTTTTATCTTCTCCAATTCATCAATCAAACGCTTTTCTTCCATTTCCAAATCGTTCAATTCTTTCTTAAGCTGTTCGATAGCCGGTGAGTTATCAGTTTGCTCGAGTTTCTGTAGATAGTTATTGTAGTCGTTCCACTCTCCTTCAGCCACTTTTATTTGTTGGCACATTAATTCATGCATGGTATCAGTACATTCATCGCACAACGGATGATCGATTTCCGAATTCGATTGTAGCGAATCAAAGAGATTTGCACGAGCCTTAAGTGTTGTACCGAGACTTTGATTCTCTTTACCTAAGGGGAGAATCACAAAAGAAAAGAATAAAATTTAAAATAATCGATAAGTAATCGGAGAATAATCGAAAAATAATCGGAAACATATAATGAAAAAATTGCAAAGCAATAGCCACAACAACAATAATGTCCAGCAATTGCCCCTTTGAAATGAGATTCTCTTTACCATTTGATATTAATGTGAAACCAGAATCAGTCAAACGAAATTGTGGCATCAAATAATCTTTATTTTTATCGTAGATTGGAACTATAATATAAAAAATAGATTTTTTTTAATTTAAATCAGAAATTATGCTGATACAAGATCAAACGATTGTTTTAAATTTTTTCTATAACCAAAAAAATATTTTTCAAGTTTACTCTCAATATGAAATGAAATTATGGATACTTACGGTTAAGTCCTTTTTTGGCATAGTCGTCCATGTTACGATAGGACTCGTCCAAAATCACAGGCGTTAAACATGTTAAACAAGTAAATGCTATGTTCACTTTTGAAGATATATCTTCATCCATTTTTCCTCACGTAGATTTGGATTTTCGTTTTTCTTCAATAACTTAAATCAATTAACTAATATAAAAGAAAATAAATAAATGTCTATTTGTAAATACAGTCAAACGATTAAAATGTTGTCATTTTGTTTGAAAACAAAAGCCTAATGAATTGTTATGGTGATTTGAGCGTTTTTTTCTATTTTGACAGTTGTTTCAATGTCAATACGAATGACGTTGTTTGTAAATATGCGTTAAAAACGAAAACGAAATGTTGTGAGTATGTTCACTCACTCACACTATATATCCAATACATTTTATGCTCAGACATACGAATGTTGTGCTCAGATCGATCGCTTTAAAACATTTTTTTTATCTCGATTAATTTACGTGAATGCGACCGAAAACTTGATTAAATTGAAAGCAAATGTCAATCATTTCTTTGAAAGTCATATAATAATTTATAAATCCGTCGATTTGTGCCTGAATTCTTCGTACATTTTCCGATGACGTTGAACATTGTTATTTGTTCAAGTTGAATATGAAATACAATTTCTTAAGCGAATGCGTATTTCTTGATGTAGTAATGAGACGACTTTGGTATAAATTAATCTTTTTCGGCTAAAAGTGATGTTCTACAATTTTGTTAATGTTAAAATGCTTAAGAATTTTTCTGATAATAAGTACTGATAATGTATGTTAAGTTGATTGACCCATAAAATAGGTTAAAATTATACCTCTTTTTGTCGCAAGACAAATTCTTTTTGCTATTGCACATTTTTGGCTACATTTCTCTCTAAAAGAAGCATTTCGAAAGAAATATTGATACAAGTGTATGTTATTCTAACGTCTTTTAAAAACCCATTGTGATGGGTTACTATTTTGACCGGTATGCATATCCACTCACGAATTCGTTCGTTCTCAGTGAAAAAAAGCGTCAATGAGTGAGCGTAACAAAATATAGAAGACGAAACGCCGTAGAATAGACATATGACAAGGTGGCCGAGTGGTTAAGGCGATGGACTGCTAACGTTGTGTATAACAGTCAAAGCAGGGATCCATTGGGCTCTGCCCGCGTGAGTTCGAATCTCATCCTTGTCGATATTTTTTTTATTCTCTTATAGATTCGACATTCGAAAGTACGTTTTATTCAAATTAAACATAAGCATTTCTTTCAATATAAGCATTTATAAAAAATATACGGAAAAAAATACTATGTAATATGTGGGTGTAAAAAAATGGATATTTGAACCCTGCCCCGGTCGATATTTTTTCTAATTTTTTATAACAGTTTGTAACTTCTTCATTTATACACAATATTTGCCAAATTCTACTCAAAATAAAAACCTGTTTGATTTGTAAATGCGAAAATATGAAGAAATAAAAGACAAAAATATTTTCAATTTGTTGTATGGCTTATTCGACTTTTATTTGAATTATTTTTCTTGAAATATAATTTTAAAATAAAAAGATTATGGATAAATTCCCAAAAAAAGTCTATGATGACTGATCTTTTTTTTGTGTGTGTGTTTTTTTCTGTTTTTACTTTTCCGCACACATAGTGTAAGGTGAAAAGTATTGTAATCGGTCAAAATTTTGAAAACTTCAGAAACATGTTTTCTGGACGTTTCTGAGGTCAGAGAACCCGAATTAGGCCGTTTTGAGCATTGTTTATGTTAATCTGTACGTCGTACGTTGTACGTCGTACGTTGTACGTCGTACGTTGTACGTCGTACGTTGTACGTCGTACGTTGTACGTCGTACGCAAAATTTGTTAGCAAGATTGCGCTCATAGTAGAAACTTAATTCAAAATCTGACTTTACAGGATGATTGGGGGCCCCGTGGAATAGAAATCATTAGCTTTTGAGCGACGATGGAAAAAAATTTCATGCCTGTAGTGATACCTATGAAAAAGAGTCCAATTTTCGTCCAAAAGTCATACTTAATGTAGACTTAAACACTCAAAAATATGTATTGGGGGTTTTTTTGGCACGAGAAAACCGAATCCGAGGTTAGTTTTGAGATACAATCAATTATTGATACAGTTTCCTTAAAAAAATCACAAAAAAATTGCATTTTTGTATGGGAGCCATGCCTGTATGCTACTTTAATGACGTGAAACTTTGCACAGACTATTTTTTACACAAAAAAATAACATTCTGAAAGTTTGAAGAGATTTCAATCAAAATTAGGGGTACCTCCCATACAACATTTTCAGTTTTTGGCTCAAAAACGAATATTTCGCATGGGAGGTACTCTTAATTTTGGTTGAAATTTCTCCAAACCCTCCGAATGTTATTTTTTTGTGAAAAAACAACCTGTGCAAAGTTTCACACCATTAAGGTAGCATACAGACATGGCTCCCATACAAAAATCCAAATTTTTTGTGACATTAGTTATGGAAAGTGTTTCAAAAATAATTTCTATGGCAAAATTAACGTCAGACATATTTTTTTGAATGTCATTGAAAAATGATTCCATTGCTTAAAATAAGAAACGTTTGTGGTGTACTGCGGTTAAACAGTGCGGAAAAGTTCGTCTTACGTTCGTAAGACCATTTATTTTTTTTTCACATCATTTATTATGATTTTTTGTTGTCAGTTTTCAATCGAATTCACATCATTTATTCTTGCGTGTGTCATATACTTCCATTTTCCATAATAATATGCGATTTGCTTTTACATTTAATAACATAACATTCATTTGCCCTACAATTTTTGTATTCCTGGTATATGTGTGTGTGTTTTGACGCGCGCAATAGCAATATCAGTTTAAGATTTTTTTTTTGTCAATTTTTTTTTATTCAATAATTTTTTGTGGTTTTTCATTTTAATTCGATTTAAATGGAACGAAGTAACAATTGCATGATTTCATAACAGAGAGAAGGAAAAAAGATGATCGGGATAGAATTATTAGAAAGGAGGGAAAAAAAATAATAATAATAATTCAACGCTCATTTTAAAGAATAAATGATCGCACAACGACAATTTATTTAGTTGAAGATTTGTATGTGTATTTGTTTGTGTTCTTTGTGTGTGTCGATGTGTAAGAGATAGAGCGATGTCTTATGAATACAATTTAATTATTTAGATTTTGCTTTAACATTCAGTTTTAATGGTAAAAACAAAAAACATTGAATTATATGCATAATAATAACCATTTCCTAAATTTAATTCATTTTAACTTTGTTTTTATCATGTTGGATGTTTGTGTTCGCATGTGTGTCTGAGTGTCTATGTAGCGGGGAATTTTGAATATCAATAAATGAATCGTTTTTTTTTGCGAATAGCATGTATCGAGTGTACATAAGTTTATAGTTGGGTTTCATCGTGGAATTTTCCTAGTTAAAGTATTTATTTGCTTATATATTTTTGCCCAATCATTTTGTGTTCGCATGTAGTTTGTGTTTTATATTTTTAGTTTTCGTTAAATAATTAATTTTATATCCTAGATAACATTTTACACTCTTTTTATTTTATTTTAATTCCAATGTATAATGATGCATGTTATTTTGCCATTCATATCTGTTGCCATCGGTTGCCATTTCATTTCACAAATTATTTGTATAATTGTTACAAGTACTAAATGAGTGTTTTGCGTGTGATTATGTTTAATCATTTTTGTTTTTGTTTTGAATGTTTCGTCTTTTTGCGCCAATTGCTGTTGAACTTTCTCCTTTTTTTTACTTGAAAGAATTCTCCATACAAGAGATGGATACATTCAATCAGCTTTCTCACATTTTTATTAAAAATTAATCTCATTTATTATAAATAAAATATCAGTCCAAACAAAGTGTACTATCCCTTAATTATATATATATATGATTTTTTTTTGGTGCAGTTTTACATACTCTCTTTTACTTTTCTTCATATTTATTTGCTCTACTCGAATTCAGAACTTTTGCTTATATACTGATTTCTGTTAATTGTTCGTCTTTAGCTAAATAATGTTTTTTTTTTTTTTCATCTCTCGTGTGTATGTCGTTGGAGAGAGAGTGAGTGTCAATGAATGTCACATATTATATGAAGTTTTTAATTGATATTATTAGATTACATGAGGCTTTTCATTCTTAGCATAGGTTCGTGCCATTTATATATAGCAAACAAGTTGGACGAAACGATTTGTTTATTTATTTTCAATGTGTTTCTCTTACATTTTTCATGGAATTTAATTGGAGTCGATTCGTTTGCACTCTCTCATCAATTCATCTCGACAGCCTCAATACAAGCAGCACCGACTCGTTTTTTTTCATCGAACATTATGACCATTTTTCTAAAAACACTGCGCGTTTATAACATATATCATATTACAAATAATAGTTAAAGTTAAATTGTATCAGAACATTGATATGAACAATATCGAGAAAATGGAAACGAAAAACATTGAATTGAATAAAAATCGATATTGTTTAGATGTGTTGACAACTTTAGAATTGGATATATCATTTGAAGCACACCAGTCTTTAATTATTTCGGAAAGTTCAACCGATTTGAAATAAAAATATGACAAATTTAGAGATAAAATTGAATAAATATCGCTTTTTTCTCTGTTGAAATGTCGATTAATGATGAATAGTTTGTTCGTTTTAATTTTGATGCAGCTATCATTCATAAATCTATTCGTTTGCTGTTTGTGAATTTTTTCTTTTTATTAATTGATGATCTAACGTGAAGAGGAAAATCGAAAATTGTTCTGAAAATAATGGTTTTTCAAAGAAGAATTAGGAAAAGGCGGAATTTCAAAATATTCTCGTCGAACTAGCGTTTTCACGTTGATTTACTACATATCAATATCGTGATAAATTGTATATGTTTCAAAGTGGAAAAAAAACCAAATATTTGGAAAAAGCTATGTTGTTGTGGTTTTTATTTTTCAAATTTGCATCGAAAGTAAGATGAGGTAAAACTTTGAAAGTTATCAAAATTTTGGTGCAATCTCTGTATTCCGTGTTCTGATATGTTTACATTTACGATTTCAATTACACTACGTTTTGGAGTTGGTTTCCTGTATGTGTTTTCCTATATGAGGAAATAATAATAATACAAACAACAGAAAAAACTGAACAAACTCATTTTTGGGTGATTTTTTGTTTGTGTCTATGATCATTCGTTTTTGTTATTGCTCTTATATACTCAACTAAATGGTTTGTACAAAAAACAAAATGATTAATGAATTAACTGGCGGTGATCAGTTTTAATGGTGATGTCAGCAATGGATCTACGTTCACCCAATTACACAGCAAAATCGGTGTGAATGGGGAAAAAAAGCAAGTGGGCGCATGTATGAAGGATGATTGATGAAACGAATGTGTGAACAAAAATCTCTATCGAATAAAAAACAAAACTATAAATTAGCGAAAGCACTTTTCAAAACGCGTTGCAATTGTGTGTGTCTCTTCTAAATACTCGAGGATTAGTTTTGCTCTTTCTCTCGTGTCACTACTAAAAAAAAAATGTTTTGGTTTGAGCATTTCTAGGAGTAAATTATCTTACTACTGATATTGTCTCTTTCTTTCGTCTTTGACAAGGGTTTTGTTAACGTTTATTTGCCTTAGTTGCTGGTTTCCATCTTTGATGCGACTTCAAAATACGTTCAACATTTTCTCTATCTCTACATATCATTTTGCTACATTATTTTCCTAATCATGGACTCTTTATATTTTCGGCACAGTACATTCTGTAGCTAGATTCAAATTCCATACGGAGAACAAACGAAAATGAATTTAAAACATAAATTTTAAGTAACGAATTCGGTCGGCCATTCAACTCGTTCGAATATTTTGGTTTTTTTCTTTCTTTCTTTCTCAGTTGTGTGTAATTGTGTTGATGAATTGGTTTTTGAACAGGAAAAAATGTTGAAAAATGTAAACATTTGTTTAAAATTTGAAATAGAAACGTTTGCTTGTTAAAATTTGTATTTATTCAGAAGGCTTTGAAATATTGCTAGAAATATTGGGTGCAATTCGATTTTAATTGTTGTTCAATTGTTATGTATATTGTTAGTAAGTTTTCTTTTGTTTGTGTATTCGTGGATAACAGACGAGGAGTTTTTTTTTGTTTGTTTTAAATTTAATTCAGTTAAATGTTCTTGTGATTACGTTCTGATCTTAAAATTCCGAATGAATTGGATTGTTTTTTTTTGTACTTGAAAATGGTGTGTGCATGTGAAGAAAAAGCGTGGGGATGTTTTTTTTTTTGTTTAATAATCGTTAAATATCGTATTTTGAAGTATTTTGCGATTGATTTGAAAGAGTACATAGAGATGAAGTAACTGAGTAGAGAATTTCGTTTTTTCATGTATCGCATCTCATTCTCACAGCAACTGTGCATTTGATGAGTGCATGTGCCCATTCCACAAACCTGTTATACAATTTTGTCTTTTTTCGTGTGTGTGTGTTTTTGTGTGATTTTTGTTGCACAAAATTTCTTAAATAAATCTACCGTATCTTTTTATTCGGATTTTTATATTGTAGTTTTATCTAAACAAATTTACGCTAGGTTCCTTGTCACTAATGGTTTTTGTTTTGGATTTATGTTCAATTATACACATATTTTAATTGTACACATAAAAGGATTTTGGGGCGATTTCGTTACACATTGAAATGGAAATTAAGACAGCTAACATGATTGAGTTCATTTTGCACATGTTTTATTGTTATCGTATTTGTGTATTTATGTCTCTCTTTAGCTGGAGAGAGAGATGTGATTACATATGAAATCAATCCACATAATCAAGGGAACATCAACTATAAATTCACTTGACCTTTTTCCTTTCATTTTTATGCTCGGTACATTTCAGTTTCTTTTTTCAGCTGGTGTATTAAGTCACTACTTATATAAATTTGGGTATTACTCTTATAATCCTGAAAAATGTCGTGTTTTTCTGGGGATCTGAGATTGATTGTTATAAGTAGTGGCGCCAATATGCACTTTGACACGGCAGCTAAGTCCCATAATAAATGATTCTTTTTCTTTAAATATCCACAATTTTTCAAATTGTTTTACGTGATGACGAACATTCAATTGGATGTCGTCCAGTATTTGAAAAAAAAAAAAAATTATTTACCAAGGCTCTTATTACCGCTGTGAAGAGTATATTGAACATTCTAGTTATAAGTGGGCATTTTTGGTGGATATTACTTGAATTGAGTATGTGCTATGTTAGCGTGCCTTACATTTACTTCTTTTTTTCGTTCGTTTTCCGTTGACATATTACCATGACAATTAATAATTTTTTTCATCATGCGTTCTATTTTTCATTCGTTTGCTTATCTTTTCTAAACATTTAGCACCTTCTTCTTTTTTTCCCTAAATTTTGAATCTTTATAACAATTAATCGCTTCAATTTATACCATTTTTATCGAACAAAAAAAATCATTTAATTCATAATGGTTTAAATATTCGTTTTACATGTATTTCAGTTCATTTTAAGTGAATAAAGCTCAAATTGTCAATTGGACAATTGTGTTCAAGTAAAATTTGTTTAAATTGAACAGATTTTTTATGAGATTTTTTTTTTAAATTTCTGTTGTTGTTCTTGTTTGGCAGTATGAACTGTCTGGCCATCTATTGAGAGCTGATTTTTATGATTCTATGTGAAATTCGTTTATTTATTTATTGATTTTTTCTTCTTATTTTGTGGCTGTAACATTGTGTTTTTTTTTTTATTATTCTGTTTTTTTTTTGCGAAACCATTTACACATACCATTCTTTGATATCTTTTGAATCTCGTTTCTTTGGTTTTTGCGGAACCAAACCTGGCACTTGTGCTTTATCATTACCATTCAAACGCAATGAACCATTCAATGGTACATTTGAACCGTTTACTGGGTGTCTTGATCCATTCGTACATGAATTATTGCCAAGTAATGCGGCATTCGCTCCTTGGCCGTAGGAAGCTCGCATATCTGGATCGGCCTTATAATTTCGATCGCCGTTTGATTTTAACCAAATCAACAATAATATAACCAATACAACGGCAATTAATGCGCCAGCTACTATACCGATAATCATTGCTGCTCGTTCTTCAGCCTCTGAACCAATTCGACCGCCATGTGGAGTTTTTCGCTGCGGACCACCTGGAGTGTATGGGGTCGGTTGTGGCTGTGGAAAATATGGTGGTTCTGGTTCGGTTGGTTTTGAATCAAACTGATTCGGCGTCCACGATGGTCTATCGCTACGTTCACTACAAAAAAAAATGTTTTTTTGTTTTTAATTCACCAGATATTTAACATTTTTTCGCTTTAATTTACCGATAATCTACTCTTGTGTGATCATCAATGTTATTATCCATTTTGGTTGAGGTTGTTTTATGCAAATGTGTTGTTTCTGGAATTGGTACGGTCGTCAAATGTGTACTTGTCGATGATGGCCATGTAGTTTCGGATCGAGTTACAGCCGGAGTTGATTGACTTTGTGTTGAACTGCCCGATGTTGTGCTTGTGCCGTAATTTGTCGTTCCAATTTCGGGTGTTGTACCAAATGTATTTGTATCACGATTTGTTGTACTTAAATCATCCAATGATTTCGTTGTTCCTGATGACGCTGATGACGACGACGACGATGATGATGATGATGATGATTTGCGATCTGTTATTTCTGCATTTGAAAAAAAAAAATTAAGAAAAAAAAATCAATTTAAAAATCAATTTTTTTTATTGTTTCGAAGCACAAAAAGCAAACCTGTGCCTTTAGATGTTGTCGGTGTAAACGATTCGGTAACACTGCCAGAGTCACCCGAACCATGAATACAGTCTTCATCGTCGCATGCTTCTTTAACGCTAGTCTCTTCGGTCTTGTGCGGTGTCGTTGGATTTTTCGTTGGTGGGACATAAACTGGAGTGATTAAATCATCACCGCTACCCGATTCAAATGGTGGTGTACATTCGTCCTCATCATCGCCACGGCAACCCGAACCAGCTCCCGAAAATATTAGGTCATCAACCACGCCTGGATAACTACTTGCAGGGGTCTAAAATAAATTGATAATATTTTTTTTTATTTTCCGGCAATTACAGGGTAAAAACAACGAAAAATTCCAATCTAATCTAGTAGTAGTAAATGAACCATATGCGTGCAATATCAAAACGTACAAAAGGAAAATAAATGTTTATTGAAATAAAAAATCAATGATGCGAGTGGAAAAAAAATTACAAACCAAAACTCATGCATTTTTTATAAAATGTTTCAAATTGAATTGAACAGAATTCGTGACAATGTAACCGGTGTTAAAGGCCACGGGATTAAATGGTGAACGAATGACAAAATAAATCGATATCAATAAAAAGTGAATTGAAAGAAAGGGTGTTCAATAGTGTTTTATGTTCGTGTTTTTAATGAATTTGATTGTATGTATATTCTGTTATTAGACAGATGGACAAGAATGGCAGTCAATGTCTTGATTTTATTTTCTGTTTTTTTTTTCATCACATTTATACACAGACAAGCCATTCTCGCCACTGGGAATCTATCATGCGAATTTGAGTTTTTCTTATTTTTTGTGTCTCAGTGTAATATTCGAATAAAAAAAGAAAACATTTAAATATTCATAAACACACATAATAAATACGTCTAGATTTTTTTTACTGACACTTGCTCGGATTGCAGCTGGTTTGTTACCATTTCAAATTTGGATATAGAGAAATGTTTGTTATCACCCGTATCACGACACAAAAGTGACGATCATTTCTACATTACAATTTTTGTTCATCTTTCTCGTCCAACAGATGATAACAAATTGCTGATGATTATCATGCAAATAATATTTACAGAATTTTCGAAATAGAGAAAGAGATTGGTAGGGTTGTTTTTTTTATCTTCATAAATAAAATATATACATTGGCAAGCTCTGATGTTTAGAAATAGAGGAGTCGATATAGTAAAATACTTAGTGTCAAACAAAACGACATGTAAATTTTAAATTATTACTATAGTTATCCGATGTTGAGGTGGAACGTTTAAAATTGTCATATGAATGAAAGGCATCGCATGAAATATCCACATAATAAAATCAAAACAATATATATTTGTTAAAATGTCGAATGTTGACACTGATGAAGAAATTTTGAGAAGTTAGAAAATATCAAGCAAAACAACGGACGACATTTTTGCAAGCAAATGCTGCGTAAATGAGTCAAAATAGCTCAAAATTGCAACATTTCGTTTGTTTGCGTAGTTATTTTCTGTTTGATGCAACGCAATGATCAACAAAAACAGAAAATATAGGTAAAATACGTTTTTTGGAATGGTTTTTGTGGTTGTTTTTTTTTGGTGTAGCTCGTTGAAAATTCCTAACCTGCTGCATTCTTTGAAGATCATTTCTATCTAATACTCCAGTTACCAATTGAACATCTCCGCGAACAGTCACATGTGGATCTCGTTCGGCTGCCAAATCTAGTACTCGCAATCGATTTACAGAGAGACCGGAGACCACACCAACAAATGGCCGTTCGATACGAAAACGACCGTTACGCGTTATTTTCCCGCCAACTTGAATCATCGCCATCGAATTGAAAACGGTTGATTGATGACCTGTTTACAAATAGTGTCACATTTTAGTTGTTTGTTTTCTTTATTTTTTTTTTTTTTGTTTTTCTTTCAAGACTCAAAGCAATTACCTTGGGGATGAACAGTTTGAACATTGTAATCGTCAAGTTGTAGTGTTGCATTGCCACCAAATCGTTGGAATCGCACGATATGATAGACATTATCATTTACCTTAGTACCAATTTCACCAAGCGGAAGATCATGTGATCCAATATTGTACACCATAAAAATGTTTCCCTCAACCTGTGTGGAGCACAAATGATATGAAAATGCTTGTAAAACAGTGTGCGATTGTGTTAATTTATTTTATCTATTACAATTTCCAATTCCATGTAATCTTGAGTGGTGGCGCTTTCTATTCTCAATAAGACTGCATCCGATTTTGTGGTTATAAATCCAAGAGCAATTGAATCCTCTTCGGTATCTGGTTGCTTTCCAGCCGGATACATGTATTGGATCATTCCTTTGTTAGCGCCAAATTCATAAGCAACCGATTCTGTTAAATAAATTGAAAAGTCACACATAAAATCGGTTTATATTTGTTCGAATCAATCTCCTTACCGTCATAGCATGTGGGTCCTGAATATGTGGTCATATCGCATTCGCAAGCATAAGCGTTCCATTGTTGAACACAAACGCCACGATTGGCGCAAGCATTTTGACTGCATTTCGTTGGACCTTCACAACCGTTGACAACCAACGAACTGGGTACAACGGCATCTTCGGTCAGACTTGGTGAAATATCAGCAAAATCAATCGACGCTAAACATCCCTCGAAACCATTTCGTGACATAATTGCCGATGGTAATTTCGTATACATATCTTTGAATACGCCACCAACATACATAATACCTTCCAATTCCATGTGCATATTGTTGCCAGGTGTATTATACACTTCAATTGTATCGTCAACAATGAGCGTATGTGTTTTTGGTCCTGGCCGTCGAATGCTAACCACATGCCATCGATTGTCATTCATATGAATGCGAGATTTGTCGCGTAGCGTTATTGGACCATCGCCCAAATCAAAAATATAGTGTACATGACCATTTACAAGTTCAATAGCAATGAAATCATTTCGTCGGCCACCATTATAAAACAATAAACCGTTTGCTTCGAGTGTTTTAAATCGAAAATCGATGAATACATTTGAATAGGCCTTCAGCATGGCCAAACCGACATATGAATGCTTTGAACGGAATGTTGCTGCATGGTATGGTGTTGATAGTGTTGGCGTTACGAAGCGTGCATTCAATTTGAATGTGGTCAATGGAAGTGCCGACAATTCGGAACCAAGTGATTTCACAATATCAATGTATCTACAAATGTACACGCAAAAACAAAAAATGAGTAAGAACTTTAGTTTTGGACATTGTAAAAGTCATTCATACCGATTTCCATTATATACAAAGCCTTGTATATGCCCAATAAAATTCGCCATTGTTGATGTCATTTGAATTTCTTCTTCTGCATGGAACATGCCACCCAAATGAATTGAACGAATTTCCATGGTACTGTGTCGCCCCAATATCGTTTCGGCTGTTGAAGAGAATCAATCGAGAAAAAAGAAATGCATGCAAAACGAAATAAGTAAAACGTTGTTCGTCGATACGATTTTGTGTGGTCGATCATATTCTGATCTGATTGCATTTTGATCATGCTATTTCGTGAATTGTTGTTCGGAAAGAAAACGTGAGACTTGTGTGTGTGAGTGTGACAAGCTAATTTCCTACATTCACTACCAACTAATGCTATGCTACGCTACGCATTCGGTTGCAATTTTATTAGAGAAAAGTTCAAAAGCCAAAATGTCTACGGTTAATAAAAAAGAGTGCCACACAATTGCAATGCAAATGATAAAGAGAAAAAAAAAAACAATCAGCAACGGAGTTGATGTTACGTTTTTTTTTTCTTCATTCAAAAAATGAGACATTTCGGCGAGAGCGAAATTTTAAATCCAATGCCTTGCAATTGATGGCCACGTGCGTTTTTTCTAGTAATGATTCAAGACAAACAAAAAAAAAACAGGATATAAGAGGGATCGAGAGTTTTAATAGAAAAAAATGAAAGAGACAGACGAATCCAGTTTCATAGACAAGTAAGAGAGAAAGAGACAAAATAAAACGAAACAAATCAAACAAGAAATCAGTAAAACAACTAAACAAAATAAATATGTCGTTTAAACAAATGTTCGTTTTTCGAAATCTAGACAAAATACCATATTTTACAGGGCGGGATTCTATAAGCTATTCAGTTTTTTCTTTGTTTAACATAAAAAAAATATATATGAAACGTTTCAATCGAAACCAAGACAAAAACATAAAGAAAAAAATTTGATTTTGCTCCAGATTGATATTTTGGTGTTCTCTTGACAAAAACAATTGAACAAAAATCATAAATTGAAAACATTTGAAACACAAAAACTAATCGGATCAAATCAATTTGTAAACAATCACTCTAAAATTTTGCTTTTGAATTACAGATATGGCTTGTTTCATTCGTTGATAATGTTTACTTCAACCGCGCAAGTTGGCACAAACAATAAATTACCACCTTAAATGGGTTCGTTAAATCCTTTAAAATTTATGAAATAAAATTTACTGTTGGATTGGCATTGATAAAAATCAAAATATCGACAATAAAATTTGAATAACACCGAGAGAGTTAGCGAGTGGAGTCCAAGTAAACTTTATCATCGAATGTCATTTATCAAACAAATTTAATTTTGGTGGAAATTAATTTTGTTTAGTAAAATTAAAATTAGTATTTTTTTTTCAGGCAAAACAATTTTGGTGCAATAAAATAGCGCCCTGACGCTCGTTGAATTTCATTCGATCGTTTTTATTTCCTCCTTTTTTCGAATAGTTTTTTTTTTCGTTTCGGGTTCGTTCAACGTCATCGTTCATCCTTTTTTCGTATCGTTTTATGAGTGTTACGTTAAGTTAAATTTTCGACATTCGAATTTTCATTCAGATCTTTTTTTTTAGATTTCATTGAAAAAAATTTCATAAATTCCGATTACAAAGTAGAAAACCATCTTCGATAAGAAAGATCAAGGTGATGTGATGTGGTGCAAAATGCGCATCATATCAACTTGAAATTGAATGTGTCGGCTGTCTACTTAAGTCTTTTTAAGTTTATCAATTGACTCGATGGTCGGATGCTTTGAATGGTTAGTTGAATTTTTACAGTTTTTATTTGCGAGAATGTGTCGGAAAATGGTTATTCCTAGGTTGAAGATGGTTTTCTAATTTGCTTGTTCAATTACATGAAACGCAAAACCAAATCAAAAATCAAACGAAAATTGTTTGGTAAAAATGAAAACGGCAAAACAAAAATGAAAATGAAATGGGGAAAAATAAATGATTTTATTTAAATGTTTAAGGGTCATTGAGGAAAGAAACCCAAGAGAACAAATTGATAAATTTTCTGAGGTAATTGTTTTTTCTTTTTTTTTTGATGAAATATTTCAAACAAACCAAAAAGATGTATGTATAAGTTTGGGAAACTGAAAATCATAAATGAGAAAAAACATTGAAAAATAATCCATTTGATGGATGTCATTCCACCATTCGGTTTTCGAAACAAATCAGAATAAAACCACCGAAAGCGTATGATATTTGGAGAGAAACTAGCATTATATCTCTCTCACTATACAAAATTCAACTAAATTCTGGTTATTGAATAGATTATATTCGTATTTATTATATAATAATATTGGGCGGGCGACTACAACGAATGAGGCATTTGATAATTTGATCATTATTTTGATTATTACGTATAGATATATTTTGTACACACTAGATATAAAAACTTATTTGTACATACAGCAATTACGAATAGACAATTAGAAATATTTTCCATTGACATTTTTTTTGTTGGTGTTGTTGTTGGTTGTGTATGGGTTCGTGTTATCTCTTGTTAATTACATCGTTCGCTTGAGTATGACTATTGTATTTTGATTTATTTTTCGGGTAGATTTTTGATTTCGGAGATATGTTGCGATAACATAAATAAAATGATAAATAAATTCCAAACAAATTATAATGATGTATGTGTCAAAAAAATTGTTTGTATGAAAATTGATTGTTATGTTTTGAATGAGGATAATATGTTGCGATGCAATATCAGTGGAAATGATGTGTAAAATAAAGAAGGGTGAGAATACAAAGTTCGAAGTGGTTTGTGATGAAAAAATGTGACATAGAGCACGGTGTTATTGATAAAAAAAAGCGGCCATACCCAAATTAATTGTAAATGCTTTTCATTGTTGGTTTTTATTTTTGTATTTGGAAATGCATGACCTGAAGGCGAAGCAATTTATTTTAAACGAATGTTGATGTTTTTGGAGCAAGCCGTTCGTGCAAAAGGTCGCACCCTGTAAGCGTTTCATATTTTTGTTTTCGGTTGTAAGCGGCTCATCAACAATTGATAGCCAGTCGATGATTCATGTCATTCTTTCTGTCTTCGTTACGTGACGATTGATTTCAATTATTTTGTGGTGTCGCTTTGAACACTTAATGTATTAATTGTGCATGAGGTGCAAATATTTCTTTAACTAAACTAATGGTGAATTGTGTGCTGTGGTGTGCATTAAATTCAGTGAATAGATTGGGCTAGAGCTATAGCAGTGCTATTTTCACAGCTCCTATTCATAGGTGCTATTTGTGAACAACGCATACGGACAGCGACTTTATGATACAATTCCGAACGAAATGTTTAAAATGTAAATAGAACAATAGACTTATTGATTTTAGTATTTTTTTGCATAAAAAAATCAAGTGGTCTTTTGTCTGAAATTGTATCATAAAGTCGCTGTCCGTATGCGTTGTTCAAAAATAGCACCTATGAATAGGAGCTGTGAAAATAGCACTGCTATAGCTGTAGCCCAATCTATTCACTGATTAAATTTGATCTAACTGTGCCGCTTCTTCCTTGTTTTTCCTTCTTTTGTATGTTAATTACTGTGTCAGCCTCGAACGATCGAGATCTGATCGAATCAAAAATAATATAACAACATAAAAAACACAATAATTCGTCATTTCAATGTCACAGCTATTTAACAATATCAAGTTCGGCAATTATAGACAACATTAAAGCTAAACGAAAATATACAACCACCGTCCAGTTGTGAGCGGTTTTTCAATAGATCAAAGACGACCAATTTTCATGTGTCTTTTCCAAAACTCACCATTGAGCTGAACATAAATTGAAGTTACTTTATTGATTTATTTTACTACGGAAAAACATACATCCATTTATTTGTAGTTTGATGTGTGAGTGAGGCATAGAGATAGTGACAGAAATATGTGTGTGAATAAAAAATTGTAACAAATTACATAAATATTCGAAATGTAAATGCGCCCGATTGAAAATAATCAGTGCATAAACGATCAATACATAGTATCAAACACGCTACAAAGCCGATTGAGTACGTGTGTAAAATTCATCAGGTGTTTCAATTGGTGCAGTTTCACAAGTGCACACACGCTCACTTCTAAGTATTTTATTAAAAGATATTTTCAATTTTTATTTCGTTCTTGATTTACTTTGAAATTGGTGCAGTCACAAAATTACATAACAAAAACGCCAAACAAATTGCAGTTGAGACCAATTAAAAAACAATAAAAAAAATCAAATCAAATGTTTTGCATGTGCGATGGTTTTTCAACAGCTTGTGTCGTTAAGATGAAAAGAAAAGAAACGGAAAATGATTGTTTTTTTGTGTTCAGTTTTTGAACAATTTAAAAAAAAAAGAAACCAAAAAGATTTGAAGTGATTTAAAAGTAGCCATATAGGTGCGATAAAGGGAGTGGAATGAGGAAAATCGCGGATCAAATGATAAAGTTCACAAAAAATTACATAGGATAATGGTCATTAATAGTCAGTTCAATACAAAGCTCAACAATAGGATACCGAATCAATGCAAATTATATTTGTTTATTATAAGTATTATTATTATAAGTTTTTGTTGCAAAATGTCAATCATCATTCAGTTGCAAAATATTGATGGAGTTATCAAATGCCTTATTCGCTTGTTTATAATTTATGCTTTTTTGTATACTCAATTGTTTGATTAGTTTTCCGTTAATCAATTCGAACACATCGATAATAATATGATATTTTGTATTTACAAAAAAAAATTTAACGAATGCAATTATTTTATATTGGTTGATTGTATGTTGCGATTTCAAATTGGTTTGTTTGTTTTCGTTTTAATTTTCGATCACAACAAAAATATGTGATTTCGATTTATATTGTGGTTTTTTTTTCGCAAGAATGCTCGCTGAACGCAGAACGGTGCACGAGCGCGTGATAATTTTTAGACAACAATTGTGTGCACCGTTTTTTCTTTCTTCATTTGGTTTGTTTCAAAATTTTAATGCCACGCGCACACATTATTTTGGTAGATATTTTTCTACATTCTTTTTGTTTGGTCTACGTTCAGAACAATGTAAGCATTCTATCAATACAAAGACCGCATATTTTGCATATGCGCAAAACCAGTTCTCTCTCGCAATATGAGATTCGTTAAATTATCTCTCAGTTTTTTATTTTGTATAATTAACTAACTAAATTAAAGATGGTCCCAAATTTCAAAAATCTATAAAAAAAAACCAAACCAGAAATCAACAAACAACACATTGGTTTTTTTTCTCGCTTAGAATAAAAAATTTTGGAAAATTTAGATATTCCAATTGATTAGATTTGATTGGTCAAACAAATTGAAAAAAAAAACAAATCAAAATATTCCAATCCCAAAAAACATACAGAGAGAAAAATTTGATAGAGAAAAGGAAACGATAGATAATAAGAAATTGGCCATATTCACAAAATCAAAATGAAATGTATAGGTTTTCTTCTTTGTTTTTGGTTTGTACACAACTCAAACAGATCAAGTAGCAGTAAAACATAGAAAAAAATTGTTGATTTAGAAATTCAATACATAAATATAAGAAAACGAGTGAAAAAGAGGAAAAAAAACTTGTCACAGCAATTCGGAAAAAAGAAATTGGCAACTTTTTTGTTGTTCTTGTTTTTTTTTTCGTTGTTGTTATAGTTAGAAAATGGAAACTAACGAAAGAAAATAAAGAATAACCGAGAAATGAAAGAAAGAAGTGAAATATTTGACATTTGTTCAATATAAATTAGATGGAACCAATTAGAACAGATTGATTGGTAGAGGAAGAGAGAAAAAAAATATGATTTGATTTCCATAGTTCAGTAAACGAAATGAAAATAAAACAGAAACAAACGAAAAACTAAAAGCAAAAGTAATGATTTGATACAATCGAAAATGTTTCATGATCATTTTTTCGTTTCGGAACGAGTTGATAATCATTCCGTTATCATTTGAATTTTTTTTTTTTTGTTATTTTAATGAAATGTCAAAAATTAAAAACGACACGTCACGACACGAATAGGGCAAGTAAAGTGCTGTTGATACATACATAACGTACCCCTGACGGGAGAACTCCCGTCAACTTGTAGTCGTAGATTTGATGCCTTACGTGAAAAGCGGATTGTGTGCCAATTGTTATCGTGCAATACTCCTTGACCAGCAAGAAGATTCTATTTTGTAGAAGAAAGACAAGAAAAAAGGAGAGAAATAATTTATTATAGTTGATTTATTATGCTTATGACTAAATGATGTTTACCTTTTCACGTTCACCAAGTCGAACACTGGCACGAACTCGTCCGGCGACGAGTGAAATTTCCAAACGATCTGGTGAATTTGAATCGGCACTTGTTACCAGAAGTAAACCAGTTTGACGCGTGGTTTTGAAACGTAGTACCAACTCTTCAGTTTGTGTACGTGTTCCATGGCTACCGCCAACCCAAATCGTCATATGTTGGCTACCGTTGAATGCAAGCGTTGCCGAATCTCTACCACACGTTGGCCCAGTGAATGATGTGGCAGAACAATCACAAATCGGTCGATTCCATCCTTCATTGCAGACACCACTGTTGAGACATGGTGGTACCGTTCCACTACATTGATCCTGTTGCACATGGCATGAAGCTTTCACAGCGCCTACAATCATAATCATTTTTTTTGTTGTTGTTTTTGTTTTATGCATTTATCTATTTACCCGAATCCTGTTGACGAGCAAATGCAGCAATGTCAATCGGTTTGCCGGTGAGCATTAAATCTCGAAGGCAACCAATGAATCCTTGTTTAAGTGTTGCCGTCCAAACAGCTGGCGGTGTATTAATGCTGTTGTATGATGAACCAAGACCGCCCAAATAAATGGGCGAATCTAATTCAAATTGCGTGGCATCGTTGGGAGTTCGAAAATCATTCCATTGTCCATCGATTGATACTTTACATTCGCGACCTGTTCGACGCAACATCAATTCATGCCAAACACCATCATCAACACGTCGTCTCGATGCACGAACCTTTACGGCTCCAGAACCAAGATCGACATGAATATAAATGTGACCGTTCAACAATTCCACAGCAAATAAATCCGACTGCATTGAGAACATACGAAACAAAAACGAATATTTGAAAAGTAGAAGGGAAAAAAAACGAAAACATATCAAAATGTTGTCACACTTCGAATGGCACTAGTTATTTTTTGTGTCGCAGTGATTTGTTCATCTCTTTAAACTTACATTTCCCGGTTTGGCTGCTACCGTTAGCAAAATTAGTCCGTTGGGTTCGTTCGTTCGAAATTTAAATGATATCATGCTTTGCTTGCCAGTTTCCCAAGGCGGCAATATCTAAAGTGGAAAATGTTTTTGTTGTCGTTAATTTTGCAATTTATAGTGTAACAAACTAGAAAAAATATTCAAATAAATAAGTTACCAAATGAGAGTCTCTTGTTGTAAATGTAACTGGATCCTGTGGATCGCCTGATGGACAATTGTATGCAACTCTTCCGGCAACTTGAATTAACTTCGAACCGGTACGGGCCAAGTCAATTAAATTTAACCGTAGTGTGTCGGCAGAGAATTCAACCTAATGGAATGGGCGGGTGGTGATGCATTAAAGAAATAGTTTCATCGGTGTGATTTCATGAAATTTACCTTTCTTAAACAACCAACAAAGTTATTATGAACTCGTGCACCCAAAAGTGCTCTCGGATTCACCGAACCACCGACATAAACTCGAGACGATGACAGCATCGTAAACTTTCCGGCAATATGCGAATGATCTGTATATACATCATCAACAACGGCCACCAACTATTTTATGAAGCACCAGCATGTACACCGAATATAAAAAAATTGAATTGACGTATATTTTACCATCCTTTTTTGTATAACATTATGTGTATAAACTCACCCGACAAAAGCTTGTGATGGAAGAAATCTATTCGGAAAGGAAAACGGAAAAGAAACCATTTAATTTTATTAGGCATCGTCTTCAATTAGATTGAGAATTGATTTATTGATAGAGAATAGATCCGACTTAAGTCTTTCAGGAAGACTCAAATTCAATTACTGGAATATCTATCAATTAACGAATCTATACGACTTCTTCCGTTCCCATCTCTTCCATATTTCGTTGTTAAGTTTGTATGTATAATTTTTACTCTCTTTCATACAATCAGTACAATTGAATTGGTAACATACCTCTTGAATGCGCCGATGAACGGTGACCTTGTGCCATTGATGATCATCAAAGCGTACTCGAGCCGGTTTAATATGCATTTCCTGTTTGCCATTTGCCAAACCCATTGTCAACGATACGCCACCATCACGAAGTGCCAAATTCAAATAGTCGGTGTCATGACCTGTTGTTGTATTTAGTTAAATGAAAGGACCAACATGAATTAAAAGTAAAATATATTGTGTTAATAAATGTTGGCATTTCCGAAATAATTGCAATGCACGCGAATAATTTATGTTTTTCTTGATCATCCATTTTAAAAGCCGATTATTAAATTATGGACAGATTCTTGTAATTTTAATGTGATTTGGACATTTTGCACTTGGCCAGAGATAACAATTAAATTAAATAATTTGAAGCAGAAATTACACGGAACGCATTGTTTTGATGTATGTCATTTGACGGTGATACCTTTCAATTATTGTAATCAAATTGACACTAATACTGAATTCGAAACCGAATATAAATCATTGATTTGTGTTGCCATTACTGATCATACGTACACAATAATTCCAATCGTACACTTGCAATGCATATTAGAGTGCATCGTATTTTGAAATTTTCGGAACTCCTTCCGGTTGTGTAACTTGTAATTTACTGTTGTTCTCAAATCAATGATTATTTACCAGAATAACAACCAGTGTCTGGAATCGCTATATGCTTGCAATGTTATAAGATTCAACCAATATAGAAAGCGCCACCTAGTGTATTCCGTACTCAAACA
>NW_022197640.1:5403469-5671671 GCF_009176525.2 Contarinia nasturtii
TATATACTATAATGACACAGAAAATATGCGCTCATTTTATATGTTACTCTTATCCGTATTTCGCATTCATCGGAAGCAGAAATACAATTCGAAACAATAGCGATAAACGTTGAAGATATTTTCTACTTACAGTTCACGTGGGATATCAACTTTGTACGAGTAAAAAAACTATCAACTCACTGCAGTGTGTGTGTATTTCGTGAATGTGATATTTTTTTGTTGTTGTTCGTTATACAATACATTCTTAGTCGATTGTTTTTTTATTCATTTCAAAAAAAAAAAAATGGAAGGGGATATCAAGTGAAAATATTCTCTGCATGCGTGTTTATTCCTGTGTTTCTGTTTTTGATGTATTTACTTACTTGTATAGAATAATAGGCCATTTGGTTGTCTCGTTCGAAAGTATAATGATATGGCATCCTGTGCGCTAACAATTGGTTCACCTCCAGTTTGGCCTAAGTCATATGATAGAAACTCAGATCCCCGAAATGTTGCTTCAGATGGTGCTTTGTCTGAGTATAATAATATTGCCAATCATGCCACCGTCACACCGCATCGTCACAATAACGTGAAGCACATACATGAGGCGAAAAAAAGAGGAAATAAAAGAAAACACAATGATTAATGGTTTCGATAGCGCATAGATAATTGTTTAATAATATAGTTTATAAATGAATAAAAAAAAAGAAATCTACAGAAAAAGATCGAAACAGCAACCAACAGAAAATTAGAATGAATAGTGCCGAACAAATGATGCGCGTTTTTCTATCTATATTCAGTCAGAGTTTCTCCTCACTTTTCGCTTTTCTTCGTTATTTATTTTTTTTGCCATTTTATTTAACGGTTCTCAGCAGTATCTTGCGTGGAGATGGGGTTTGGAATGTTATGAGAAATTTTCCGTTTTTCCATTCATCTGTGCGTCATTTATGGACAAAAAAGAAAAGTAGAACGGCATTCTGACTGAAGATTATACAAATAAACCGCCTTCGCATTTTCTGCATTCTTTATTTCCCATTCTTCATTTATGCATTGTTTCTTTTTTTTGTTTCACTTTTTTCTTCACTGAGTTTTGCTAAATGTGCTGAAAGCTTTTCTCATTTTAATATCGTTTAATTTATTTATTTTTTATTTTTTAAACAACACAAAATAATTTGTCTACACTTACTCATTTGTTGATGGAAATAAAATTTAATGAAATCATTAATAATCATTTGAGAAGAAAAAAAAATTACCCTTTTGGTTGGAACACAATGCATGTGCTTATGTTCATTTCTGTACGTATATGTATTCTTGTATGAGTGTTCATAGTTAATGAAAAATCGTCTCTCAATCGTCATCGAGTCAGTCGAGCTGTCGACTTAAGATTCGGTCGTGTGGGTTGTTCTTTGGTTTGATATGTTTGGTGCTACTTTTACAGCAAATTTTCGAATTACGGAGCAATAATGAACAACAAATTGTACAAATAGCAATACAAAAACCAAAAGCACTTAAACACAAAACACATTGTATATGAAAGAGCCATTTAGCTATTCAACAGAGTATGAATTTGTCTACGGTTGCAAGTCTATATATATTTTATATATAAAAATGTGTATGTGTGTGTATATGTTTTTCAATAGTTGTTTTTTTTCGCTCGTCAGACGACACAACATATGAACAAAATTCTTGACTTTTTTCATAAAGAAACATTTCTGGTTCAAAATAAATGCAAGTACGTACAATGCAGCAAATTTTCAACAGCAAAGTGAATGTAGTATGGAACAGGGATGAGAGTTTCTTGCTTGTGACTATGAAGAAATTCGCAAAGAAAACCCGAAAAAAAGTTTGTTCTTTTCGTTTTTCGTTTCGTCTCGTTCAAACTTCAAATGAGAAAGTATCGATCTATTTACAAGAGTGTAATTTGGATGAAATGGTAGATATGAATGGGGTAGAATAAAAACTACTTCTCGAAAAATGTTCAAACACGAAACCTAAAAAAAAACTTTCAATGAAAAGTGAATCAATTTTTTTTGTCCAATTGAAGTGAACCAAAAAAAATTTGTGCAATAAAAGTGAACCTAAAAAAAAATTCATTTTAGTGTATTTTACACTGAAAAAACCGAGTGAAAATTTTTTTTGGTTCACTTTTATTGAACAAAATTTTCTTGATTCACTTCAATTGGACAAAAAAAAATTGATTCACTTTTTATTGAATTTTTTTTTAGGTTTCGTTTTAAAATACCTTTTTTTCGAGAAGTAGTTTTTATTCTACCCCATTCACATTCACATATAAATATAATGATCAGAAGATAAGGTATTAGGCAAGAAGATGTATATGAATACTGAATAAACGTTGGGTCAAGAATGAGATTTATGTATGTTTTGCTTCGAACAAAAATGGTTTTTTATGTATGTCTGTTCAATGAGATATCGAAATAGGTAAAACGATGTAACAACAACTCAATGAAATCGGATCATCATCAGCAAAACATTGGATTAACGCGCTGACACAATTTCGTTGTATTAAAATTCATTTGTAAATTGTATGGAATTGAATACCATTTTGAAGCTCATCCAAAATGTTGAATTTTATGGAAAAACCACACATTCGAATCATCCTGATGAAGAGTTATGAAATATCTGCAAGATTTTCACGCAGTGTGCAAGGATTAAATTTTAAATTACAAGGAAAAAAGGTTCTTTCCACTCCCTTTTCAAATTCATTTGATATTGGAATCTCTTTATCTGAATGTGAGTGTGTGTGTGTGTGTGTATTTATGTATGTGTCTATGTATGACCAGCTATGGTTTTGCTATGCGTCCGTATTTTTACCAAAAGCTTCGGAATATGAACCCAAAACGTGTTTAGCATACGCTTATCACCAATATCTGATTGTAATTGATGGATTAAATTAAATTTATTACTTCATCCGGAAAATGCAATAGTTTTTTCTTCTTCTTCATTTCATTCAATATCAAACACTAATGGAACACATTCATTCGAAAATGCCAAGTGTCGACGATATAACTACTATATAGCTACTGCATTCATCTATGTATAAATACACACACAAATATGGTTATGTAACACTTTATATGTCGAATGAAATATCGATACACAATACGTATGTATATTTTATATTATACATTTATATTTACACATTTTATACGTTTATTGATTTGAACATTTTTGGAATAAAAACTCCCACACTCCGCGGTGTGTTCAAAAAATCGGCTCAATGTGAAACGAAATTGAATTGTGATATTGAAATGGCACCAGATTCACCCAGAATGCCTAACCTTCAACATCATCAAAAATGTGGTGGAACGAACAAGAAGATTTCGCATCATATCGTTTAAAATACGAATTCTATTTTTCTATTTCCATCAAATGTTACTATAGTTAAATTCATCACCACAAGTTCTTATTGCAGCAAACAAACAAAATGATACAGTTATTGTGGTCACAATATATATATTATGAATGTTGTCCCATTTGAGTGCATTTATTATCACGTTTTCAGATTGCTTTAGTTGAATTTGTCATTGAGAATGACAATTGTAATTTTGTGAAATGAAATGGATTGGTTCGTGCTTATATTGATCAATGCACATAAATTGATGCACAGAATCAATTCATTGAATCGAATCAAAGACATCGAATCTTTTTTCCTCTGTTCTCATCTATTCAATTACGAAACAAAAACAGCTCAGTGAAATGGTTGAAGTGCAGAGAGGGGAAAGAGACAAATGAAATCAATGGGGGTTTTTTTTTGTAAAAAGAATCAAATGAATTGCTTTGCTTTGCTTAAAGAAGGGATGCTTGAGTAAGAATGATTATGTAACAGTATACGTGTGTGTTAAAAGAACAATTGAAGGGATTCATTTGTTACTAGACAGATTCCAGAATGACAAATATGACTGAAATTCGCTAACATCAACAAATTACAATTTAAAAGAAACAGTTTTTTTTTTTCTTTTGACCGAGAGAGTAGAAAAATCTCAAGTGCACAACAAAAGCGATAAACAAATTAAAAAGACAAATAAAAAAAAAAAAACGAATGAAACGTTCAACAAAAACAGAGAAAAAGATAGTTAATGTCACTTTATTGGTGATATGTGGGTGGAATACATTTCTATTCTCTAACTCATTTGTACGCGCATCAAAATTTAAATGAATCATTCTGAATTAATTTCGGTTGGTAAACCAAACACACAAATTAGAATTCTTTGAATTTATCGGAGCATCGAAAAATCAATTCTCTCACAACAAAAATAACATAAACTATTACAATAAAACCAGTTCGGTATTGAATTGTAAACGAAAGGATTGATGAAGGTTAACGATGAGCATAAGTTCATGACGATATACACATTTAGAGAAATATTTTGCAGAAATTCGAGATAGAGATTGAGAAAATGTGATAGATTCAGAGCAGACAAATAATATGCTAATAAATTTTCGATAGTGACACGTAACGGGCAAATGTCAATAAGCCACCCACACAAACACCGAGTCCAGTGCATTGAACTAAACTAAATATTTATGTCGCATATAGAATATGGTTCTGGTAACATGGATATTACTTACCTTTCTCGCAGTATGTACCTTCGTATTCTAGATTTCTGCACTCACATAATGGTCCTGAATCAGTCGATATACAAATGCCGCCATGTTGACATGGATCATTCTTTTCGCATGCATCTGTCACATTAGGTCGTAGGCCCTGTGGATGAAAATAAAACAGAAAGAGAGAGAGAGAGAGGAAAAGATAAAACCAATTAGACTCATTCATGTTTAGTCGAACCATCAATATTTAGTAAATATTATTTACTATCTATTTTAATTATTAAAATCGATTTAAAAAAAATGATTTTTACATTCAAAAGCCATTCTTTGAATAAATAAAGTTTAATATGCAAAATTATGTTTATCATATTTCTCTTAGCGAGTTGTATCAAATTTACACACAAATTAACCCCACTTATATGAATTTTTGGAATGCTTTCACTAAATATTAGTTTCGTGTTCACTTCAAAGCAACCGTTTGCTCAATAAATGTAAACAACTCTATTCAAATATACACATAATATTTGGATGAAAAAATAATAATACCTTTAGCAATGCGTGTAGCAATGAAATAAAAGAGAAAGAGAGAGAGAGAGAGGAGAAAAAAGATCGCAGGCATGCCATTAAAAATAAAATGACTGATATATCAAAACATAATAAAAAAAATATATAAAAATCTCCAGCACAAAATGATTTCGAAACATGTAAAAAGAATATCTGATTTTATATCTATAAAATAATGCTCTCTACATACAAGCTCTCTTTGCCAACATTAACGCTTACGATTCATAACGTGAATGCAAACATTTTCCATCGTTGAAAAATTCGTCATACATATTACATTGGAACAAGTTCCGTGTAAAAAGTCATGTAAATGTGTATAAAACAAATGAAGGCAAGGAATATATCTCATATTCGCTTAGAAAGGAAAATATTTGGCTGAAAGAGGCTGATAAAAGAGAAAAGATGTTATGAAAAAGAAATGGAAACGAGCTTTCATTTGTTGAAGATTTTTTCTTCGCCGGTGACAATCAATTTCATTCATGTATGTTGGCGGCTTGTGTACCACGTTTCTTTGAATACGCAACATTTGACTATGTTCAGCCGTGCTTGAAAAGCAATATTTCTGGGCACTCTTTCATTACCTCATTTTATTGTGTGCGTGCCCAACGACTTATTTTGTTTTTGATTTGTCGACTTGAAACAAGTTTTTATCGCGTCAATTTTATTGTGTATGGTTTTACAACGACTTCTACTCCTTCTTCATGTGATCCTTGTTTTTACGATGTGTGCTTTCAATTGTGCCTTTATCTCTTACATTTACCTATATCGTACAAACTAATGTTATATTACATGCATGCCCTTAAAAACGGAACCAAAGAAATGTTTGTCTCGTTCGCGACTTTATTTTTTGGTTTTAAAATTCAACAAATGCTCAATTCAATAAAAATGTCCTACCTTTTTTTCGAAAATTCTTTTTTCCTCGATAGTACATGCATATTCTATGAGAAATCTTAACATGATGTGATTACATGACCACACTTACGCATGACATTCTATTTTTAATGCCCAAATAAAAATCGAATTGTGGTAGCTACCTCCCCGACTAGTTCAATCTTATCGAAATGACATAACAACATAAGGACTTATAATTAGTCCTTATTTTCGATTTTAGAAATAAAGCAATCCAAGGCTATGAAACTATTTTAGTAAAACAGTGACACGACAAAACGATAATTAAAAAAAAACACACACAAATTAGACTATATATAGATATATAAACTGAAGGAATATTGTTGTTTTTCAATTTATCTGTTCAAATGCTATTTAATCATTCAACATTCGTCCGTGATGAAACTGATAAACGTTTGATTATTTTATTGTTGTTTTAAAAAAAGAATTACGGTCTAATAATCATGAAAAATTCCTCAAATCTACCATGCCATATTACAATTAAAGCATTTAAACAATTACATCGAGCAGAAAGAAATTAGTTATGCCGATTATAATAACGTGCCACTGAAAAATGAATTTAATCTTTATGGCAAGCAACAATTATGAAAATGGCTTTTGAAATTAGCGCGAGTTTTTGTTTAAATTCATTTATGTGTTTGTGTTTGTGTATGTTGTATTGTTTGTTTTACTCTGACGCTTGAACAAACGTTAGTGCTGAAGATTTGAAATAATGCGACTACTAATCAAGTAATATACAGAGTAGAGTGAAATCAACTTTCGAAAAAAAAAAATATTTCGTTTGCTTTGTGAAGAGAAAGCAAAAGAGAAAAGGAAGATAGAGAGAATGTGCCTGTGTGTGTAAAACCTTCAAGGCTTTTTCCACTTTGTGATACAAATTCTTTTCGAGTGAATTTCATTGTTTTATCGTTACGTATTGCAATACATATCAAAGAAAATGAAAAACTCTTTCGGCTCGATGCACTTTTCACATTTTGTTGTTTGGATAGTATTTCATTTTTCTGTAGATTTTTCAGTCAGAATAGAGCTTGTGCATCTGGTTTCCATGCGATTTATATAGATACAAATGGATACGATACGTAAATATGACAACAGCAAATGCAGCTATTAAATCACTAAATAAAAACAATTTATTACATACAGCATTTATTCTCTCTATTTATCTATCTCAATACAGGGAATACACGTGATCGGTAGGGAATATCTGTGTTTCTGTCACACTATTCATGTTTATCTAAACTATAGCTACTTTTATTCTAATTTGTAGCAAATATGTTCAAGGGGCTTATGAATAAATCAGTAAAGTGCGAAGGGGAGAGGGAGGTTAACCCCCCATGTGACTTCAAAATTCTTCCGATTTGCTAGGGATTTTCGTCCGAAACGAAATTTTTCCCGATTTCCCAGGGTTCTTTGAAGAAAATTTTGCTCACACATTACTGGAGTAAATTATGATTTCATCGATTCGCCTCATAATTTTCGAGTTTGTAAAAATGTAAAACATTCCAATGACAAATCATAATTATTCAAAAGTGTTGAAATCTCATAAATTGTTTGAAAAGGAAGTACTAAACCACTTGATGGCGCTGTCCATCTATTTAAAATGTATTGATATTTAGCACAAGTTTACGGTTCTGAAATAACGGATTTTACACAGCTCCTTTTTGAGAGAAACGAGAATTGGTTGCCGAACAAGTTTATCTCTAATCAAAATGGATCACTAATCTTGAAGGAATATGCAAACAACGAAGCTGGATCTTGCTATGAAAATCAATGCCTTTTTCTATTTTTACGCCAAACACGGAATACTCGTATAAAATATGTCAAATTATATGGATCATCGAGAATTAACATGCTTCTTTTGGATACTAGACCAATTGAATGTCTTCGATTGAACGTTGATGACATTTAAAGTTGACATTAATAATTGACTCGTGACTTGATTTGAATCTAAGCTATCTGGCTATTCATTGTGTGTGTGTGTGTTTTGTATAAGTTGATTCGTGTGGAGATTTGTATGTAAGTTTCACGAGTTAGTGCTGATTCGAGTTGCACATAAGCCCCTAGCTATTGTTCTTTGTTTCTTTCTTTCAAGTGCATTGCAGTGAACGTGTATATTGAAAGAAAAGCTTCGATTGTGTTATTGTTGTATATGCGACATTCATTCAGGCAAAGAGTTTCATCAGTGTTACACGAATTTCATTGCAAATTACAAATAAAAGACCGATCAATTGTTTTTTGTTCAGTTTATCGAAACAGAACAAGGAACATATCGAAGTAAAACTTGAATGTCATCGATAGTGGCAAAGGTGATGCATGCGCGCAAATTCAATACAGTTGACTACAGTACTTTTTTGTGTGTGTGTGTGTGTGTGTGAACTGTATGTGCAATTGAAGAGGTACTTTATATTCCATGCACACCAAACTGTCGGATCACATAAACAATACAACGTGAAAGTGGGAGTATACAATTTCGATGTAAAAAATGAGCAACAAGACAAAAATAAAAGAAAACCAACAAAAATAACGTCAACAAAATGAACACCAAAATAGAAAAGAGAAGGTGGAAAATCCGATTGAATACCGTAGTTCACAATCAATGTATCAATATGATGAGCACGTTTCGAGACAAAGTAGCAAGAATAAATTAAAGAAAAAAACACCTCACCAAAATGACGTCCTTAGCCCGCCATTTTTACAGTGGTTACAATGCTCTCAAGCACATCCAGTCTTTGATCAGAATGCACTTTTCTATACGCCTTTTGCAGTTGTCGCGCTCAGTTTGTGTATATGCGGTTTGTGTTTTTGTATTCGATGTTCTGTTGAATGTTCTCACTTTGTTTCATCGATTACATGCACACCGTCATCTCTTGGGCACCGTTTTTCTTCGCTGGCCTCACACCAGTAGAAACAGTTTTCTTTTTACCGATGAACTACTTCATCTTTTATTTCCATTTTGCGACACTTTTCAGCAGTATACTTAACCACACCATTGATAAAGTTTTTCCAAAGAAAACAAGACATATCTTTTTCTTGATGAATTTCCGAGCGATTTTGCTCGGTATTATTTTTTTTGTTAAGCATTTATGTGCGACGCTCAATCTTATGACAATCAATACCTTTTGTTTTGTCCACAATCATACCAAAGTCGTAAGAAATATTTCTTTATTTGAAAGATATAAAGATTTTCTAGACACAACAATAATATTCCGAATACAGATTTATTTTTGCCATAATTCGGCATTTATTGAACCGACAACAGTTTGAAAAAAAGAATCGAACGTCGATTAAAAACACGTTATCCTTATTTCTATCAGGTCATTTAATATATTAACATTTTCCTTTTCGAAATAAGTCTGTTTTACGTTTTTTTTTTTTTTGGTTATCAGCTTCCATAAAAATGATGAGCTTTTTTAACATTTTCAAAATCCGTTGTTGAAAAATAGCTTTGACTTATCAATAAATGTTCGAAGTCATTTGTGAGCCTATAAAACTGTGTTTGAATCATTTGTAGAAAAACTATAAGTTGATTTTTATAATCTTCTTTAGCACATAGGTTGAGCAATACGGAACAAGGATGATCGTTTTACTCGCATCCATTAATGTTTTACGGCGCATAAATCATCATAATTTCCACAGTCTATAATGGTTTTTTCAACGATACCCATAGTAATAGTTGGCATGATGGACCATGATAGCTGACCTTAATAAGCGTGGTAAATCGTGTTGGACTTGAATTTATATACCACTGTTTATCAAGATATATGATCAAATTAGGTGGTCATTGCCTTCGGGAGAAACAATCTGATTTTGGCAATTAGATCTTCAAAGCTTAACATTTTTTATTTTTATTTTTTATGTGGATCCATTTTAGTAGAAAGACTATGATGGACTGGTCTTATCTGATCTAAAAAGGATAACAGCCGAAAGTTCACTGTTAAAATTTCGACAAACACGCCTTACATGGTGGCTGATGAATAAAAAAACTAACAAATCCAATAGCTCTACATTTCAAGAAACGAATATTGCTGATGAATTTTAAATTTTCTAATTGTGAAATTGAACACAAGATTGGTTTTGTGATGTTTATCAAATCCACAAAAGAAAAAAAAATGTCAATAAAAGTGTTAAAAAAAGTTTTGCAAAAAAAGTCAAACTTAATTCAAGCTGCCCCCATGCGAATAGATTTCTCAAAAATATGCGGTCATTTCTTTTGTTGAATAAGGAGAAAAATCGTAAAATTCATTCAAGAATTGATGGTAGTTTTTGGTTAACCAATAAAGGAACGTGTATTAAGTCACATGCGCAATTACACTCAAACAAAGTTGAAATCAAACATTTAAAACCAACGCAAGTGAACGAATACGAATCCAAAATGGCGTGAAAATATCCCGAAAACGTGGTTCATCAGTTTATCCGTCATGAATTTGTGCATCTGTATCGTAAGTGAATGTATGTTATTCCGTACGTCTTGAGCAACCAACACACGAACATCCTTAATTTTTAAACATACGTGTCGTGATTGCGGAAATAGTTTTATTTTGACCAATGAACCACATGACTTGCCTTTGAATGGTCGCAAAATGAGGCGAACTTTTCGAAATAACTATACGATCAAGACGAAAAATAAATGAGCGAAGACGGGTAAGTGAAAGAGCAAAAACAGCTATTCGTGGCACATTCTTTTTTATTCGATGTTGTGATGTTTAACCAAACTATAGTCGACATATTGTGTTTACTTTTCGTTTTATTTCAGAACCATATGCCATTTATTTCACCACACATTTCTATTTGTATACATTCCAGGCCAATAAATTCGTGTTTGATTTGAGCACTTTGACGAATCGCCGAATAAGTTTCGTGCAAATCGACGTGTCATTGGCGATTATGTCGTTCAACAAATCAAAGGTTTTTAGCCCACCTCTTGAGTTAAAACGGAGATACGTTATTGGTTAAATGTGCAATGCTTACAGTGGCATTATGATATGTGAAAATGTTTATACGATGTGACAAATGCGTACAGTATAAGTGTTCAAAGAGCCATTACAATCATTAATATTAAATTATAAGCATGACAAGCGATACGAGTCGAACGCTCAATCTTGGGTACTTATGTGCGTAAGCAGGCACATGTGAATATGTGGCTCTGTGTAATTTACAATTTATGCATCATCCATTTTACATGTTTTGAGTGTTTCATGATCTATGGACTTATGTCATGTTCAAGAACAGTTTCCGTCACCAAAACGATTTCCATTCAGCTTTCCATTCTTTTCATCTCGTTATTTTTTTTCCCTTGTATGTGTCCTCATTTTTGGTGTATTCAAGCATTTATGTCTGCTTGTGATGTATTATGTAGTGAGCCGATGAAAATGTTTATCGTAAACGGTTTAACGTCACTAATTGTGGTGAAAATCATGTCCTTTTGTTTTAATAGCCATTGCATTCGATCATGAGTTCGGGTGCTCACAGTAAACCGCATTCAATCAGCAGGCGTATGACTCTATCCAACAAACGCTACACACTTGTTGAAATTAAATCTTTTTTTCTATACAAATGAAAAGCCGTCCATTGGTGGTCGTTACCATCGGCTTTGAAAAACATTTCAATCAAAATCATCCCACGATTTAAAACATCCATGGTCATCGTGATGCGAACACCGACCCCCATTTTATCTCAATACATATCACATGGATAATAATATGTGCAGAAAAACTCTTCATCACATCAGTTGAACAGTTGTTATTATTCTCTTCGTTGTCATTGTGTCATAGCAAATTAATCAAAAAACCATAGTGTCCAGTCGAAAAATGTAACGACTTTACGATGAAAAATCAGCCTGAATTCGACCAAGCAGCCTAGCTGCCTTGATAAGAAAACACTTGACAGCCTCATACTCTTCATTCGCATCAAATGTTGTGGTTTTATCTATGATATTTTAACACCTTCTCGTAAATACTCAAGGGGTTCGCATACTCTCAACTGAATATATGAATGCTTTCTGCCTTTTCTCTTGTTTTTTTTCTTCTCCCTTTACTGGATGTGTACGCGTAACATTGATAACAACCGATTGTTGTTTCATTCGGATGCTTTATAACAATGAAACTAACATAGGCGCCTATACATTTCGTAAGCGCTAAAGTGTCTCATCCACTTCAATATTTAGAAATAGAAATTTGGATTGCGATGCTGTCGAAAAGAAAGACTACACTCCAGAGACCACAACAGCAACTCTCCATTGTTGATATAGAAAGTACTTTTCATACACTAAGAAGTGTGTAAAGCTCCAATATACCAAAACAACCAGCATTTTAACAAATATTTGCATGCAACATTGGTTTATCGATGCGTATTGTGCGCGTGGTGTAATTGTGAGCAATTCCCATTTCCGTAGGCAGTCAACACATAAGGAAGTTACATCTATAAGTTTTCCTTATAAATGTTGTTGAATAAACCATTGCAAAAATACTCTTGATTTTCGAAATTCAGTTAAACCAACTAACCACATTTCCACAGAGAAGAACTGCAAGCGTAAAGAAAATGAGTAAAAAAGTGAAAAAGTGAGAGAGAGAGAGAGAAAAAAACTTTTATCCTCTCTCTCTCTCTTTTGGCAAAGTCTGTCGTCCAACAATTTGCTAAAATATTCATCTCAACGGTCGGTTTTGTACGAGTGACAGTTCATGACACATTGGTGAGGTTTTTGTTGTGCAAACTATGTTTTGTGTGTGTGCAAGGTGTGTCATTTGAAGTTGGTTAATTTCTTGAGCAAACATTTTTGTTTTTATCTTTATTTTCAATCAACGTTGACTACAAAATAATCTGCATTGATTCACAATGAATTCATATCGATACGTTACATGCATGCATTTATAAAACAAAACATTTTTTTTCTTTATTTCCATTATGCATTTATTTACGTATATTGAACAAGTTTAATAGAGAAAAAAAGACACCATTTAGGAAAATATTCCACCCTTTCGTGGAACACACAGACACATTTATGTAACCACAGGAAATTGATTGTATTTCATTTTTCATGGTTGGTTATTGAATCCGTCAACATAAATGTGCGCTTACTACTCCAATATCTATTATGTGTCATGTTATGGCACAATTTTGTGGAAGCAACTAGACCGCACAATTATGTGAAAAATTGGCGAGCAATAATTGAAATTGACTGACGCAACAACAACAAAAAGAACAATAATAATATTAACAATAATGGTATTTTAATGAAAAATTTATTCGATGCATGCATTATGATATTTAGCCATCCTTGGTGTGAAATGAAAATGGTGTCTTTGAAAATTTTAACATTCCACATCCACTTATGTGGCAGAAAAAAAGTGTTATTCTTTCATGAAACTACACTCGACACCAATTAACCGACCGAGAAAAAAAAACTACAAAAAAACTTATCCCCAATGTTTTTGCTAATAAATACGAGTAATTGGGCGAAACCTTGAACATTGATTGATTATTGGGCTATTCTATGCGTTTCATACTTTCGCACCAATTGAAAACGCCAAGCGAAGAACGAAACAAGAAACTACACTTGTTTGGCATGAAATGCGAGAAAATTACAAACGTCTTGTTGTTTTGCAAATACCATGTTGCCGATGGATTTTCTTGTTTTCTCTTCGCTTTTTTTATCGAGCATAACTGAACGAATTTGTCGCACTTTTTCCATATCGTTCTACTGAATCTCTGTGAATAAAATCCTATTTAAAATGGAACAAAGTGGAATTTTCTTTGCAATTTTCGTCATGTTCATAGACATGCCAAATGACGACGGCCATTGTCGAATTTCGGTTGAAACAAGTCGAAAGTCGAATATAATGATTCATATTGATTGGTACGCTGAATGAAACAAATAAGGTAAAATCAAATCAAATGGAAAAAATGTATCTTATATACTCGCAATGTCGAATGGAATCCATGTATTTCAATAATTATAGTGATAGTTACATAATGTACAACAATGTTGTTTCTTTGAAAAAGTTTTGGCTCCTTTGTAGTCGCGTTCTATGTTAGTTTTGAAAGTTTAATCAGCCGGTGCTTATCAGTGCATGTTCATTGAAAATTGGAACATTTTGAACACTTTATCAGTGCTTTTGTTAAGTATTTACATAGATCTCTGTTGTGCACTGGTAAACACTACTTTCCAAAATCTTTATCTATGTTCACTACATAAAATTGATGACTGAAACAAAAATATGACAGAAAACGATTGTACAAAGAAACGGTAACAAATCAAAGCAAATACAGGCAATATGAAACAACACACACATATTTTTAAATTGGATTGTAAAACGAAGACGAAATGAAATGAAAGAGTTGATATTATGCTACTACTTTAAAATAAAAGTGTATTTAGAGAGCTACTTTATTCTCTCTATTTGGCTATCTCCAATTCTTTGTTTTTTATAGACATAAATTGTCGCTTACCCTTGTCACTTTTTCTTTTGGGACCTCAGTTTGATCGCATGGTGAATCACCGCACTAGAAGTAAAGAAATTGTTGAACATAACAGAAAATTGATTATCCCTTTTATGTCACTGTTGGTTTGCTTCTACACTAATTAATTTGGTATCATTCGAAGATGATGCAAATTCATTTAAATGACAATACAATCACATTGATACAACCAGAATCCATTAAATTACATAAATATTGTGATGTAAAAAACACATCGAGTGTTTGATAAATATAATAATAATATTTCATTATGTTTTGCTTTACATAAAAAAGTAAAGAAAACATTCATAAAAATGGCCATAGTTTCCTGCTGAAACCTCTATTAAATGAAATGAACTTTTCCGAACACCATTCAAATAAATGCTCGTAGTTTTCGGTATAAATTCAAATTAAATTCCAAAATTAAATTCGGTAAGAGTGTTTTACCTTGGCAAATGTTCCTTTGAGAAAACAAACAAAAAAAAATGTCGAGTAATTCTCAAGTAAGAATTAAATTGACAGAATTTGAGGAGAATGTCAAAAATGGAAATGTAAGTTGAAATGATAAATAAGTCTGTTTGCCTGCCTCTTTGCGAAGCAACTTTGATAAGGGTGAGCAAAAATAAAAACATGTATAGACCATGTTAGTGTATATAAAATCTCTTGAATTATTTATCTGAAAGTAGAAAATAGAAAAAAAAAATCGATATCCTAATGGAGCTTTTCAAATTGTATTTAAATAATGCATTTTACGGCAGTGGCTGTTGGAAAAGCGACGATTACACGATAAACAACAATAGATATCGTTAATCGTATAAATAAACTACATCATCAAAAATATGCTGATGAAAACACTTTGGAATGGTATACATTTGTCCATACCATTTCGAGCGGAAAATAATTTTTGATTTGTACCATGTCCAATGGACATTGTCCATATTCATTATGGAATTTTTGATCGATAAACGAAGTAAATAGGTGCGCAATTCAGAGAGAGAGCTCTTTATTACATGGCTGGATAAATCGGATAAATGACATTTTTCTTTCAAACTTATTTCAAATGGAATTTTATGAATGTGGATTCGATCGCTATAAATACAGAATATTGTGAGTGCTTTAAAGTTAGAGTTTACCACATACATTCATATACAAAAATAGAATAGGGAGGATTTCGTCACTCGAAAAATGGACACTTTGTTTTATATTCTAGTTCTCTCTACACACACATGCAAATGGTCATGTACAAGCGCAAATGTTATTGTAGGCGATACTTAATATTTAATTAACGAATTCATATCATTATTTCCGAAATTTACTGAACACGAAAACACACATTAAGCTTGACGGCATTGCCTACACATATATTTTTCATTGACATCGTATTAGGCCACTGGCTTCGTATTGGGCCGTTACTACAACGGGCAAAAAGTATAAAATCTCAATATTAATCGATGCTCTGTAGGTGGAATTTATATTTTATAGCGGCGCCACTCTTCCTCCAAAAACAAAATCGATTTTCTATTTTACATTGATGACCAAAAACGAACACTGCGACATGTGAGATTTGCGATTTAGTAAATATCCCTTTTTACGTGCCTTTTTTTTACTTTTTTTTGGTCGATTATGGCTATAAAAATGAGAAGATTGCTGTCATTGAATCGATGCAGTACATAGAAATTACATTGTCCCAAAATACAACTGGTAACATCCAGAGGATTGATTCACAAAATTAGTGCTGGACTGCGGGAGACAATCTCTTAGAGACTATAATGCCGCCAACCGAGTTTGAATGCAACCATAATGAAAAACAAAATTGGAATTGTGTTGAAGTAATGCAATGGATTGATTTTATTGATGAGCTGTGTCTATGCCTGTGCTGCATTTGACATAAATATGTTGTCCATTATACTATATAATTCGATATTTATATGGTTTTTTTTTCGGTGTATTTGTGTATATATATTTAAAATGCAAGTTGTTTAAATTGGCCATGGTTTTGAGGCGGGATGCATGTCAACACAATTATTTCAACCACATAAATTGTTTTCGCCATCAAAATTATTTGTTTGTTCGATTTTCATTTTGTCAACGCCATTTCGAATCATTCGAACAAATGATGCGGCGACTCATTGAAAGTCGGCGACTATGTGAATAGAAAATAAAACTATCCCGAATAAAATAGAGTACAATACGTTTACTACAAGTAGTACAAGTGAAACAGTGTGGCTTGAAAAGGGATAAAAAAATCGGAGAGAATTTTATATATCACTCTCTCTCTGTGTGTGTGTTTGTGCGCGTGTGAGTGTGTGTAAATATTCAATATGAAAATGTGAAAATGAACGTTCTACGGCCAAGTACCGTGCAATATTTATAGGTTATATGGCAATGGCCATACCAAATACCCGAACTAAAACCATGAATAAAATATATGTTGTGTTGGGTTGGTTCATATGGCATTTTTGTCTCCGTTTATAGCAAACGTTCATGCTAAATTTATTTGGTTTTCTATAATTTCAAAACCGTCAAACGATGGTAACATTTTCAATTTTGGACATTCTTTTTTTGGGCTCTTCTTTTCCAAAATAACCTGATTTATTTTATATTGTTTGGTAGCCACGTCATCGGGACACACACACACACATCTATATATTTTCATCAGTGCGTCATAGGTGAAATTATGCGAAAAAGCCATTGCTACAAAACTGAACTCTCAGGATCGAAAGCAGTTGAAAGAGGGTGAGATGGAGTGTGATGCTGATGAAATGATTATTCATCAAAGCAGAATAAAAGCGCAAATTTACTCATGAATTCAGTGAATTTATCAATGTTGACACGTTGAAAAGTCCGACCAAATATTAAAAAAAGCGTACCATTAAGAAAAAATCTATAATAAGCCAATTGTGCGAACAAAGTTCATCAAGTTATTATGGATGTGTGTGTGTAATAGCGCTACATGTTCAGTATTGCTGACATTTTCATACAAATTATAATTTACTTAATGCGTAAAACAACATTTCTTTGCTTTTTGCAAGCAAAATTGTGCACTGCCCATTAGGCTCGTCCAATTTTCATCATTTGTGAGATTTTTTCTGCCCGATTTGACATTTTTGTGGATTTTCACTCAAAAGCTCATATAAAAATTAAAATTAAATACACTATAATTTGAATATAACGTGTTCCTCTGCAGATTATATGAATCCATAATTTTTGTGAGAAAAAAATATCAAAATATGGCATCTGTCAGAAAAAATTGCAAAAGTGAACAAACTTGGACAAGTAGGTTCCATGTACGATGGAAAAACTCATAAATCTATGCTGAAAATGTATAAGTTTGCAGTTCCATTAAAATGAAAACTAATTTCATTGACCTTTCGTTGAAATGTTTTTGATCGATTTTTAAAATGTGTCTCTCATTTCGTTGGCAATATTTTGTTTAATGCCATCAAGCTAGCAGAACGAAATGACTAGAGAAATTTTGCAATAATGTGAAATGAATCACATCTATGGCATGGCTTATGAGGTATTTATATTGAACGTTGACGTGTCTGCTCGTAAAATTTAAAAACGGCAGCAAATTGTGCACGGATGAAAATGGCAAATTAACAGCCATTGTAAAATTAAGTAGACATTTACGTAAAGTTTAAATCGCCATTATGTATTTAAGTGGATCGTTGAATGGATACACGCAGAATTTAATGACTTTATGATAACACAAAAATGATGATTAGATTCACTTGTTTTATGACATCCATCTATTTATGAACGTGTGTTTCGAAATGATTCGGTTCAGCAATGATTTTTTTTTGTTTGAAAAATAATATAAATTTTAGTCCTTTTTTTTGAAGACACCAAATGTCTCATTGCTTCAAAACATAGAACACGCATATATTGCATGAAATTTGGTTGGTATTGCATGAAATGCGTCATTTATTTGTACGGGAAAAACCAACAATTGAAACATTTTTTTCATAAAGTATTATCAGCAAAACGAAAGTCGAAAGTTACGTTCGTTGCTATCAAATCGATTTCTATCCATTAGGCGTGCACGTTGGCGCACCTTTATTTCTTTCAGTGGTTGAGTGTGTATGCGTGGTTTGTTGTTATCGTTTGTGAAAATGTGTACAAATGTTACCCATTCTTGTGTGTGTGTGTTCGGAATTTCCATTTTCTAAGCCTTCGATTTAAAGAAATGCCAACAAAATTGAGTTATACAAATAAGAAGCGAGAAGTTCGCCTGCACCAGATAAAACCTGATTTATTGGAAACGAGCAATAGAATGGCTGAATGAAGTCAAGTTGAATAAGAAAACCATACAGAAGAACAGTGAAGTGGGGAGAAGGCGATAAACGCAAATAGGCAGGAATACATCAAAAGATAAGTACTGCGTCAGTTGATATCGAAATAATTTGTGAATTTCTAAGAATCACGGGCGAACAAAAAACTGAATCAAGCGTCTGGGTATTTAGTCAAATAAAAATGATTCATCTTATCGTTTATATAGTGATGCACCTGACTGTAAGTCACTGCGATGCCATCGACAGTTCCGTTCGAATTCACAAAAGCAACAGAGAGAGAAATGCGCAAGTAACAAAAAATACAACTTTACATATCAAAGCGATGAATATTCGCTCCCCTTTTTCCTACATTTATTTTTTTCTACGATTTTTTTCCCGCCGTTTTGAAAGAACACTGTCGATTTCAATCATCACTACTATTCAAATTGAATGGTTGAGTAAATCTATGTAAATCGCCACTTTAATAGAGAGAGAGAGAGAGAGAGAGAGAGAGAGAGAGAGACCTTTCTCGCGTGATAAGAAGCGTAGAGTATAAATATAAGAAAAGTGCCCAATCTCACTGAAGAAAATCAAATTAACAAAAGTGACAACTCGAAGTGGCAAAAATTTATCGCAGTTACAGATTACTCCGTCATTGTTCACTTTTATACCTTCATTAATCGCGTGAGTATTCGTTTTTTCTTCTCCTCTCTTCTTTTTTTCTCTGATAAGTTTGTTCGCTTGAAACACAAATTACTTCATTTCCATTCGTGCAGTTTGTCGCCTTTGCCTTCATTTTGTTCTGTTCCTTTTTCTCAGCTACAGGCAGCTACACAAATATGTTCGTTTTTCCTTTGAAATCACTGTAATTAGCTCTGTACGATGAAAGGAAACCGAGAAAATATCTTTAATTGAAATGTTGACTAATCAATTCAGTTGGGCTTTGCTTTCCGTGTATTTAATTCAAGAGGCAATCGCACACTTTTATTCGGTCTTATGCAATTTTATAGCACTTTTTTTATTCGAATCCCATCCAGAAATATGAAATATTGCACAAACTTGTTACATTTACTACACCAAACTTTGGTTTATCGGAAGAAAATGGAGAAAAAAACGACGATAGGTAGAATGGGCGGTGTGGTTTACTGCGATGTGTAAGTGATATTGAATTAACGCTACTGAATGGCAAAATAATAGCAGCAAGAAAGAATAAAGTTGGTAAAAGTAGCTTGTTGTTGCATTTGTCGAATTTTCCATCGATTCAACTGTAGAGAGTATACGGTTGAAAATGAATTTTTTCGAAATTAAATCTATTGCCATTAGCGCTATGAAGTTTGGAATTTAAATTAAAATAGAATTATTCGCCGTATTCATCGTTCATTTTCAATTCGCTGTTATTTTTGTTCCAGTGCTCTCTCTCTCTCTCTCTCTCTCTCTTTTACTCTCTAGAATGTTTTTCATTTATCGTTCAAATATTTAGCGGGAAACAAACTAAAATGCATAATGAAGTCTGCTGCTGCTCTTGCCACTATGTGCTGCATGCTAATAGCTCTTTCGCTCAGTGCATTCTATCAGACTTTTTGTTGGCCTCTTCCGCTGCAGTATTTTCTCCTCAATATATGTGGCTATGTCTATTTCACATAACACTTTGTTTATCATGTTTTGCGTCATTTTTTGAATTAAAAGTGGAAAGATGTGAGTTACCCGCTTTTTGTGTTTTCTCTTAGAGACATTTAAAGCAAACAATTAATGGAATATGTCATTCAGCGTGTAACAAGCTATAATACACATTTCCGTTGATCGCATCAAACGTTTAAAGCGTTTTTATAGAGTCATTGTGAGATTTTCAATATATTTTGTTAAAAAAATGTATTTTAATGATTTTGTGCACTTTGACATCAAATGGAATTGACAAAAACTTACTATCTAAATTACTTACTTTAGTATCTCTGGGCTGTCGCATTTCTTGTCGTCGCGGTGGAACATTTGGTTGATCTGAATACACTAAATTTCTTATTGAACCTCGAAATCTTGGTTCATATATCACACTTGGTAGGGCTAATAATGTTAATTTTGAGTTGTACCTGTTGAAAAAAAAAAAAAAAAACATGAACAATATTCATTGGCTATTATATAAATATACTTTTATTTGATGTGGATTTTTTTTTCTGCAAATCATTTTATCCATGTTAAATTATTTGTGATTGAATAAATTTTTATTGAATTGATTATTGATAACAAGATGAAGATAGCCAAAAATGCATCACTTTCATTAATAAACACAATTTTATTGAACAACATTCGCCGACCATTTTGTGAGTAATGATCAGACAATATATTTAGCTACCGTCATCTGGATATTTCAGCTCATCTGGATGCCGTCAGCAGATGATGCGAAGTGAAAACAATAGAAGTGATTGTTATAGTAATACCACTATATAACAAGCTTATATAACTATAACAATAATTTCTATTGTTTTCACTTCGCATCATCTGCTGACGATATCCAGATGAGCTGTAATATCCAGATGACGACAGCTAAATATATTGTCTGGTAATGATGTGAAGATTATTTGCAAATATTTGATAGACGCACTTGTTATAAATGACACCGCTTTGTGATCACACATAAAATCCAAAGAGAAATGTCGAAATCATGTTATTAGAAGATTAGCGAAAAAGTTTTTTTATTGAACAACAACTTGTGTGCTTTCATTGGAACAGATGGACCGAGAGAAAAGTGAGAAAATGAACTGCACAAACAAAAATCCAGGTGAACGAAATGGTTCTTCGAGAAATCACTTTTGTTCAGATTGTGTTTCGTTTTTTTTTTTTCAATTAATGTCAGAAAATTAATTCCAACATCCACGAATGTATCGAAGCGTCATAATTGGGTTATGGTTTTGGCATTTGGTGGAAAAATAGCGATCGTGCATATCCTAACGAAGGCGCTCGCGAAAATGTATATTTTTATTATGTATGAAATCTATTATAAGCATATAAAATCGTAGACTGGATCCATGCGCACACACATACCTATTTATGTTTTATAACAACAACATAATGCGCATATATTTGTGCCATAAAACTGCACTCTGCCATTATAGCTTGTTTTAGCCACTTTTGCATCACAGAGTTTGAGCGCAACCCAACATCATTGTGAGTACTTCGACTTTTTCACTCTTCTCACACATCGCACGAAGTAATACGTTAATGTATGCATACGACGGCAACATTCATTTGCAATTAGACACACGGTCTCGACCTTTCTCTCATCGCTTGCTTTTTCATGTCAAGTTTTTTGTTTTTCTTTTTTTTCACAAAATTCTATGCTCTAAAGCACTTTTCGAGAGAGAGAGAGAGAGAGAGAGAGAGAGAGAGAGAGAGAGAGAGAAGGAGTGATGGAAAAGAAAATAAGCCAACACCATCGCCACCTTTTCTCGACAACATCATACAACACGGCAACGGCGGAAGAAACAAAATATTAGCATAAAATGTGGTGTTGTTTCTTTCTCACTGTTACTGAATTTAACGAGAGCAAAAAGGCAAAGAAAACCGAATCAATGCCGCGGCGAATGCAATCAGCAACGTTCCGATGGTTTGTTTTTAAATATTGTAAATCCCAATAATGGCCACGTTATTTGCATTTTCGTTGTTTTCAACGTTCTCGGGCTGTCGGGGTGCCTGCCTTAAATTTTAATTGGACCAATTTGCACAGTAAAAATTCGTTCATTTGGGACCCATTTTCAAAGCGAACTACTATTTTCATAAAAGTAGCCATGTTTATTAACCAACTTAATAAAATCCAGTCAAAATACATTCAAAGCATTCAGTTGGCTTAAAACATTCAGGCGAATTTCTTTCTCTCTCTACCTTCAATTATTATTTGACCAAACTATAAACTCTACTTAACTAGCATTTTCAAGAATTATATTGATTAAGCATAAAATCAAAAAAAAACATCTGAGAAAAAACATATTCTCAATGAAAAAAATTATGATTGTGACATACAATTTCGTATTGCGCCAACCGCGAAAAAGTTGGATGTGAGTAATTTATACTAGGCAAATTTTTGCCTTGGAACTACATTGAGATTTCATACATAAAATTGTTTGATTTACGATTATTTCCGAATGTCACGTGTGCAACTAACATGGCATATATTTCTTTTTTAAATACACGTATTGATATTTTTATTGGCCGGACATTAACTGAAAAAATTTCATGACTTTGTATCGATTTCATTTGAAATTTCAGTTGATTCAATTTCTTAGCGTGACCAAAAGTCAATTCCTTAGCTTATCAAAATACCACTTGAAAAGTTTATTGTTAGCGAGTTGAATCCATACAAAATTCACATAAATGACTAAAATAATGTGTGTACTATGGTAAAATTATGTTGGCACCAAAAATGACAATAAAATATATCAGTAATTTTAAATGTGAAGAAATGTAATAATTTGGTAAAATAACTTGTTGCTCATGATCGTCTGCAGCCATTATATACTCGAAAAATAATCAGTAATAAAAGTGAAAATTGCGCACAGCTCATTATGCTCATTCGAATTAGACGATTTGTCAGTAAAATGTATATTGTAACCACGATTATTGTTTGCTCATTCATTTAGGCAGTTAAAATTCTTGAAATGTTTTTTTTTTTTTTTTTGAAATCGAGAACTGTGTTTTTGCATGTAAACACAGAGAAAAAAGGGAACTTATGCTCCCCGTTGGGATTTGGCAAAAATGAGCAATATAAAATAATAAATTCACTTATTTAGAAAAACCGTTGGTGACTGGTAAGAGAAGAGAGTGAAATAAAGAGAGAACAAGAAAGAGAAATAGAGAGAAGCTTAGAATGTGTGGCAATGTAGCGAGACCGTTGTAAGTTTGTAATGTTTATTTATCGTGTGCGCTCTTTTTATGGTTTGCGAGTAATATTTGGTAACATTTGGAGCGCTTCTCTCGTGACTCATCGAGCTTTTACACGTATAGCCAAAGAACATTAGAACAACTTTGTAGCATTGTTCATCCATAAAAGCGCATAGTCTTATTGCTGAACAAGTAAATATTGATAGACATAGCAGTCTGGGAGACTGAAAAACAACGAATTGTTGCTAATTAAAAATGACTTATGATGCAGTCCACGTAATTAGTTCAAAAACCGAAGAAACCTCAATTCGACTGCACGTAAATATTAGTGCTAAGGAAACAACAAGACCGAACTGAACATGTTCAAACAAATAGATTTTCATATTGAAGTAATAAATATATGCCTTTCTTCCTTTCGTCCTTTGTCATACAGCGATTTTATTTTCTTGTCATTTCCCCCCATTCATTGCACAAGCACAAGTGTATATGCTTCAACTTGAGAATACGTAGCAAAAACGCTTAAACAACGGCGAAACAAAAAATATTCCAGCGGCGACAAACCAAAGTTGACAGAACGGCAGATACAAAGAGAAAGCGATGAAAATTTACATAATTTTTTAAAGCTTTTAAATTTAAAAGTGGCGAAAAAAAACGATAAATGACAAAGTAAAAAAGTCACTTTAATACTTTATATATAGGTATGTGTGTGTACTTTCTTTTTATTCCCGGTATCCTCTTCCATTCGTTTGGCGCTCCATTCGCATAATAATGCAAACGATTACATGGAAAAGACAAAAATAGGTAGACAAGAAAACACAACAACATATAAAATCTCAAGTGGAAGATGGGTATGAGCGTACTATAAACGTGTATAACCATTGTTGTGGTAGCCATGCTTTACGCACGCACATCCACATAAATAATTTTTTTAAAACAAAACAAACTTTCTCTCACTCATTCATTTTCTCTTTTGTTTTCTAACTGAAAAAAAGCTTAGTTCAAATATTTAAAAAGCAAATTACTGTGTTAATAAACATTTCTGTTTGAAAATTTTCTAAATCGTTCGTTCAAGTTTTCTTTTTTGCCGTGGCCAAAGAGCGATTAAAAAGAATGAAATAAAAGGAAGAGAGAAAAAAACGCATAGAAATATACAAAATGATTTAACCAATTATGACTGGAAGTTAAGAAGCCCATCAGGCAGTGTAAAAAACGCTTTTCTGAATGTGCTTTGCCATTGCAAAAAAAAAAATGAAGAAGAAATATCAGATTTGAAATCTAAATGAAAGCCACCATCATATTTCAAATTTATTGTTGCATTTGCCAAAGCTGAATATAGCGTAGGCCACCGCACATAATCTTCGACCATTAAGCCAACGCAATATTTTTGACGGTAGTAAATCCACTGCTTTTGCTTGTTCAATAAATGGTGTCGATGCTTGCGAAAAACGCCACAAACTATGTATCTTCTGCCCAAACATGAGCACCAAATGACCAATATGCATTTTCAAAATTGGAATACCGCCATCACTTCATCGATCGTATACATTTTTTATAAAATAGAAACGTTCATTGTTGTGTGAGCTGATGGGCACCGAAATGAAGAGCAAGTAAATTTATTGATTTTCAGTGAGATTGATAGAATGGTTTTTGTTTGGAAATTGATTTTTTTAATGGGCGCCGAAAGCAAATATGCAAACATTACATACATTCGTCTCATATCCGTTTCGCAATATTTTTTGGCATCAAAATCTCACTCTCGGCACACATACAGATACACACGCATAGTAACATTATATCTTAAATATATTAGTCAAAATGATTATGCCACCCATAAAGAATAAAGTGTTTGAGCATCGAACAATCGTTCCCAAATGACTAAAATTGTTACAATAAACTCATTTTATTTTATGACCGCACGTACTCAAACCCAAAGATTTCTCTCTAGCATATCGTTTCGTCTATATTTTGGGTGGTTATCATATTGGTGTGCTTATGATTATACGAAACAAACGTAAGCAATCACAATTTGTTGGCGTGCCTTATACCACATTGAAATTGAGATATATAGAGAGAGAGAGGGAGGGAAGAAGAGAAACCAAGATAACATTCAATACACATTCCAAAATGTAAGCAATGAATCATTTTCATGGAAATGACTCAGTTTCTAATGCATTCTCCCCTCAGCCTGTATCAAGAATTTTATCCGATACATTATATTGATTAGAATATTTGTTAAACATTTTAAAAAGATTAAATCAATATGTTGAAAATGTGTGATTTTCGAAGGGGAGAGGGGGTGTGCGAAGTATCATGAACGATTTGATTTGCTTGCTTTGTTCGATGTCAATTTGTTGAAAAGCTATTATTTTCGAATATTTAGAAAAAGAAGAGATTTAATTGGGCTTCAACCGTTCCATTCAAAACGCAACGATGCAGATATTGTTTGGAAAATCGAATATACTTGCATATACATTGAATTGGATATTCGACCATTAAATTGCATATTTATTGGACGTGAATGTTCAATTTTCAAAATACTTTACATACTACAATCCAAATGCTCAATTCAAGATAAACAAGCGAAAAGTATTGTTATTGTGTGACTGCAGCATGAAAATCGCATTGGTTGTATCGCAAAAGCCATAGAAATGTGGGGAGAAAATGTGATACAGATTTAGACACACACACTTAGACGCAATGCTTTATGCAATAAGATATGCGATAATCGTAACGTGAATTTGCGTATAAGTGTGAGTGTATCTATCTTGTTCACTTCCCTTCGGTGTTTCTTCCAATCGTACAGTTGTTTAGCGCCATTGTCACTGTACACCATCGAATGAAGACAAAAAAAAAAACAACACCCAACCAAACTTTGAAACACTGACGCAAAATACATTCAACATGCTTAGGACTAAAGCTCAAGTAGCGATAAACGAACGAAGCGAGAAATTGGCAACAACCAAGTTTAAATGCATAAAAACCAAACGAAGCACAGCTAAATATATTAAAGTGAAAACGAAAGAAGCAGAAGACGAAAGACGAAGAAAAACAAACGATATAAGAAATGGTGAAGCGCCAGAAAACCAAGTGACAAGAAAACAAATATCGATCGATATAAATAATAGTTTTTAAAAGTTGCGCTTCACACTTGTGTGCGTGCACAGCAATATATGATGTTATCGCATTTTATACACCCACCATGCTCGCATAAAACAATATCCGGCACACAAAATACACCACATGAAGGAAGCGTTGCAATTTCATCAGCAAACCGAAAGCACTTCGATCTGCTTCGGTCAAATCTATTTACCCTCCACAGCCCAAACGAACACACTGGAATCAGAGATAAATCCAATTCGGTTTTTTTCTTTTTTTTTTATTCTTCTTTCGTCTCCCTTTTAATCTACGCATTGTTTGAGGTCACACTTATATATACCATTCACAACATCACATCGAAAACAATTAGATTAAACATAGAAGTGTTGAGATATGAGCAGTGGCAGTGTTAATATAAAAAAATAGAAAAAGAAAGGATCTCTATTCATTTGATAACGTGTGATGGATGCGGCCGACAATTCTATATTATGTGGATGTATGTAATTGCCAATGTGTATGCAGATAGAACAAAAAATGGCAATATCAGCGATATTTGATTCTATGGATTAAACGAGAAAAAAAAAGAGTCGGATAAAGAAAATGTTCACGCTCAAGAGGAAAATTTCTCACATAACTCAATCGTCGTCTAAATGTAAAATCAACATTACTTGATCGATTTTCGGGCTCCTTTGATTTCATCATATTTTGTCGTCGGCAATAATTTTATTTAATTTTCTCTGCGTCATTTTATACATTATTAGAACATATTCAATTCTTCACCATTACTATTTGTCTTTTTTTGTAGGTTACTTGATTGCTGCCATTCTCATCGTCGTCGAATCTCAACGATGCACGTCATACATACCATGTGAATGCCATGGATACGAAATACTAAAAAAGAAATTGTCGAATGGGTCCGATTTTTGTTGGTCATGATTTCAGATTTTTCGGTGTCAATTGGACAATTTTATGAATATAGCAAATATGATGTCGTAAATAACGACTAGCAATCGTTTGTCGGATTCTCACAATATTGGAAAAGTTGAAATTGCACTAATATATTGTAAATGCAAAGAAAGACCACCCAACGACGACCGTATTTGAGACGTAAGAATATAGCTATAAAAAAGTAGCTGTAGCAGCATGTACTTGCATGACAATATACCATATCTCATATCCATAAGTCTCTATTCGAAGTGCTATCATAAGTGTAATAAAATTTGTAATACGCAAACGGAATCTCCAATCATGTCGATTGATGCACATATTGAACGGAAGAACAATTTAGAAAACGAAATGAGAATGAAGCATCGGAATTATTAAAAACAATGGAATGTATGAAATTCACCTTTAGGCAATATGTATTTGGCCAAGTACTGCACACTTATTTCATTCACCATAATGAAAAAGTTTTGGTTTCTTGCCTCTTCCATCTCATTCTTTATTCTCATTTTTGACTACATAGAAAGTGGAACACAAACCTAACACAAACATTGTCGTACTCAAAAATTGCTCAAATTATTTTGGAAGTGGTGAATCGTCGGGTCTTTGGTTTCTGTGATAATTCTATCCCCCCACCATTTATTTGTATAGGTTCAAGGAAAACCACTTAAGAACGTCTTTGAAGAAAATGAATTGATCCATCATTTTTTTTTTTTTGGCTATTAAAATATTGTTCAACAGAAGAAAATTTTGATTTCATAACGATGATGATGATGATGATGATGATACCGAAGCCGCAGATCAAATTTTATGCATTTAAAACTCGTACACAAATTTGATTTTCTATTGACGTACATCTTCTGTATAATCATGCTCATATTTTAAGTAGATTTAACACAATTTACTCACCAATTTGGCATTCCTCCGACGAATACATCTGAATTCGTTGCGAATTTCCCAAAATGAAACTCTTTTCCACGTGATGTTCGTGTTTGTGAGACGCCATCAACGGTTAATGTTGTATGTTCGTCGCTTCGTTGAATCTTATCGAATGAAGAAGAGAAAAATAAATAAAGAGAGAGAAAGAGAGAAAGAGATAAAAGATTATTAGAATAAAAGGCAAGAAATTTATATAAAAGTAGTTTGGATGCATTGAAAATTAGCGTTTTATTCAACATTTATAATTTGAATGCAATTGCATTGTACCAATGTGCTCGAGTGAACGAATGAATGATATTTTTTTTATATAAAAAACAAATGCTTAGTTTCCTGACAATACTAATGAATATGACACCTTGAATGTATGCCTATTAGAGAAAGGGAAATATATACAGAGAGAGAGAGAGAGAGAGAGAGAGAGAGAGAGAGAGAGAGAGGAAGGCGGGAGAAGAGAGAGAGAACATTATTCAAGATGAGCGAGAGTTGAAAAAAGCCATTGCACAGCATGAAAGTCATTTAGCAACTTTTATGAAGAGTATCGAATAAAAGGCAAACGTTGGTTTGCTAATCTTATTCGCACATAAAAACATTATGTCAAAGGGTATCTTATGTGCAAATCGAGCGTATTATTCTTTCTCTCTCTATTTCGTCCTTAACATACACACGATTAGTTTGAATTTGAAGTGAAGCAATTATTATTGGCGATAGAATAGATTTCGAAAATTGTGAAAATGGAAAAATGTCGAAGTGTTTGTAAAATAGCACATACTCCGGCCCATTCGATTGAATGAACAAAGGATCAACATGCCCGCAGTTAGAATACTGCTGACAAAGCATTTAAAGAAATTAGTGGTTTAATTATGGGTTTGACTCAATTTGCTCAATATTATATTGAGCTATAGAATGTGAAAGACAAGCAAGAAAATTAATGGTGATGATTTTCACTTTGTTCCAATGAATTTTTGCATTCGTTGAAGTGTGCAACAATGTGCATTTACTTACCTGTACTTTGTGCCAATGGCCATCATGCAATTCTCTGCCTACTGTGATGATGTTTGCACCACCGCCAAGATTGTATCGCAATCGTACGGCACCTTCGACCAATTTGATTTCGAAGAAATCGAATGTGCCCCCATCATCGGTGTACAATACCAACCCGTTGGGCTGTTCGGTTTTGAATTCAAATTCTAAGGAACCATTCAAACCAGTGTACCATTTGCGAAACTGTGCAAATGAATTTTGTGAACCATCCAATAGGAAGGCATTGCATGGACTCAACGATAGTATTATATTTAATGTAATTAATAAAATGGCAGCTGTGTTTACATATCGACAATTATGCGTTAATTGTAAAACGGTATTCAACATTGTTTTTTGACACTGGTTTGAACTAATCGATTGATTACTATGTTTATTATTTGTAACATTTTTCTTGCTATTCTGGTTGTTTGCTTGCGGTTGATTGCGCTTAAACATTTTACAATCACTGCCATTTATTGAATTCATTGAACGATTGGTTCGATTTGTTTGATTTATCTGATTGTTTGTGCACTTGAGCGCCATTTTTTCTCCCGTTCCAATTGTGTATCAAATTGCAAATGTTGAAGTTGCTTGTTGAAGTTGCTTGTTGAAGTTGCTTGTTGTTTCGTTTGTATGTTTGTGCTGCCGTTAGATCTTAGATATTTGTTTAACACTTTTTTGTTTGCTTTAATTATTGTAAGGCATAGCCGATAAAATGATGGCACTTTTTACAAACAATAGCATTGAATGTTTAATAGTTTTCCGCCTTGAAGTCATTTTTTATCTATGTTTATAAAGGAAAAATTGTTCAATCATAAATTTTATTGAGTTAGTTGTCACTGATGGGCCATCACATTTGCGTTGCCATTTTTTTCTTCTTCTCCAATCCCTTCTATTCTCAACAATATTTTGCTAAACAAATGCACTGAAATTTGATAAACTCGCTTTTTTTTACTTCGTTTATTTGTTTTTATGCTATTATTTAGTGTGTGTCTATTTAACTATGAATATTGTTTATTTTAAAATGTTTCCGTACATCAACTGTAAATGTTGAAAGTTTGATTTCAAATATTTGTGTTGATTGTGTGAACGGATTTCATCTCGTTGATCGTTTTGGTATTCCATGCGTTCGTATACATAATATACTAATATAGAACTTTCGCAGTTGAAAGAGTATTGCACAGATATTTATTTAATATTTTTCTTTGCTCTTCCTCTTTCTCTCTCTCTCTCGATTTGATTTTTTATGGTGTGTCATTCGTTCGAATGTTCTTTTTTCGATAGTATAATATTTTTTGTGTGTTTTTTTGATAGTATGTATATATATATGTGCGAAACGCTATTTATTACATTTACGATACGAACACACGGTGGTTGTTGTCATGTAACATACTCGCACGCATGTACAAATACACAAACAAGAAAACAAAATCGCTCAAAGATGTCTTATTTCGCGCTGTCGACAGACTTTTACACACACAAACACACACACACACACACTACCAAATTCTATTGGCTCTTATAATCTACCGAAATCCACTAAAATCCTTGGAAGATTTTTCTTCGTTTTCTCGTTTCGGATATTTTTTCTTTTTAAATTCTTTCATGTTTGCTATTTATTTTCTTCTTCTTTTTCTTATTTATCCTTCTGTATATAATCTCGGTGTTCGTTTCGGTCGCCTTTATTTTTGTGACATTCTCTCTATGTTTCGATTTATCGATTTGGATGGTTTGTATTTTGAATATTTATTAGTGAAGGTGACAATAAACACACAATAATCAAAACATATTCCATTCAAAATGTGTGTGTTAGTTAAAAACAGATTTATATCTCCGTTTCAGAATGCCATTCACAAATACGCACTATATGCTTCACGAAATCGTTCACAATTGCCTTTTTTCAACAAACAAGAAAAAAAAGAGGAAATAATATCGACTCAATTAAATAAAATTGCTAAATGTTCCGTTGATGTGTCGGTATAACATTTAGTGTAGATGTTTGGACAAAAGTTTACAGTTTGATTTTATTCCAAAAGAAATATAAATGAAACTTCAACACACTCTTTTGATATTTGGTGAAAATGATGAAATGATTTTTGGATGTTCCGTACTGCATCGGCTATAGAACTCAACTGCACTCATTCAAATAATATTTGCCTGCCATATCACATAAAAAAAACCGTACAAGTAAGTGACCATGGAGTAAGGAGAGCGTTTTGTACGCCGGCGTCAAGCACAGGCTACACATTCATGCATCGCAAAACCGACCGAAAATTGAGTTGTTCGCATACCAGCGCATAAAAACCCACAAAATTCAATCCATGTTATATTCTCATCCATTTCATTTTTTCCATTCTCGACTAAGAATAGCAGCAGCAGCAGCGGCAATGGCACACTGTGTATACACACCACCGTCATCACCCTGTACAATGTGCTGAATCAAAAGGGAAACATCGCATTCACTACATTTTCGTTATCGTAGTAGAATCGGCAGTGTATGGTGCTATTCTTCAAAATGCGCATACACGTATCGATCCGGAATGGTACTTTTTATTCATTCTATCGAGCGCGCTTTCGTTCCATTTATGTGCGTGTTTGTACTTCTTTCTCTCCTCACATGATGACGATGGCGACGACGACGATGACGACGACATGAACGGTACACACATTTTCGGGGCATATTGTGTAGGAATGGCAGAATGGACGGGCAAAGGCAACGATGTTTTATTTATAAGTCGTAGTATTACACACATGTGAAAAGTGTACATAGCCTACGCTAATAATTGCAATCTTTGAGTTGTTGTCTTCGTTGATTTCTTTCTTTATACGTTCGACAGTTTTTTTTTTTTCGCAGGCAATTGATGATTGCCGTTTGTATGTCTGTGATAATGATAATTTTATTCTCCGGCAAAGCAATGTGTATTTTTCATATCGAAACAAAATACACATCATCTCTCTATAATCATAGTGGTCGAAATAAAAATAGGGAAAAAAATCGAACGACAAAAAACATGACGAGTTCATTTATGGATGGTGTGCGCGCGTGAATGGAATGTATTTTTCCAGCAATCTGAACCGAATTTCTTTCTCTCCCTATCTCTCTCTCTCTCTCTCACTTTCTCTCTCTCGCTTTATCTCATCGCCAGCCAGTGTATTGCTTTCGTAAGGTCGAAATGTTATCAAGTTTGAACTTATTTTGATTTATATTCCTATTCTCTTGACGCTATTGTCTGTATTCAACTATCTATTCTATACTGAGTTCGAAGAATCATTTCACCGAATAAAAGTTATGAGATGCATTTTTAATTAAATTGAATTGGCTCTGAAGTTTCTCATTTTTCTTCACAGTCATTAATTTTGGTCATTATGCACAGTCATGAATTCCATTAACATTTTTGTTGTAAATGCAAAATTAAAAACGAAATCGAATTTAAGGTCTTCAGCACTCTTATTATTATTACTTGTCAGCAATATACATATGTAAACATTCCATGTTGGATATTTTTGTTTCAATCAATCCAGATTTCCTTTTGTTGTTGTTTCGAATTAAACCGTCAACTCAATTCTAGTTGTTCTCCAAAATACAAGTTAATAGCAATTGATGGGCACATTTTCCACGTTTTATATGAATGTGTGTAGATGTGGTTGTGGGAATTGTCCATTTTTTCGTTTGAAAGAAAACTCCTATCGATTCGATTCGATTCAATAGCTCGTGCCATTATAATACACATGAAAACACGCAACGGACGTGTACACATAAATAAATGAGCATGTAATCCATTTTGGTCAGTATTTGTATTTGCTTTGAGTTGGTTTTTCGTTGGTTTTTCCAACGACTGCAAGCCTCACTATTTGCATGTGCACCATTTATCTTATCCATGTCTCCTCCACCTTCTTTCCCCCCCCCCCCCCCCTCTCTCTCTCTGTGTGTGTGTTTGTTTTTGGTGACGGTGTTTATATTTAGTATCAACTGTCGTCTGCATTAGGTCGATGAGGCAAAGATCATCATATACAGAACGATATAATGCAGTACAAGACAATCGCAATCATGTCTCAAACTACTGCATGCAGACCAACAGGGTGCATGTGCCAATAACCGTTAACACTCTTCGTTTTCTTCTGACATAGTCGAAACTTTCGACTTATACAACACATCCACATAATAATAATAACAATAACACATAATGCATAAAAGCATGTGTTCGTTCCTCTTCTCCTTTTCTTCGCCATTTTTTTTTTTTCGTTGCTCGAATGTCAGGTTAATCTGGTCGGCTGTTTGATTACATCGCTGATAGAACATTTTACTGCTGCAAACATAGTTCATGGAGCATGCATCAAACGGTACCGTTTGAAAAGAAAACCAAAATGCTCGAATGTTGAAACCACGTCGTTGTTTGTTTGTTCTTCCTTTCGTTGTGCTTTGGTAAATGCTAATCTTAAATACTGCACATATGTATAAGTGTGGACGATTCGAGCTATAGACGCCTTACAGACGATAATATCGATTAAAATTAAATTAGTGAAGCGCGAATTTTACGCTTTAACCTAGACAAACAATTTTTTTTTTGATTAAGTCCTAAAAATGCATCCACACTTCATTTCGTTTTGTGGTATTTATAAAAAATACGATATTATTGATCACGCATACCGAATAAAAGGTAGTGCGGTGGCACATGAAAAGTCATTTATAGAAGAATTTCGATAAAATGAGAAAAAGAAAATAGCCAAATGGATTGGTTGATCCCATGCATTCAATGAACGAAAAATGAATATTTATCGCCAATGCTGAACACTTACGAACGTCATTTACATATATTTTGTAAACGAAATTGTCATTTATTTTCTATATTGACCGCATACTTCAATATTTGGAAATGCTGTGGCAATGAACTTTTCTTCAAATCAAAAAAAATGTAATACGTAGCGCCATCTGTGACATCATATCCACCCAAATTTATAAACTTAATACAGAATTTCGTCGGTGGGGTTGATAGCTTTAATAAGGTGCTTTTCATGCTATGCTTAACAAGAGCTTGATCATTGCATTTGATTGTGGCTTTCAAACTTAAAAGCTTACGTCAGACTTAAAGAAAATCGCATGCTAGGACTTAAGTAGTAACTTTTTCGTTCGGTGAATTGTCAAATATAGGGGTGTGGATGTGTTTTATATGGGTTGTTCTATGTTATGACATGTTATATATGCCATTTTATGCATACACTATACACAGATACAGAAAATTTGTTCACCGACATCTACGTGCATGTAAGCACTAACAAACACATAGCCATTGACATGAATTTCGCATCAATGAATCCGAAGTTTTGGTTAGAAACGGAAAGCGTTAGCATGGCACAGTGAGAATATTGTTCTGAAAAAAAAAGTGGACCCAGCGCGCGTATTCAACATCATCATCATATTCAGAACAAGGACGGATGTCTTGCTCTTTATTTTGCTTCGATGCTATAAACTTTGCGAACAAGCAAAGCATTCAATTTGGATGAGATCGTATCATCCAGCATTTTGTTATGTATCATTTCAATTCAGTATTGCTTGAATCGTCGCAAAGTGTTGAAGCTTGAATCCGATACTTCCACAAATTACGAATTATTTGTATGCACAACGTGTATTTCAGTGTCCAAGTCTGTAAAATAAACAAGCCAGCATCAACTTTGCGGCAAAAGCTAACATTGATTTTTTTTTTTTAAATAAAAAAAGAACTTTTTTTTCGTTCTCATTTCATTGAATTTGCAATTCCGCAAACGAAGCTCAATTATATTTTTCAAAATAATTTAAATGACACAATTGTGAAGTCGGTTTTTAGCTTCAATAAATTCAAATTTGGAGGGGGAAATCAGACATTTTTTTATCTCGTATAATAAAAAAAGGACTATTTTATCTGAGTATTCAATGAAAAAATTAACATAAATCTACGCTGTCTACTCGCACGACCAATTTAACTGAAAGACAAAACGACGTTTGTTTGCTTTTCCTCATTCCAGTAAAACGCGAATTTATAATTATCATTGAAATTGATTGTGAATAAAATCCGGTTAGCATACTTTTATTTTTATTTCATTTCACACATTTGCAATCAATGAAAATTGGAAACCCGTGTAAATGAATTATTTAAATTTCAATAAAATATAAATATTAAAAAACAAAAAAAAAAACAAATAAAACGAGAGAAATTAATCCGCGCTCTACAAGCAAAATCGACACGCGCTTATTCACAATCCATGAAATATAGTGACACACTTCTGCATCAGTTTGCATCAGTTCAATTGCTCTCTCATTCGCTACCGATATTATCATTGGCTGCTTTACATAAATATTAGCACGTGTGAGCATTATTTTCCATTGCGAGTATTTAAACGGTAACCTTATTTATGTGCAATTTATTAAATACGTCAAGCACATAATAATGAGAACTTAAAGGAATCATAAAGCAATTGCAAAAATCGAACGAACGACCCAGTAAAAAAAATGATGGAAATGATTCAAAAAATAAGAAACATTAGAATTGGAAAGAATTAAGAATAAGAAGTGTACAACGCCACCGACTACGACAAGTGAAAAAGTATTTTATAGTGCAAAAAACACCTTTCACACATTTACGAGACAGAGAAAAAACCGTACGCCGTAGCTGTTGTGAAACAATAAAGGAAACCCCTTGTTTATTGAAGAGTCAAACGAACAAAAGTTAAAAAGTTGTTTGGATCGTCGTAGTGTGTGCGCTTCTGGATTGATAGCGAACAGAAAAAAAGTGAAATTGTGTGATTTTCATTCCAACCGCGCCAACTGTGGTGTATTAGATTCAAACATGTTTTCAATGTGTTCAAAGGCTGCCCCACAAACGCCATCCAATTTGCATCATCATGGTAATTTGCATCATCATGGTAAATCTACAGCTCTGTTGCACTATCTTTTCTTCATAAATACATATAAATAAACAATTTTTTTCGTTCTTGATCATCTTGATTTCGTTGACTTTTTTCTTTTGATACATCACATGCTGTCGATGTTGTTATCTACGTTGGCATATTTGCTCACTCATTGAACCACTCGATAAACTATAATATTTGGCATACGATTCGAAAAAGAGAACAAGAAATACAAACCTTTTTAACGGGCGCAATTCGAATTTGAGGCCGTCATTCAGTTGAATTAATTAGGCGTATATTTTGATATCCATGCACGATATAAAATCGCCATAAATTGCAAGTAAACGATATTTGTTACACAATCAATTCATTTCATCCAAAAAGATGAAAAGCTGGTTTTTATCGTTTTCCACCATTTATTTACTTTATCTGATGAATCTTCAGTAATTTTATTTGCACGGTTAAAATGAAAAGGGGTGAATACAAACGGTTCATCACACGGAATGAAACCACACATGCTTCATTAAACTAATTATACGGCACATAAGTCTCACTTTGTTTCATTTCTTCCATCTGTATTTTATCATGCCTAATTTGCTCCTAGAAAAAATTTATACACATCATTTGATCTTTTTTCTATAAAAAAAAAAAAAAAAAAAAAAAAAAAAATAGAATAATTGTAAATTATGTGCGCGGCGTCCATCATTGTGCTTTCATATTATTTGATGAAATATTCGTGGGAATTTCATTTGAAAAGAAAACCTTTTTTATTTGAAGCTCTCATTTGAATACACGCGTTATAAAATGTATCTCACGTTTTATAGTATAGCATTTGAACATAATATTCAAGAGTCGGAGAGTTTCAAACTCGTTTCGCATAGTGAAAACGTGTCTCATATTCATTTCAGCAGATTTATTATTTGTTCTTATTTTATGTATTTTTTCCATATTGACATCGGCATTAAGCTTGATTGATTCGCAATATAATGTGTGCTGATATCAAATTACAAACATTTAATCTAAATCATACTTATATTTAACCAGAATAAAGCATCGAGCAAGCTCATCTTCTTTTCGATCACATTATTTTGATTTTCCATTTGAAATCTCGACAGAATCATACGTTTCGTATCCGAGTGGAAAAATATCCGCTTGTAAGTAGAATAAATTTTCGAAGAATTGTAATAATGTAAACGTATTTAAATTTGGAAATTTCAAATGTTCAAACGAAGACGGACGGTTTACTCAGAAATGCATTCCGCACGAATGTCTAAATGCATAAAATATATTGTAACTATTAAATCGCGCGAAATATTTAAAAGAAACACTCCAGCCATTGATGCTTTGCAATGTCGAAAATGTTCCATAGCTAACAATCATCTCTGTAACAAAGTATAATAATGAATTGAAAAGAAAAATTAACGAATAACGTTATGAAAAATGCCATACAGTATATTTTAGTTCAACACACATTTTGGGAAATAATTTGATTGATAATGTTTTAATTTTGCTAAACTGAAAATGACAACTATTTTTTATTAATTTGACGTACGATATTTTTATAGTTAAATCAAGTTGACATGGGTCCTAAATCGAGTTCTAAGTGGAAACGTCATTTAATAAATAGTTGAGAAAGAAACACATTGTACGAAAAAGCGAGCTATTGTGTATGTAAATAATGAATGGTATTATATGGGAGTTGCTCCGAAACTTTTAAAAATTGTTAAGATATACAACTACCAAGAAAAGAATTCCATCTTCACCTCCTCCATGATAGCTTAACTTGTGTCCAAAAAATATCTTTCATTCAATCTGTGTCTGGGAGATCATAAGCCGTAGTCATTACTTATGACGATAAAAGTCATTTTCCACACAAATTATCCATGGACTTTGCAATCAAAATCAGATACTGTTTCTCAGAGTAGGAAGGCAAGAAAGTGAGGAGGAGCGTCTTGGAAGTTAAAAAAATAAATAAAATGTCTTACATCCGTAAGATGAACTTTTCCGCACTGTGATCCACAACATGCATTTATTACGTATCTTTTGCCGTAAATATGAATTCAAGAGAAAACTGAATCTGATATAAGTTTTGCGATACAAATAATTTTTGTTGGATCGACTTTTCAATGCCTGTATGATATCGTAATCATGTGAAATTTTGCAGATGTTATTTTTTTCACAAAAAGCTAACATTCTGAAAGTTTGAAGAAATTTCAATACAATTGAGTGGTGCCTACCATTCAAAAGAAGCGATAAGATTACTGCCTAAAATGATAAAAAAATAAAATTCACGTATAGTTGGCGCTACATTCTGTGTAATAAGCGTATACTTTCCACTTAGTCCGTTGCAACGGAAAACAAGTTTGCATAGAATGCAACGCCAACTATATGTGAATTTTATTTTTTATCGTTTTAGGTAATAAATCTATGGTTTTCTTTTGGCTTCTTTTCGTTTTTGAGCAAAAAATCAAAAATTTTGTTCGGGAGGTATCTCTATTATGCATTGAAATCTCTTCAAACCCTCAGAATGTTATTTTAGAGTGAAAAATAACCTGTGCAAAGTTTCAGCTCATTACGATATCATACAGGCATGGCTTCCATAAAAAAATCCAATGTTTTTCAAATTTTTGTATGAAAAGTGTTGTTTGAAAGTTATCGTGTTAACAAATTTTTGCGTACAGGGTACAGGGTACGCACATACATTCGGACAGCAAAAAAACGCTAGATTCGTGTTCCCTGGCCCCAAAAACACCCAGAAAACACATTTTTGATGGGTGTTAATTTTTCGACCGATTCCAATACTTTACCTTACACACTAGTTGTGTGCGGAAAAGTAATATTTCACTGGATTCCCAGAGCGTTTCTCCTCATATTTATTGCTCTGAGAAACAGTTTCTGATCATAACGAAATATAATAGATTCTCATCAAGATCTATTTGCTCGATGAAAAATAATTCCTCAATTTCAATATAAAATCACAAATCCTTCTTTTACTAAAGCGCAATTTTCAATCAAAGAACACGAACATTTTTACGATGACAGTATCAAAACGCATCTTATACCAGTTTAGTTCCCTAAAGGCACGTATGTCCTTAAAGTTATTCGATTCTTCAAGCTCTACTGAATTTACAAAAACCATAGAAACTTTTCCGGATCGACATAAAAAAATCTGGCATGCTTATAAGTGTTATATTCATTATTGTTTTAATTTGGTTTGGTTCATATACAATATATTAGTTGTTTTCGTAATCAATTAGATCTAATGAAATATTTAATGAAGTAGGAAATCTAATCATGGGGCCATTCACCAACTAAATTTTTTCTAGTATTTCCTAGTGCATGAATTTGGTTTTGGTCGTCCCATGCATAAAATGTTATACAATTGTAGTAATGCCATGGAAACGGTTCAAAATTGTTTCTGCGATTGCATTGGTTGAATCGCATCGAAACCTGATCTAATTTTTGTATTGTTCACATTTGGGTTTTTGCGCATTCTCTCTCTCGTTATCTTTGCAAACTTTGATTGAATTCGCGCGAGACCTATCCAAACGAATGGTGAACATAATAAGGCATGCAAATAAAACTTGGATAAAAAATGGATTAATTAATGGATTCGATTTCGTTAGCGATTCAGCTGGAATGGTCGTATGAGCATCGAATTGCGTCTTTGTTTTGCCGCCTCCAGGCGAATTCATATGGGTGTTATATCTGCAAATTATACGTATTTTATTTAATATGATGATATGGCCTGACGATAATTTGAATTGTATTCGGCCCAGTTTTAATCACTTTTTCTTCCTCTATTTGCTTATTTTTCTATCTCCATTTTCATGCGGTTTTCTTTCATTCTATATATATACATATATCTCGTCAGCATACGAAATTAAAATTAAATGCGGATTATTTGTCAGAGTCGATAACAAAATCAGATGGCTTCAATGGAGTTGAGTGAATTTAAGCTTTGCTACGTATCACAAATGTCTCATAAGCTTATTGTATTGTACGGGACTTTTTTTTTATTCTCTGTTCTCTGCCAATATATATTGGCTTCGCTATGTGAATGCGTCGAGTTAAATGAAAATTAAGGAGAACATCATTTGCAGGGAGTGAGAGTGAAAGCAAAATTCTATGCATATAATACTTCATTGGATTCATTGAATATGACGGTTACATATCAATCAAAATGTGAACACGCTCAAGCTGTGTGAACAAGTTAACATTACCAATGATATGCAAACGTTGTCGAAGCAAGCAACGGACACACTTGTACAAGGCTGATGGTATGCACGTGTTGTAAACCAAAAAGAGTACTCACTGTTGCATACACACAAATATTTTGGTTAAATTTTATTCTAAACGGCGAGGATTCCTCCATTTTCTCGAAGGGACTATCTCTAATTTTAATCTGAATGACATTTTATAGCCATTAGTTGAAATTTGAATAATTTTTTGCTATAATTGTTTTTCCCAACTTTTTTATTTACAAATGAAATTAATGGTGACTTCATTGCTAATATCATAAAAATTGTAGTTCAAAGTATATGTAAAATAAGTTGTATTAAATAAAGACACAATAAATTGATTTCATCAGATTAAGAATTGTTTCAACCATCGTTTTTGTCTGTGTATGGACATTTTGTGATTTAATGTTGTGCCACCAAAAGTTTTTTATCAAATTAAAGTTTGCTAGTGCACAATTTTAATTTGATCTTTGGCTCAGCTGAATGCATTCCGTGCTCGAGCCAAGTGTTTGTTGGTGAATGAATGATTCGGATATTTATGTGCATTGGATGTTCGCAACGGAATAAAGGTGTACGTGAGAGAATTTTGATTTTGAAACGATTACGGGAAAATAATAATTATGTATGATGTGTGCGCTTCATATTTACGTAAGAAGCTGCTTCCGATTGAACCAAGCGGAAAATGTGAATATGCATTTCTATGATATCGAATGCATATTTTAAGCTTATATTATGAGGTTCTCAATTTTAAACGAATTCATGTCATCTTCGACGACTTTTCATTTTTGCTGTTACAATTGCTTGTTCGCGATAAGAGCACGGATTTATATCACACATATTTCATCACCAAGAGCACCGCGCCATCGATGGTGATGAAAAAGAATCGAGAAAGAATGGAGAATTGAGAGAGAGTGTGTGTGTACGTTTTTGTACGATACTATTGAGCTCAATATACAAACTTTCAATTCGCTTGTGGCATATTAATTGAATTTTTGTGGAATTCGTGTATGACTTAGACATTGAACAATTTATCTATCGTCTTTGTTTGTGGCAAAAATAACCACAAGAAGTGTATGTCATTGGAATGATGATACCCTCTGCTTGTGTTAAAAGCTCTTCAAAAGCGTGTGAATAGGCGGGAATGCGAGAAAAGTGAGTGAAAAAAGCAAGCAAATTCGTTAGAAGTATCAAAAGTTTACCGACGCATAATTGCAAACATTTTATGCATATTGTATGTCAATAGCAGTCACAGAGTTACGGTGCTTGTGTTGGATGCTGAAAATATACAAGGCTCGCTTGTATTTTCCATCAATTCGGAATGTAGGTCAGTTCAATGAACCATTTGCAATAGCGTAGGTCATTGTGAACTGAGTAAATATTGGATTTTCTTCACTCTGTATGCAGCACTTCCGTCGTTCGTTATCTCGCTCTAATTCGCTTTTTTTACAACATCGATGAGCGTCCGACTAAAAGGATGTGGGCATGCACTGCGTGGATATACATATATATATATAATATAATATTATATATGTCTATATACATTAGTGTAACTAAAAGACAGAGTTGAAGTGGAAAAAAATCTCAGAAGAAATGCATTCAACTTTATCTGTTTGCTTGCATTCTCTATTGCGTTTAGCTTGCAATATATCTGGGATCTTTATGCATCCCAAAACACAGTAAACTTAATTCATATGCGATTTATTATAAGTTTTTCGATAAAGCCGTCTCTTTTCTCTGTTGCTTTCCTCAAACTTCTACAACCTTGAACATATGAAATGTTCATCGTTCCCATTAGAAAGCCTAAAATTTCATTTTGAAAAGCCTTTGATAGCCTTACATACACACTACTCGTGACACAGTCTTCATCTTTTACTTGTTTTCTTGCTTTCTTTTGTTTGTTGAATTTTGAATAATATTTAAAGTTTTTCTTTGTTTTTCATTTCACAGGTTCAGGTCCAGTGGGCAAACAAATAAAAGGAGGATACTTACTTCGATATAAACGTATGTTTCATTTTATATTGAATATATTTTACTGGAAAACTTGAAAAATGATAGACTATGAGCTCGGTTTTTCTCTTTGATATCATATGACAAAAGAACAGATATCAAATTAAATTAAATCGAAGAAATGTAAAACTTTTGAGACATCCTTCAAGTGGGCATTTTTAATGAGAAAAAAGTTCACCACTTTCTGGTTGAATCAATTTATTATGTTTATTCTTTTCTTTCTTTCTTTCTTTCCTTTTTTGTATTCAATCTCAATTCCATCCATCAAATTCACAGAGTAGACAAAATTCACTCTTGTTGCGAGGAGAAATGTTTCTCACTTATTCATATATTAAAATAAAATATTAGTCTTAGATGCAAAATAGATAAAAGCTAACATGGTAAAATGGTCATATGTTTGAGTAAAAGAAAACCGAAAATGTGCCGCATAATTTATCTCATCAAATGAATGAGATGGGTTAAACAAATAATCACACCCATATACAGGAGGATTGATAAAAATATTCTCTGATTTAGTATAGGCACAGTCAGACCACCAAACATTAAAAAAAAAACAAGAACAGACTTATATGCTCTTTTTATTGTTTCAATGAAAATATGTGTAAAGATAAACAATTTTCATTTTCAATCAAGAAAATTACAATCAATATTACTTTTCAACAGACAATATATTGCGCTTACTGATCAGCTTAGATGACGCTAAATAGGCAGCTATATGGCTGTCTACAGTAGATGTGATTTGATGTTTGTAGTGTGTGGTATAGTGAATGCAAATGTATTGGTTAAAAAAAGTATTACAGACATGCAACATTTCAAGACATTCGCCAAACAAGTGATAAATATCACAAATGTACCAAATAGTTGGATAATTTTCTTCAGCTCGGCTGATCAGTCACCTCAATGTATTGTCTGCCATCTAATGTGGTACTTTTTTCCACGTGTTTTATGCATGGTTTACGTTGTTTGTATGTATAACCATGACCTATCAATACAAACCACATTCAATTTTATTATACCATCTATATGTAATATTAGAATTTTGACTGTCTGCACAAAACAGTTATTGGATTTGACTGGAATTTTTTCAATCACGAGCTCTCTTTATTGAACTCTTCATTTTTCCGTTCAACAAATTCTCTTTCTTTAGATTTTTTTTATGGATTTTTCCATCTATGCGTGTGCCGTAGATTTATCTTGATTGAGATAAATACTGCTTTTAATATTGTTCGCCACAATATCGAAGAAGCATTCACAAATATACACATATATTTGCGGTACTGTTTCTTTTATACGTTATCAATGGTAACATTTTTTTATTTACAAACTTACTGGCATCACATGTATTCATTTATGAATGCATATAATAGAGTGGATTGAACGATAAAAAAAACTGTGAATTGATGGTGATGGAAAAAAATAATTGAAAAGAGAAAGGAGAGAAAAAAATGGACATAATATCGGCACATGTACAGGATGAAAGAAAAGAAAAAGGAAAAAAAATCGGTCTCAATGCTGATGAGTTCAAAGTTACTTTGACAAAGTATATATACACCAGTGTTTCATAAATGGATGGATAGTTTGAGTGTTTTATGAAACGCTGATATCCACCAAGATGTTTGTCAACGCCAAATAATGATTTTCCATATAAACATGCACTCCATTTGTTTTTTTTTTTTTTTATTGAATGCATTACAATTTTGACTCACGTGCAGCGCCGATTATATAAAATCAGACTGTATCACAAAGGGAAAATGCTTAATATGTGAAAAACGTCCATTTGTCCAGTATATATTTTGGTGAAATATCGAGAGGCAATATCAATTTCATTTGTTTTGCCTGACAACAAACCGAAACAATGTGACATGAATATAATATTTTCGCTGTTGAGCAACAAGGAAAATGTGAAGATTTTGGGGTGGTGACAACAAAAATTGGAATCAAATGTTTTGTGTTACGTTGTCGAATGTCATGGTAAAATAAAAGTGTTCCATTAAGGAGCTTGTTTTTACCAAATTCCATCAGTTAAAACGTTTCACAAAAAAAATGCCGTCGAATTTCAAAAAGTTCTCTTTTGATCGACACAATTGTACTTAAATAAATACGTACACGCTTTTCTTTGTCGAATCATTTTAAATACATATAAATCTTTTATATTATTCTTAAAGTACTGTTCATATTTGTGCCATTGATTACTTTCAATTCTCCAGATGGAAACAAGCGTCATGTGGATAATTTGATTTATGTTATTGATTTGCCTATTACAAAAACGAAATGCAAAATTTACATGACATATCATAAAAACAAGGACATTGTAAAAAAAAATTACGGACACTGATGAATGACTCAAAAATGACAGATTAAATCATTAAATATTTAGTTTTTTGGCCTCATTTCCATCTTTATGGATGTGTGTGCCGCTTAAATATTGAATATTATGGTGGATGTAGCCTTCAAACTAATAGCAAAATATGCATTTATATAGAAAGAAACCCAACGTTTGTTTATTGAAGATAAAGACAGTTTGACAGTCGATTTTTTTTTATCTGCCAATGACAATTGTAATAACGTTCTTATTCTCTGTCTTGCTTTTTCTGTTAGTACTTTCTCTTGGCCCCATTCGATTTAATTTGATAAGATTTTTTTCTCTGAAATTAAGAGTGTTTTTTAATTTACATACAGGACAGCTTCTCTGGAGTCGATGGGTCGAAGAATGGGTTGTACTGTATGATGATTCAACAATGGCCTGGTTCACCGTAAGCATAATTTTATTCAATTGTCTTTGTCTGAAATGTTCGTTAATCATTAAAAAGCTTTTTCGTTTTTATTTTCTTTTAAATATGAGTTGATGCCATAATTTGCGTAATAAAAACGATTTCAATTTTTCACATTAAATTATTTTAGGAAGCGGGCCGTTCGTCGCCAGTAGGTAAGATATCTTTTTCACATTTATTTCGAAGTCTTAAGGACAAAATCAATCTTATTCACATTTATATCGAAGGTAAGATATTGGTAAAAGAGGCACCAGAGATGCTTGCGATTGCTCAATGGACGGGACAAATACCAAAGGTTATTATTTGAAAGATCGAAAACTTAAATCCAAATTGCAATGTTCAAAATACTTAATGTTTCATATTTCATTTGTGATATATTCATAAAAAATCAGTGATGGTTTTTTTCTATCTGAATAGCGCTAGCTATTCGCAGCGCCTGTACAGCATTGCTGCCCAGATGCTGAATCGTAGCGGTTGCCGCACGCGCAACACACTTCGTTTGTACCACACAGAGCATATACGTTCGCGTTCGTTCTCTGTTCGACATGCGTTTGTATACTGGTTACTTAAACTATATGACAATATGTTGTGTGGTACAAAACGCGTGCGGCAACCGCTTCGATTCAGCATCTGGGCAGCAATGCTGTACAGAAGCTGCGAATAGCTAGCGCTATTCAGAAAGGAAAAAACTATCAAAGTAAAAAATGGTCAATTTTCTTTTTATCTACAAATTTTACTTGTATTTCAAACCAAAGCGACCCCCGTTACCTGATGGCTGTAACATATCGCAACTGATTGCGCTGGGTTCGAGGCGAAAGAAATCAAAAGTGTACTGGATGCTTGCGCGATCCGAAGCAGAAGTCAAGTAAGTAAAATTGTACATTCGACATTTGTTAACATATTTTATCCATAAAATTGTGAAGCGGAGAATTCTCAAAATGATTGTTTCAATCCATGTGCGTGCTTACAATTTTATACTCAGAAATGGAACAATTTATCAAAATGAATAATGCAATATGCATTTTTTTATGTTAAATGTGTTTTATTGCACTATTATGAAAAGTTGATCTGTATTCAACTAGGGGGAGACACGGGCTTTAGTATTGCTAATTTTTCTTAGTTTTTTTAGTTTTCTAGTTTGTGTCTAGGTATTCAATTTGTTTTTTTTTCTCGTTCAATATTAATCTCATTTCTTTGCATATTTTCGTTTTCATGCTCTTGTGCACGCATATTCAGTGATTGGATTAATGCGATTTCAAAAACGGTGAGTTTATTGCTATTGTATTGATGAATAAAAAAAAATAATTTACTCTACCCACTACGCGTAGAAGTCATTCAAAACTTGGATTTTCATTTAAATTTTTATATTTAATTCGGTATAGCTACCACCGGCGCCACAAATAGAGCTTATTATTGATAAATCACATATAACTGGGGTGTTACGGCGGCCACTAGTCCGGATAAGACGTAAGTTTAAAACAATGTTACCAAAGAATTCAATTGGCCTAAAAATTGAAGGATACAAAGTAGTAGTTGTATGTATCGTCAAAAAACTCACATAAATCCTCATGAGGAAACGTTTTGATGTTCAACGTATTTTCATATTTTTTTTCATCTCGAACGGTCTCGATATAAGAATCATTTCTTTCCATTAGAAAATGGCAAGAATACATAAATTACTAAGTTCCTTTTAAAATCACTATCAAACACATTGTTTTTCTCAACCAACACACATTTAACTCCCATAATCGATTTTCGATAATAAACACTTTTTTGCCTTTATAATCGAAAAAAAGAAACGGACAAGATTTGAAATATTATTTTGACCTGAATTTAAGTCGTATCCTTCAATGTCATTTACTTTAACAGCTGCCACGAACTCTGAGGTATCGTCTAGACGAAGTAATCGTGATGCAGTGCGTAGCGCCCAAATACGTGGCGATGCGGCTGTTGCTATACTGAGCAAAAGTACACATGATTCGGATGCGAAGGCTACACTGGCTTGTGTTCTGCCCTGGGGTAAACTAAGTTTTGTTTTTATTAAAAAAAAACCATTTAATTGTAATGTTTATATTCTTTAAAATAATCAATAATTTAGTATATAAGACATATAGTCAATTCGCATATAAGAAATGGTGCATTTTTCCAAAACAGGTCACGGCTTTGGTTGGTCTACCGACAATGGTGTGTGGGGCGGTGGTAAGTGTATATTTCAATTTTCCCATATTGTAAACAAAACATTTGTGTTTGTGTGTGTATGTGATAATGCATAGTTTGAGGATTTTTAAAAAAAAGACGAGAAAAGAAATGATAGACATTTTATCTACATGTCACAGGATTGACTTGGACACAGTGTGAAGAAACGTTCACATTGCATGCTTTGCCTACAACTCACTGCACCAATTTGATCGAAACAACATCACATGTTGGCATTTATCATACCGATATCGGTGCATTTGATTTTCATACAAGCGGTATTGAGGATATCGGCGGAGATGATTTCGACTATGCTATGGACTGTGGCGATTTTATATTTTAAACGAAGTGAACCAACAAAAATCGTCACATTTTCATCGAATCGACGAATTAACAAAACCAATTTATTGAACACAGATTCATGAAAAATGATAATATTGTGAATTTGATTGATTGATTAGAATGAAGAATTTCGGTTGCGTTATTTGGAGCTATATTCGACTTTGTTTTTAATTATTGGCGAAATGAATTCTTAAACTGTTAGCAACAAGAATAAAATTAATATTTTCCACGTTTACCCACCATTAACGGTACTATAACAATTCATAAATATGTACGTACGAAAGCATCCGACGTTATAATAATAAACAAAAATGTTTTGCAATTGAATTGATGTTGTGCATAGAGAAGAAGAAAAAGACGAAAAAAATTTAACAATTTTTGATACTTTATTGATTTATTACAAACTACGCTCGTATCACACACCCCAAATACAATTAAAAATCACACAGTCAAAGCGATTATTTTTAGTACCAATGTACACACACTCATGCTACGAACAAAACATATAAAAACGCAAACATTCATTTTTATATTGCCCATTTTAAGTAAAAACCGCTCTGGCAGTGAGTAACTTTATTTAATTTTTAATTAAATTTATACACATATAATGATATATAATTCATGCGTTTAAGTATACGATATATAAACTACGAACAGACGAATTCAATTGAGCTTTGCTTTAGATCTTTGACATTTTTAAGATAGACTTACAATCGATATATATAATTTAAATTTAATTTAATCCATAGTAAAGTTAGTATTATTTAAAGAGAAAAAAAAAACAGAAATCAAATTAAAAAACCAAGTAAACAAATAGGAAATACAATCATCAGGCGTTTGCTTATTTTATTTTCGTAGAACTTGCTCTTTTCTAGTCAATCTCAATCCGAATCGAACACATTAATTGGCCAAGTTCGTACATAAAAATGTGTTAACCAACATCATACACCTGCACACACAGACATTCACACCACTAAACATTTATTGCATGGATAAAACATTTATCAATTTTCAATTAGATTTGTTGTATAAAAGCTGTAAAAAGATCCATTCAACAAATAAAACTCGAAGTGTAAGAACAACACCAATGAGTACCAGACTGTGTGTTCGTTACGATTTCAGCAGCCACTGATATTTCAAGCAATATTTCTTGCAAACACAATATATGCTTGTTATGTACACATATCTTGCATGTAGGCACAGCAGTGCCTGCTGAAATCATACCGAACACACAGCCTGATGAGTACAGATCGTAGGGATATAATTTAGCGATAGAATAGACGGATCAAGTCGACTTTCTACTCTCTGAAGATAATAGAACAAACACGAATGGCTTCGAAAATATGCTCATGCTCAGCTATTTTTATGCAAAACTAACCAAATACAATGAATGCCACATTTTTAAAGCAGTGTTAAGGCCAAAAATAAAATCTGTATATAGAGATATAGTGACAATGTCTCAAAATGAAGGCTTTTGAATCTCGCACAAATTTTGCCGACTCATTGGAGTGGAATTGCGTAAAGAATAACACTTTCAAAAAAAGTATTTATATAAAGTTTTGGTTTATTAATTCAGTGTTCAGCCTAAATCTTCGGTTAATTTTCTCCAAATACACGGGACCATTTCTCTTCGAAATTGTTTACATTTTAATTGTTTTCTCGATTATAATGAAAGAAGAAAAGGCAAAAAGAAACGAAAGAGAATGCCAGATGACTGGATAAATAATATTAATGTTGTTTTTATTTTGGAATCTATGCGTATCACCAATATGGGATAAGAAAACAAATAAAAATTAATATTTATTCAACAATTTACGGGTATCGCATTAAAAGTTGATGCATTCAATTGGATTCTACTTCTGTAGAGAGAAATCATCCACATAAATCGCTACTAATATGCCAACAATCTGCCACTGCGCATTCCAAACATTTTCCACCAACAAAAAGGGGCACACTGATACAAAACATGAAAAATAAATCATCAATGATTCGAGGTATTTTCGTCAATTTGTTTGGTCTTATTAAATCTGTAAATTCATGCTGGATACATCCAGGATATTGTATGTCAAAATTTTAGTTATCATTCTTTTATGTGCACGACTTGTTTGTTCTTGGCGAAAAGAATAAGCTTAATATTTGAAAAATCTACTTCGAACAGCTGTTTATTCTTTCAACCTCTATGATTCAATCCATTGGGATGCATAATTAATACAAATTAAATTAGTCGATCTATCATTTTATTCGTTCTCATGTGTAGCAAAAGCTTCATTTTGAAAATATTGTTTCAAGAATTTGTTTTACAATCATTCTGACCTAAGTTTCGAAGGCTCCGAGGAGTCCGATCCATTCCCCCCCAATGAATTTTGAAATGAACCCTCTTGACCTTTCTTTGCTTTTTGAGTAATTTTCAGAACGATAACATCCCTAGATTCTGTGAAATGAATCCCCTTTTAAACACAGAACTCCAAAATGTATGCAAATATTTCTAGATTATAAATATTTGTCGGGCACGTATATGATGATGCAAACATTGTTGTGTTTCATCGTTTTTTTTCTCGTATATTTGGTATGAAAGAGCATATTGAAATTCCTATTGCTAACAATGCATATTTTAACTCTAAAAAGGCGATTTTCAAGCCCAATTGGGTTCACTTGTGCCAAATTGATTACTGTTTTTAACATTGGTGTACCGAAATTTATTGATTCAATACGGTACTGATAGGCGTTGGTTAAATATATTTTGTGTGTTATATATTGAAAATCCATGTGCTGTACCTAAAAAAACATATAACTAGCATACACTGTCGCAAAATATTTGACACTTCATTGATACATTATCGTTAAAATAGAGTATTAAATGTTGCGATAGAAACGATTCACTCTTACAAGAAGAGAAAGAAAATCTTTTTGGATCACTAGGTTCTTTTCACATTCTTTCGCATATAATCAATTGGTTCCAAATTTTGTACAGAAGCTGAAAGTGATTCTTGAAAAAATCCAATAATATTTTGAGCCAAATTGTAACATTTTGATAAGTTTTTATAAGATTGTCTCCTAATTGTTGGTCCATATTTCCAGAAAAAAAAAATTTAAAATGAATACAATGAATGATGACAGTTCAGTTTGGCGCTTTTTAAAAAACCGACAGTTTTTCGGTATAAATGGATAACACAAAAAAAACGTCAAAATCTCTATTTCTCCGTAACACAAACACAAAATATATAGAATTCTTTCAACAGTGTAGAATTCAATAGAAGAATGTGACATGCCATGGAAGTCATCGACTGTCCCAATCGGAATTTATATGAGAAAATACACCATTTTTTTCTTGCCAACCATTGAAAACTTGCTGAGACGAAACAAAATCTGATTTAAATATGAATGTTTATTCGTTAAACGTGCCGTTTTTTTCATGCAAAACTCGATCAAAATCAAACGACGTGAAAAGCGAAACGATTTTAATCTCTGTTCCCTTGTAATGGTCAACATTCCGTATTGAGTTTCATTTCAATCGTAAAGTTTTCATACATTTGATCCTAAGTATACAAGTTCGGGTCGCTTTCTAATTGTAACCTAACAAAATCATAACAAAGCAGCCGCTTCAGTAGATAATTATAGCACCTACTCGTGTTCCGTATGACATTTTTTTGTACACGAATCTTATCATATGATATATATCTAAATCCAGTCAAATGAAAATGGTCGAAATTGTCCCATTTTTTTGGACTTTTCGGAGTTTGTGTGTATGTGTCAGAAAAGAGAGGTTGGATCAATTTGGACACGAAAAAAAAAACGTGTCAAGTTACATTAAACTCAATGGATCTTCACTTTTCATCAAGAATGACAAGCAAAAAAGAAAACAACCAAATATCTCATGAAATCAATAAATAAATCGACTTGTTGAAAGATGCTCAAGCCAACAATTCCTTAAGCATCCCTAAATAAACGTTGTAACCAAGACAAAAAGAAAATATTCGCATTAAATCATCTAATACACCGTAATCTGATATGATACATAAATGTGGGGACAATGCGATGCAGGTCCAAATATATTGAATGTGTATGTAGAAATAAAATTAGTCGTGTTAACATGGTGAAATAAAATGTAAGAAGGAAAACTGTTTATGTGCGATACGTGTCTAATAACAGTGCATAATAATAAAAATAACAAATGATAATGTTAGAAATACAATTCACGATGAAATGTCCAACTGATTTGTTCAATTCATTATATTTAGTGAATCAATACTCAACTCATTTCCATTGTAGGGATAACAAAACAAAATATTGACTAATTGTATTGATCGTTAAAGTCGTACTGAGTGTTTAATAGTATTGAAGAAACCTAAATAAATAACCTTTTTATAATAGAAATCGTTTATTGGTCGTTGCGCTATTTCTAACATTCTTTTGAAAATGACTGTTCAAGTCTTCGCAATCGAAACTAAGAAGTAAACAGAATTGAATAATGTTATTTAAATAATATTGTTGGTGTGAAAAAACATTTAGAAGTAGCACAAAGTCGTGGAAACCAATCAACAAAAATAATATTTTTATGTATTTGAAGGTGAACACAAAATGTTCTAGTTACAATGAAAACTATAAAATATTCAGTTTATCGAGAATCGAAAACAAATGTGTGATTTATAGAATGTGTGTTGATTATGATGAAGAAACTAAAGCCAAAGAAATAACGAATTATTGAATTAAAATGTTGAGAAATACATAGTTTTAAAGCAAAGAAATACTATTTTATTGAAAAATCGCTGGCCGATTTTATTTCCACTGAAGTCACGGTCATTATAGAAAGTTTTACCTTTCAAAGAGACACTCCAGAGAGAATATATATTTTCGCTTAATAAGTAAACAGAATCACAATTGCGAATTTACGCATGGATATTTTCGAATCAGAATGACATATACATTTGAAGTTTTGAATCAAATAAAAATCGAACAAATAACAATTGACTACAACAAATCAAACAACTGAGCATATAATACAAATAAAAATCGATAAATTTAAGCGTGTATTTAGAGTACCAAGAAAAATATAACAAAAAAAAACAGAAACTAGAAGATTTAAACGATGTTTAGAACCATTTATGACCTTAATTCCCTCAAACGAAATATGAGAAATAAATAAATAAATTCTGTATTTTATGTAGAATTTTGACATTTTAGATGATTGAATATGTGTCCAATTCATGATAAATATATACGGAAGTATAGCACAACTAAAAAAACATAAAATAAACAAATGTCCATGACAATGTAAAACCAATAGGCATTTATAATTGTTTAGTGTTCGTACGAAAAACAAATGAATATAAAATTGATATTTTTATAAGCTGCTTTTAAGGAACTATTTCAATGCATTTGTAACAAGTTTTAATTTTTTTGTATGCCAAACATGTGGACGAACAACAACCGAAGCATGGAAAAGATCGAGTGAAATCGAATAAAAGAATAGCGCATTGTCATGCACAGTGGAAAAAAGAGCCTGTCTCAAAATGATTTGTGAGCGCCAAACTGCAGCCCAAGCAATGGTAATAATAATTCCATCTTTTGACTTATTTCGTGTATCACTCGCGAAAGTGTGTCAATGTGGTCGAAAATTGGCGAAATTCAATATTTGTTGATTGTGAAAAAATGCCATATAGTTCTTTTCTTCTCTAATATGATTCAGAGCATGAAATCGCACTCATAAAGCAACGCACCTGCTTACCCGCATGACTTCATATTCGTGCACATTTCCGAATAACACAGCGGCAGAAATCGTAGCCGGAAACGATGCCCAGCAATCGCGTTCTTCGTGAGTAACAATTTCATGCTCTGGTATGATGGCAATGCGATAAATCGTACCGATTGGCAGCACCGAATGAAGTGAAAAAAATTTGCGAATAAAAAAAACTTGCATGAAGCAATCGAGATTAGGCACCAATTCGAGTATTTGGAGCATTGAATCCAGTGCCAAGTCGACAATTGGAAATTATTATTAGATTCAAAAACTGGGTAAAATAGGGATAAAAAAAAACTAGCACAATAGTACACAATAAAAAGCCATTAATATTCGTCGTGAAAAATTTAGAGAAAAAAAATTTAAAATGAATATGATTTTAGAGGCAACGTTACCCACCAAACCAATAACTATATGTTTGTAGAACTTAAGATACAAAATGAAACTTTAAAAAATGACATTTTAACAGTTGTTCACCTCGAAAATGTAACCAATGAAAAGCATAGCAGCCAGAAATGATATAAACAAAAGCGCAACCAAGTTTTTGATGTTAAAAACATACACACTTAATGAGGTCAAATGAAATTTTAAAAGTATCATCTGTATTCCATTATAGCATGCTTCAGTGTTCGTTGGCCATTCAAAAATTCTCCTATCACATTTGTGCATTGTAAAACAATGTCTTCCTAGTCCGAAAAAATAAAGCAAAAAGCACAAACGCTGGCGATATTTAGCTCTCAGAGTGCGAAGTGGAGAAAAAAAAATCGCAAAAACTCAATCGAGTGTTGTTACACTCTATTTGGAAGACAACAATTTCTACGTTGGCTTATTTTATCACATGTACTATATTCTATCACCACGAGACTCTCACGTCCACATTTTTTTTAGTATGACTGTCGTAATTTGGACCAAACAAAAGCCCATGATAAAACTCTATTCACATTCTCAAACTTGTCCAAACTATATTTTGTCAATGGTCATTATTATTATTATTTTTGCAATCATGGACAAAGATGCGGATTATATTTTGCCATTTTGCGATGTCTGCACAATCACAATAATTTATTTGAACGAAATAAGTGATGATTCTAAACGAAACCATATCATTACCCAGAACTATTCGAACTATTTGGTCATGCTTACGTCGTAGAAAATTGAAACAATGAATCCAAACATAATGGACTAAGTCAAATTCGAGACTCGAATTCGAGTGTTGTATGAATCTAGGCAAAAGTTTACTCGCACGATATATTCGATATACGGTCGGACTCTGTTAATTCGGCAATTATTTGGCTTTTTCGTCATACATGGGCATAGGGCATAGGGGTATTTCATGGTCGGAAAATTTTGAGTAGATGTCTCCTTGCCATTGGCATGAATAATAATCAATTTGATTTTGATTCGAATAACTGCAAATGAAACACATTCGAATTGTCAGAGCCCAACTGTAATTGAATGTTGTGATTGAATGAATGCATCAAATCTGTGTAAATGTTTCAAAATGAATGAAACGGATGAAAAAAGAAAAAAAAACGGAAAACAAAATCATTTGAACAGTTAATGTGTATTAATGCATTCAGCGAAATGGTTTTCCGCTAAAACAATAAAATCTGCATTCCAAATTAGATTCAATCATGTCGAATTATTTCAAAAAAAAAAAAAACTATGTACTTGATGTGTATTCTGTTTCAAAAGTAAGCGGATTGAATCTAGAGTTTATGTATTTTTATTTGATATTACAAAAAAAAAACTGTTTGAAGAAATATGATGTATTTGTATTCAACAAATCAACCGCTACAATCATCCAATAAATAAACCAACCCAAAATGTGTTCAAATCTATAGCACTGAGAAATGAATATAACTATATTATGAAATTGATAAACTTTTAACCAAACCCAAACAAAGAAGAAAAAAAAATGATGTTAATGTAAAACTTTACGGAAAATTCAAATAGTGGCAAAACTGCGCAAAGAAATTATAAAAATACAATAAATAAATTATCCAAATTTAAACGGTAAATGTTTGAATTGTCTTTTCTGTTTTCATATGGGACTACATTTGGTTTATCATGAATCATGATCATTTGAAACACAACACCCACCATATATACATTTGAAGTGGAGATTTTAAACTTTGTAGTTGAATGAATGTGCTCTTGATCACAAGTGGATATAACGATCCGATGGAGAATGCGTAATACATGTTTAAAAGCCACTTGATGTAAGTATGTAGCCGAAAAAGACCATATTTTCTAAACATAATTCATATTTCCGCTCAAGTAATACTCGTACGAGTAACTCGTCTCTGTGTTTGAGAAAAACAGAGACATTTTATCGTACAAAGTGAGGCAATCATTACTTTTGTTTTTAATATTGAAAATTTCTTCTGTTTTTAATGACTGAGCACTGATGAAATCGATTTTATCAATATTGCTTAATTGTTCAAATAAATTGGATTTTAATTGATTTTCAACTTATCCATTACCAGCCTGGACATTTTTTGCAATTGCTTTAATGCCTTTTGGGTTCATGGGGCCGAAACAAAAAATGAACATAATAAATCCGTTAGGCCTTAGGGAATCGCAAAAAATGTCCAGTCTGCCAGTCAATGCTGTCTAGTAGCTTCTTTTTCTGGCTGTCTCAGTTGCCTCGAAACTACCATACCATTTGACGTCAACAAAAATGAATTGAACGTTTTACCGAATTAAATGTTCACAAAAGAAAAATTAATTTTTTGTTTTATTTATTTATATCTTATTTTAAAACTATGTAAACATTCAATTCATTCAAGGCAACTGAGCCAGGTCAGTATCAGCTGAGTGGGTATTGAAAGAGGAGCTATCTCCTAGACGGAGTAAATGGACCATTAGTGCGTTGATTTTTATTGTCGGTCGATATTTATTGCCTTTTTGGGTGGATTTTTATTGAAATCAGATCCGCATGTGTCTGATTGCGTAAAACAGAGTGAAATAGAAGAAAATCAATGAATTCTTGAACAAATGACATCGAAAAACTTTTCTCATAGTCGAAAACGCCGTATTATTTCGTTAGTTTCAGCCAAAATCCATTTGATTGCATCATTTCGGACGACACTGACAACATAACTGGATTTTTTTTTATTGTAAAAGCTTTTGCTCCAGAACAGAAGTGCTGCTTTTTTTACTATACCGATTTTGGTTATGGGTAAGTGTAAGAGAAAGAGAACGATATGAATCTTGTCCAAGGTCCACTGACTCAAATGTAAACAACAAATCGTCATCAAAATATATTTGCTGCATGAATTTGCTCAATGGACATCGGGCGTCAAATGAATCGAAAGGAAGTGAAAGTGATGTGATAGATAGTCGATTTATCAGTGAACATGAAAAAGAGACGAAGAAAGATAGCAAATTAAAGAGAAAAAAAACCATTTACGACTGATTGTTTTATGTTTTAAATTGCTCACGCGCCACTGAACATTGCGCGTTTCCGTGATGTTGTCGTTATTGATGTTTAAATGATTTGTGTGTTTGATGCTTTTCAACTTTATTTCTGTCTATCTAGATTTTACAATTTCTATATTCGCTTCGAATCGTAATTGTCAATTAATTCTTGTTTTTGTTTCGTTTCGCTTACATGAGAAGCGATTTGACATTTTGTACAAATACAAATTAATGTTACATGCTTTTGACACAGTGAATCATCGTATACATCGAATGTTCTCTTTATTAATAAAATAGAAGCGGATAAAAGCATAACCGCACTCAAATTTATTCAAGCGTATTTCGGAAACAACGCAATCATGTTATCGACCATATGATTGTGTTTATGAAAAGTGTTTTGTGGGTTTCACTTCAATTATTCGCTTCTTGCATCGATCGGCCAAAGAACGATTATAGTAAGTGAATCGATTGCTTTTACTAGACCTCGCGCGATTGGCATTTCGTGGAGTGGGAATCGAATTGAGGAAAAAAACAGGGAAAAACACATTTACATACAAATACACACGAAAATCTTTAATTACACACGAAAATGAATCATTTATTTATTTGTATTGGGGAAAAATTGTTGAATTGACAGCGCATACGGTTAGCCGAAAAGAGCAACCGATATATACTGTTCATTCGTCGTGCTCACTATGTGTGTTTCTCTTTTTTCTATCTGTATCTCTCTCCCTCCTCTTGTTCACGATTTTGTGCTACGGCATATAGCTTTCATTTGAGTGTATTACGCGAAAGCCAGTGTTGGGCACCACTGTTTACTTCACTAGGTATTTTGATGTTCACTCTCTTTTGTTGCCATTGATGTTGTATATTGGCCGTTGTTGTTGCTGTTACTGCTGCCGATGCCATTGCGATGTTATTTTGATTCCATTTTTGCATACTACATACAACTCACTCGTCATATTCGATTTGCTTAATCGCTGAATTGTCGTGTACTTTTTCACATTCTTCCAAAAAAAAAAATCTTATTGGTATTGCTATTCTTATAAAATGTTGATTTGTACCGTGCTTGTTTATGTGTGTGAGAGCACGAGCCACATGTCTTTGTGTTGATCAAAAAATAAAACAACTTAATAGTTTATATATAAAACATAACTTCCACTCAGTTACTGCGATTCAGTGTACCGGCGTTTGTTCGCTTAATCGGATATTTGCGTTGACTGTGGCATTTAGTTTCTCTCATTCTTGTCTAGTGTGCTTGTTAATCGATGCATTTGTTGTTGCTCACAGTTCACAATTCTAATTGAAAATTAAATCAAATTCGTGTGTTTTTTTCAATTTCATTAGTTCGTTACTTGTCGAATGTGGCTGCTGCTATATTCGAATTCAAATAAAATTGAGGAAAAAAATGTTTTGAAAAAAAGTTTATTTTAAACCGATTAGCATCAATTGTAACATTTTCAAAGTAGTAATCCACAAATTTTTCCATCGAATTGTGAATTTACTTGTGAATAAACTTCATTTTTCCCAATAGAATACTTTTTATGTGAATGTGTACATAATCTCTTCATTCATTTGAGATGTATTCTTTTTTCCACTTGAATTCATCACCGTTCTCGAAGTGCCAATAAATAACATTAGCAGCAAACGAATAGTAAGCCAATGTAAATTCTATAGATGAATATCTAAGCAACGAACAAAAAAGCGACGTAAAGAATTGTTGAAAAACTGAAAGCACCAAGCGAGCGCATAAAAAGTACGGACAAAATAATAAAACAAACTGTGCTAATAATAATCAAGAAAAAATCTGTAAAATCCGACGAATCAAAATAAAGAGACCAAAAGAAAAAGACACACACATCCGATAAAAACGCCAAACAGAAAACGAGGTCTGTACGCTGTTCGCAATTTTGTGTTTAAAGGCAAGAAAAAAGTATATGTGCATCAAAAGAAGAACACGTCATCACAAAAACAACGAAAAAAAAGTAGCGTTACAGTAACAAAAAAAGCATTATCTGAATACTACTAAATATGGAGTCACAAGGAAATGTATCAAGGCTAGCGAAATTGCAGGTGGGTTTAATTTACACACACACACACCACTCACAGAGTGCGAAATGAATAAAATATACACCAAAAATCCTACGTTTTCTTATTCTTTATGCGCTTTCCGAATCGGATTGCATTGCTCGTTGAATAATCAAGTGCAATTCGTTGCGATTCTGGGTTGACGCCGCATTTTTATTCATACCAACACAATGTTCGTGTGTGTTTTTATTTTTGTTTTCACTTTTGGGCTTTTTCTACACGTTGTCATGATTTTTGCTCGATGTTCAAATGCGTGCCCAAGTTCATCGCAACAGTTTTTGGTATCTGCATAGCCATATGCAAACGTAGCAAAAGTTTTGAACAAAGCGACAACAAAAAAAAAACATACACATACACACCAATTTTATGATGAAGAAGATGAAGAAAAGACGACAAAAAATGTAATGTGAATTCCAAAAAAGAGCGAAGCGCCTTGGTGAATATCATTTCGGCCCCGAATATGAATCATTCATTTCATAATCGTTGAATTATTGAAGTAAACAAAAATGTGTCACCGGCACGAATTTTTTTTTCTCTTCTTCTTCTTCTTCTTCTTCTTCACGATTTTGGTTTATGCCCTCAAATCGAAGTGAAGAAAATGCTGTCATAAATTTTACGCTCACCAGACTTTTTGATGTTATTAAAGAATATTTTGTTATTTATTGTTGCCATCATGCAATTTTTATTACCATCGACAATGTCATAATTTTGTGCCATTCCATTTTATGTATTCAGATGTTAATATTGGAAGAATAGAAGAAAAATAAAACAAGAACATTGTTTTCGATTATATCATGGTAATCATCAGCGACACAAATTCGACCATTTCATTTTTTTTGCTCTGTTAAACGGTAGTGAGGTGTTCCTTAACAATCTAATCATAGGAATATAATATATCGAAACGGTCGAATGATTGCGGTGTTAAATTGTCATCACAAGCCGACAATAATTAGATTTCATATCCAATATTTTGTGAGCATATAGCATGTCGATTGAATATGATCGATTCGTTTCTGCCACGGGCAAGTCACTATTGTTCTTACACAAAAAAAAAATTCGGCAAGAAAATTATTATGACCATGAAAATGAATACTTCAAATCACACAAAGCACACTCATTTCAATTTCAGTGACGCACTTTGTTTCCAATTCTAACTAATTATCTATTCATTGTTGTCAATCTGGTCGATTACATTGATTTTGGACTTTCATTGTTTTATTTTGTGCTGTTCGATTGTGATATCAAAATTACTTGAGTTGCATGCAATAAATCACATCTATTAAACGTGTCCCACACTCTTTAACTAAACACACACACACATTCTACTTACAATTGGTCATGCAGAAGTCATTCACAGTGATTAATAAAAATTTGAAAGGGAACCACACGATCAAATGTTTTTTCACTGGTAACGCAACTATTTCCCAATGCTTACAAAAACGAAATGCAATTGACTCATTTATTTGCATTCGTTTTTTTCTCATTACACCAAAATGGCATGGAAACATCGAAACAGTCCAAAATTGAAAGTGCGTCGGCACTTTATATTTGATAAATGATAATTTAAACTCGATAAAAATGTTGTAAATATTTACCACCATTATTCGAATCGGTTCTCGTTTTTTTATTCTTTTGCTTGTTTTATTCCAACAAACCGCAAAAGAGCGTCGAGCTGATTCATTAAGTAACGTTTTCTATATAAAAAGTGAAAAAAAAATTATATAGAAAATAAAACCCGCTAATAGATTAGCTCATTGACAATGAACATACAAAAATGGACATTTAAAAAAAGCACATACACACATCGATTGAGAAAACCGTGGGCGTATCGCCACAGCAAAACAACTAACACCAATCGAAAGATCCAAATGTGCCGCACAGCACTGAAATAGTATGAAACAAGAAACAGAGAAGAGAGCCAGTGAGATGCGATATAAAAACCACAAAATAACACATATACTTACTATATGGTAAGTTTTATTTTTAAACCATAAATGGTCACATTATATTTCGTTTTAATTTGGCGTGCATTTCACTCTGTCTCTGTCTCTTTATGCAAAATTCATACAAATAATGGAACGTCCAGAGAGAGAGAGAGAGAGAGAGCGAGAGAGAGGCACTCACGAGATTAATGTAACAGTATTTATTTGTTCAACAACGAAAAAAAAACGTGGGAAACTGATTACATTTCGAACAGCAACTGTGTTTGCGTTGCGATAATTGGACTGAATTTCTCGTTTCATTGGCACACCAGAAACAGTAAAGAAATGAGTAAATTCGCCAAAACTTTGCCATTTATCGCAAAATCAATGATCATTTGTAAAATTGCGAGCTTGTTGTCTTTTTGTTTTACTTTAACCACCACAAACTGTCAGACCGTTATTTATGAAGTTTGTTTTTAGGCGAATAATCCATATATTACATGACAAATGTATGTGCGTACATTCATTTTACTCCCGGTCGTTTTCTCTAAATATAATTCTTTTATTAACGATTTGAAATGAATTATAATTAATGTATTTAATGCATCTTAATTCCAAATGTGACATTCAGCATGCGTCTAAGTGAAAAGCAAAGCGGGATAAAGGGATAGAGAACGGGGGAGAAAGAGTGAGAGAGAGAAGATGTGTGGGCACTATTTTGCTTATAAATGTGTCGCCATACGAACGATACATGTATTTTTTTCTCACTCAAATCAATGACTTCATTCTTTCCAGTTTTTGTTTGTATGGCATTGTTTGGAAGGAATCAACGTGCTGCAGATTAAACGATTTATCACCCCGCGAAAAACTTCTTATTAGTTTTTAGCATCATACAATATTATTCGTGCATTTTTTCAGAACGTGTTGTATGAGTCACACCATACCAATATATCTGCATATTTGAAGTCACTCTTCATATCGTTCTTTAATTCTCATTCTCTCTCTCTCTCTCTTTCTATTTCTTTTCATTTCTCTAGTCTCTCTCGTTTTCATTCTATTTTTCTTCATTACCAAATTGAGATTGAATCGAGCAACAATGGGTTGAATGGTAGCGCACGATATTTGCATTTGGCGTGTGATGTTGCTGATTAATAGTTTTTACATATGTTAATGACGGATTTAGATGAGTCTAAGAACCACAGTGAATTCAATATGGAAAACGTAAGCGCAAACGCAACACACTAGTATGTTGAAAAGCTTGCTTACTTGCTCTTGCACATTCGAGCGTATATATCTGCTTGTTAATAGCTGTTGAACGACAAAAAGATGTTTCGATAAGAAATGCATTAGATCAAATTCAATTGAATTCAATAATGTGGTGTTTCTCTCTCTAGTTTCTAGTATGTGTGTAGAAATGATGATGAAATTTTAAATTAAAAAAGTTATAGGAAAATTTTATCACCCCCGAACATTCGTTCATGAAAACTATAATTGCAATCGATTCGTTTTTGGAAATTTCATCGAAATTCTGTGTTTGGTGAAATATGATATCACATAAAACAACTGACTTGGCATGATTTGACGCGAGCACCACTTATATACATTGCAATCAACCGTCCAATAAAATATCCACGTATGCTTTGCTAGCGAGAAGTGTAAAAAATTCAATCGGAACTTTTCACATAATTCTAAGCCATGGAACGTCTCTCGCGCGTTTTTATGCCTGTGTGTGTAATGCAAAAGACTAGCGAATATAAAGCTATTGCCATCCGAGAGTCAGCACACCATCGTGTTATGAACCATGAATGAAGCCATGAAGTGCACTTAAACAATCTCCATTCCTATTGAATGAGCACGAGTTGTCCCATCATTTATATACACTCATTCACGCTTTATCACTATATCCTTCTCGTTCTGTGTGTGGTACTGTCTCTTTTATTCACACTAACAAGATGATTCTCTTCTCAGACGCTTGCTCAGCTCTTTGAAAAGATCATTAATCATGTGAAAGTTCACTTCGAATGAGTGTCACTGATAACGCAAAAAAAAGGATAAAAATTTGAACATCTCGACCACTATGGAAGCGACTGGCTTCCTATGTTTTAACATTGCAGTGATATTTTAGGCAGAAATGATGGCCCCAGGTGGCGTTTAGTTAACTTTTGTACTTGTGTTAGCTAAATGAGTGCAAAATTATTGTAGAGTCTATACATACACTATGCCATAGAGGAAATATTCACCAAACATATGCAGTCCCTTCTCAAAACACCAAATATTTGTAGAGTGTTCTTCTTTTCTCAAAGTCAAAATATATCCTCAAAGTTCCTTTCGAAAATCAAAGAATTTATATTTAAATTGTATATATTAACCAAAACTTGTAATATTATTTGTATAACAATATATTATACAAAAACTTGGATTATTTTCAAAACAGTTAAATTTGCAATTGAGTTGCACTTGAGGCGTCAACCTGCTTTGATTTTGAAAATTGGAATATACTGATTTAAAATAAACATCATTTGTCAGCTAGAGATAATGACAAAATATTGATAATAACTGGTAAAAGTCCTTTTTGATTTGAACGATGGACTTGCATACAATTGCGATGATCAATTCGAATTTCACCGATGGAGATGCATCACCGATGGAGAAGGTGGAAAGAAACTTTTTTTGTCTAATTAATTGCCCTGTTGAAAAGGAAGATCGATTGACAAAATAGGCGAACAGTTCAACATCTCATTCAGATATCATCAAGGTCAAATTCATGTTAATACGTACGCCCTGCTTTTTGATGAATTAATTGGTTTCAATGAAATTTTAATCAATCAAAACTCACTTGTTTCATTGATTTAATCAAAAATGTAATCGACATAAGTTCACCTTTGAACACACTCACATTTACAATGGCAACAGTGTTCAATCTTTGTAAAACATCACACCAAAAACGAACCCACAAAAAAAAGTGATTTCAAGTTGTGTGTTGTTTTGTCAAATGAACAGCAAAAACTTCGAAAAAGGGTGCGGTAAAAAATTAAACCCATTCATGAATACAAGATATGCTTTGTCTGTTAAATTTCAAACCATGTTTCCGTACAATTCATTTTTTTTTATGCTCAAAGTCACAAACGCAATTTAAACAACAACAACAACGAATATTATTGACTGTTTAGTTTTTTCCATAGTTGGGCAACCACGACAGAAAATGAAAACAAATTCAACATTAAATTGAAGCTACTGAAATTAAGAAAGAAAAAATCATTGTGATGATTCTGTGTTAGGCTGCGCCGAGTCTAGTTGATTTGTCAATGAACCAGTTTCGATGCATGATGCGTCGAATACATTGCTACAGATTTTGCATTTGATTTATGTCAAACCGAACAAAATGAGTTAAGACCTTGTCACATTGACTAAAATGTTTAAGTAAGTTTTCTTTCGTTTGCTGAATTAAATTAATGCGCGCCTAAAATATGGTGGAAAATGCCAAATGAGTGCGAATGAGTTTTGTCATCTGTTTTGTTTTATTTCCAAATGCAATTGGAATATGGCAATCAATTGTCTGAAAATGTAACTGCGTATGTATGTGAGCGCTTGTTGAGTTTGGCACTTTTTGTATGGGTGGTTAGCAACTGATGCTGCTGCAATTGTTAACTAAGATAAATACGTTATTATTTAAGGTCTAGGCCAACATTCAAACGTAACATATGGTCTGACGATTCGATTGGTATGTGCGTTTTTTGTTGTCATCGTTGAGTTTGGTTTTATGTTCATGGCAATCGTCTCAGTGCATCGAACTTATGAAATGGACATTCACCCAAAATGCGCAATCAATTTCCAACTATGCTTGTATTCTTTATGTTGTCCTTAACATTGTGTACAACACTTTTTGATATGGTTAAATCCAATTATTCAACCAATTAAATAACCAAGCTTCGGTTTTGTTTTGTTTGTTACACATTTTGGCCCCGATCGTCGTAAATGAAATGTGTATTAATATTCTCTAATAAAAAAAACCATCGCCATTGATTGCATTTTGAGTTCAAAATGATTGATACCATTACCTGCATGCTACGTGTGCTTGTAAACATGCTTTTTATTTGCTGTCGATGGACAAACAGAAGAAAAACAGAAATTATACACCAAATTACTTCATATTACGCCCTCACGTTGAAATACCGATTCCATCCATAATTTATTATAAACTGTCGATATTGATCGACAAATTAAAAAGCAATAACACACAATAACGTATTTTCACACGTTTTTTGATCGGGTGGACAATTTACATATTGTTCATTTCCAAAATGTGATTCAAAATAACATAATATTCAAATCATTTGAATCAAATGTGAAACATTTTTCGGTATGTTTTTGATATTTACAACAGAAAACATGTTCCGATGGCAAAACAAAATTTATTATGAATTCTTGCGATTTTGAAAGATTTAAAAGTTATAATCAAATTTCAGACGCAATTTTGTTTCCATTCAATTCAAAACACATGAGAATGTGAACGAATGTGTGAGCGTGCATGATAGAAGACAAACTGGTATTGTTAGATGTGTGATGTTTCTGCCACTTTATTGTGACTATGGCCTTTCATTTCTTAATAAATGGATGAATGAAAGCAAACTCCTAACATATCCAACAACAATAAATACATTAACAATAAAATCACAATAACAACAATTAGAATATAAGAATCACATTCATTGAAATTCATTGTGTTATTTGAAATCACATATTTCTTAAAGCACACACTCATACACACGAGCACACTCCAATCGCTCTTAGAAAATAACAAAATCGATATTAATATTCATGTCACTTCAGTTAAGTGCACATTTTCTTGTGTTTTTCACTCTCTCGACGAGAGCACCTCATTTATTTTATGTTCATGCGTTTCTACGCATTACGTTCACCCAAAATCTAGTCTACGCTTAAATTTGTTACACATAACTGACACATAGAATAAGCGGCGCTTACAAATCAGATTCAGCTTAATAGTTATATAACTTATGATTCAAATGAGACCAGCAATCAGACATCGATTTTTTGCTCCATATATTTATTTCAAAATGCGTATCATCCAATCAGCCATCTTCAATCGTAACATCGGTTAACCACCGCACCGACGTGATGTGCTTTCATTTACAAAATGAGCGAGAGTAAAAAAGCGTTACAAACGTCACATTTTTTTTTAATTTGAACAGCAATACATTTTGTAAAATGTGAAATTAATTTTATAATCCGATTTTAATTTTAATATTCGCTCCGTTCTTAATGGATTTTTAATGAAATTATTGCATTAAGTTAGTTGCCAGTCAGATTGTATTCGGTATTTTAGAAAGTGAAACAAACAAACAAAAATTGCAGCAAAGATGATTCGCAAATATTGAGCGTTACCATGTGTTTATTGATTATCAATTAAAAATGTTCGGTTTGTGGAATTTCTCTCCCTTTTTTAAAGTAATCATTTACAACTAGAATTTCTCCAACATTATGGCGTTTTGATTTTGTTTTGATTTCATCTCATAGGGCAGACTTTTTCTGCGTGGGGGGATAAATGTGGTTTAGACGCGAAGGGGGTTGGAAAAAACTCTTTTTTTATTTTGTAGACTGGGAAAAATCGCGGACGCATGTGTGACAGAGGGGGGTCAAAACACGGAATCCCCTCGCCCACCACATTTTTATGTAGTCATACCTTGATGCAACGCATCAGACTGAATATCGGCACAAAATCGACAGAATAAAAAAAGTAAATTTGCATTTCATTCCATATATTAGCAATCTGTATGTTTTTAATCCGTTGTTGTAAATGACGAAAAGTTTTCTGAACCGCAACCAGCAAAATAGAAATAAAAACCACACATACAATCAATATTTAAAATGAATGTTCCATTTCGCGCTTACTACTACCGAAATCAATTGTGATCATCCCACCCATGCAATCTAATTTACGAATTTTTAAACTGAAAAACAACAAATTCATTGATGGCTTTTGTAAAACCAAAAAAACTAACGCGACGACTACAAAAGCAGAGCACCGAATCATAAAATATACACGATAGTTAGCTTTTAAAGAGTGAACGCTGCACACCGTACGTAGTTATATTGAAATTGATTCAATGGAATAATTCAAAATGCATAGATTTTTTGTTTGTATTTGGATGAAAACTTTTCACTGAAAAGTGTGAAAGAAAAAGAGAAAATGAAAGAGAGTTTCTGCTTCTAGAGTGCTAAATGAAAAATCACTTTTAAATAAAAAGAAATCAAAGCACAAAATAGATCGAAAAACCAAAACTAAATATGCTTTCTTTTCCACCACTGCACTTTACTGCATTTCAAAAAAAAAAAGAAGAGAAACACCTCGTATTCAAAAAAAAGGTGCACACATGTGCTGCTGGGGAAAATTACCAGGTGGGTTGTACAATGTACAATGAACTATCAATTCAATAGATTTTGTTTGTGTTTTCGATGGAATTCAATGGAAAGGATATGCGAACAGAGAGAATGAGCGTAAAAAGTGGAAATTGTGATAAATAGAAAAATGAAAAAATCACCGGCAGCAATAACTGACATAATGAAAATGCGCTTGTGACAGGTCGCCCACTAAAAATAGCATTCGGTTGCAATATAGAATACAAGGAATCTAAATCCCACACATGAATTAGATGTATATTCATTAAAATTTTACACGAAAGCAAATTATATCAGAGCAATACATGTGAACGATTTAATCGATGTTGACAATGCGGAGAGCGTCACATACAATATATTAAAGAGGGAAACAATTGTGTTCATTATATGAAATAAAAAGAGAGAAAAATAAAAAAAAAAATTGTATGAAGAAATGCACATATAAACATGATAGTGTCTCGGTAATATTATGTGTAGTAGTAGAAAGGAGCGACGATAAAAAAGCCACACATTGAATATGTATACGTATGTATCAGGACAAATGACGACAAATACACAAAAACTAAATTGAATCGATGGCACTATCTATATTCGTCGATGAGAATATAGTCTCGTTTCGTTCGATGTGCTCATAACTGCTATTACTGATTTGGTCACTTATCCATAGTGTTGTTGTCATTTTGATATGCTTGTATTGCTGTTTTTTCGCCCCAAGTAAATTGATTTTAAATCGGGACAATAATTTTACATTTTCTCCCATTTTTCGATGTTTTGAAAATGTTTTCCGTTGTCGGCTTTCATCCTGCATTAAAAATGAATTAAGTGATAATATACATAGATTGGTTGAAAATGTAATAAAAGTGAGTGAGGGAGACAATTTTTTTTGGTTGAATTTGGTGTAAAAGCGTTGCCAAAAGAAACCAGCATAAATTACGTAATACTTGCGTGCTGAAAGCGCTAAAATCATTTCAGTTTTTCTTCTCCCTGATTTTTGAGCTGTAAGCACGTGTTTTTCGTCACATTCGATAATCGTATTCTGAAATTTAAGTGAATGTAATAAAACGAAAAAAAAAAACCGAAACCATTTTCGAAGACGATTAAACGATTGAATTCAATTGAATTTTTGCGATTAGCACGAAGAATAAACGGGCAATGTTAAATGCGAGCAAAAGTGCCGAATCACTTCGTGTTGGCAGTTCAGATGGATGTGTTAGTATCAGTTTAAATGACTCTTGGACTGGCAGAAAATTGCTCGATTACATTGAACACGATTATAATCTTCAAATGACATCGAAGGAGTTTCAAGTACGTACACTGCATTCATTATCCATTTATTCGTGATTCACAGTACAAAAGAATATTGTGGCTGTGTTCGGATTGAAAATTTGTGCCAAATTAAAAAAAAAAAATGAAATGAAACGATATCACATGAATATAATGTTTAATAAAAAGAATATTGGAGTTTTTCTTTTAATTGTACTCTTCTATATTCAATGTACCGTTTCCATAAATTTGACATAGGTTTTAACGCGTTCAGCTGTGTGATAGATTTTTGGGCTTTCGGAAGACCATTTGATATTTTAGATATGTATGTTGATGAACGTAATGTATTCTATATGCCACAAGTATGCCAAAAAAGTACATTTCATCCAAGCGTTTTACGTTACATTGAACATCGAATCCCAATAATTGTAAGTCAAATCAATAGAGAGGTACATACATTAATAATTCATTGATGACTAATTTAATGCTCATGCTTTCGATTTATGTTCATTTCAAAAGATAATTATGTATACACTTGCTCGTTGTTTTCTTCACCATCCAATCGATGGCATGTGCGGTACATGCGTGAGGTCCGAAAAGATACATCATGATATTTAACAACAGAAAACTCTTTCTCTTTCCCACTCCCTCCAACTCCCACTCCTCTCTCTCTCTCTCTCTCTCTCTCTCTCTCTCTCTCTCTCTTATCACTTTCTTTCCATCATCATCCTCTCGTTGTGATATGTATAACCGAAATAAATTGACTAGAAAATAGCCCATTTCAGTAACAAATTGAACTCATTTCTACACATTAATGTCCATTTCAATTGGTCGAACGAGTAGGTTGAAGGTGATGAACGAACACAAAACAAAACCAATTCAAACACATATGGCGTGGTGGCCGAAAAAAAAATTGAAATTAGTGTTCATTGAACCCTTCCGACGCTGATGTGTGATTTGAAGTTTAAATTGAACTGTGAGTATGTGTATACGGCCTTGTAGTGTTGATGATGTTAACAAGCCATCAAGAACTTGATTATCGGAAAATGAACATAAATGACATTGTCAAAGTGCTTGATATGAATTGCGGAAAAATTCTACCACTCACCTTTGATGTCATATAATTAACATGTCAAACACATTTAATTTGCATTAATGCAACAAACGCATAAGACAACCAATAAAAAGTTTTGCAATTACTCTACTTGGTCCCTTTTTTCATTTTTGAAAAAAGAAGAGAAAAAAAACATATATAAACAAATTATTGCCGTAACATATTCAAGGATATTTTTATATTATTACATAGTTCTTTTGCCACCAATTTACAAAGCTGTTGAAAGAAGCGACTTTCTATCTTTTGTATATATGCCATGATGTGAATCTGAATTTTCAGCTATATACGTGTATGATAGGCATCAAAATATAGCATGAGCACAAATCAAATACCGAAAAAATAGGTCAAAGTTCCATTAATTCTTGTCTCTTTGCGATGACGATGAAACTACATAAATCGAAGCTTCTATGTCGTGTATGATTCTACAGCGCAAACAATTCCATACTCTATATATTTTTACCTGCGTTGGTCTAATACTCAATTTATCCATGTGTCGCTGAGACAGAGGCTTTGAATTGGGGGTAATAGAACACACACATGCACACGAAATATGAACAACAACAACGACAACAAACTAATTGCCGTGTTTTTTTTAGATCCTATACACATCACATATTGTAACTGGTTCAATCTGTGTTAAAATTGCTTGCCGTTAATAATTTTTGTTAACGCTTTTTTTTCTCTCCTTCTGATGTGCTCGATGAATGGAATTTAAATTTGGTTTTATATGTATATATATGGATATGGGCATGCTTTAAATTTTCATCGTGCAAAATTATCACGTCGTAAAACACATTCTACTCATTCTATTGCACACATTGTTTCAGCAGCCATTCTAATCACATGAAAAGCGTTTTTTATTTTTCTCGAATAATATTTATCGTAAATTGTGCTTGAAAATTTCGAAACGCAGTGATTAGAACCACACTATTGATATAGTGTGATACTATTTGCAGTATGATATAAATAATGTACTATTATGATACAGAGAATATTGAACCGCTTCAAGATGTATTTTAAATGGCTGAGATGATTTATCCGTCAGGTCGCCCGGCGGAAAGCTGGCCCATTGGCACAACGGATAAATAATGTTCAGTTGCTGTACTTTTCGTAAATTGGTACATTTTGTTTTTGCTGCAAATCTAGACATTTATAATACAAAAATAGAACCATACATTTGCAGCCTGACGCACTCTGAAAAATACTAAACCGTTCGCCGATTTAAAATTCATGTTTTCAGAGAGAGTATAGCAGAAACACACTATTTATACAGTACTGCCAATAAGATCACACTATACTGAAAGTTTGGTTTTAATCACTGCTCTAAATTAAAATGCTGTACTGAAAATTTAGGTGAAAAATTTCCCGAAAAACTTTCAGTATTTTAACCGAGGCACACAAACAGCGAAACAAAAACAAAATTCAATATTGAATCAGTTGAATGAATTTTCATTGTTGTTTACAATTTACAGATACGCTATCAGCAAAAGCAACGCGAAGAAATGGAACGAAAACGAAACGAATTCATTGGCTCACGGCCAGCTGTCTCGCCCCTTGATCTCAACGATAATAACAATAAAATCCATATTGGAAATGGCAAGGTAATTATCTTACATCTCGAGAACAAATTCAAAAACAAAAATCATCGGATCAAATAGATTTATTACAATACACGTGACTAGTTTGCCGCCTCAACTTATCGTGTCGAATCATGTGTTTCAATTCAATTTGAAATCAATTTTTCAAAGCGGAAATTTTATTTTAGGTTCGGCAAATGTTTGACGAACGTCGTCAACGTGTTACCGGTATCGATAAAAGTTATCCACTCCAACCGATATCATCGAAAAATGGACCGAATAATTCGGGTCGTCAAGCAAAAAATACGGTAATCATAATGTCTCCCCTTCTGTCCCTCTGACACTTTCAATGTTCATGGGTTCGGAATTGCAGTGATGGAGGGGGGGTCGTTCTTGTTGAATCTATGTAATTTGCATTCTGCAACTCTGTTATTTTCATTATTAGACTTTTGTTAAGCGATCTGTCAACCCAAATCAAAACGGACTGTACGAACATTCATTAAAGGTGTCTGGCCATGGCGGTGGTAGCGGTGATATGAAACATTTTCCTCAAGTAAGTGTACTGTAACGCATATTATCGCACATATTATTATCAAACTGGGCTTTACACTTTTAAACAAAGAAAAAAAAAATCATATAAAATCGACTGTACAACATTTGGTAGAACTAAACACAATTCTCAACAAAAGAACAAACAAACTTTTTTTTTCGTTTCCTTTTTTTATGTGCACTTTTCCTTTCTCTCATTTTTATTAACGCCGAACATAATACAAGTATACAAATATCATTTCTGTAAATCCCTAGGCGACGACCATAACAACAAATAAACGTTTCAACAAGAACGCCATATCGAGCAAACTTAGTGATATTGACTACATTGAAAACGAACAAATACCAGGTATGCACTGATTGAAAAAAAAAAAAACGCATTTTAATTGAACTGAAAATTATATTTTTTGTAGATATATTTTCGCAATTGGATGACATCGATAGTTTGGACAGTGGACGACGTTTTGGTGCAATGGAAAGGAAAATGGCAAATTTGAATGTAGGAAATAATAACAACTCTGGCAATAGCAATACCAGCAACAATATTAAATTAGGACCAGTAATTACGAGAAAACCAATGGCGCACAGCAGCGCCAGTTCGTTGAATACAAATAAACGTTTACCGTCGCAACAATTAACAAAGACACGTTCCATTCCGATGACACCAGAAAAATCGACATTCGGCCAAAAGAAAGATTCGTCATGGCCCAATTCACCTGCTAGAAAAGTTTGTGCCCATCGATTTCTTCTTTTATTTTGTTGTTGTTGAATCTCTCTGTTTCATTTAATTTTACTAAATATTTAAAACATTTGTTCAATGACTTTTGATTTACCCACGCATATTCTAGGTCACCAACGGTAACATTTCCTCCGGTAGCATTTCATCATCGACCCGTAGCAGCGCTTCATCAACCGCGTCAGCCAACAAAGTAAATATTTAATCTTTTATTTGTCACTTTTTGTAACTGACACTGTAAATATCTTTTTATATTGCATTCGTTTCTGGCGCAAAGAAACCATCGTAAAATGCGTCATTATTGTAAAGTTTTAGTAATTGTGTGCACGTTAAAATTTCCATTTAAATTTGATATTAAGTAAATTGTTATTTGATTGTGTGTGCTTTTTTTTCAAAGGTTCAAATGGCCAGTCCACCACCAGAAGGAATGGTAGCCTGTGGCATTTGCGGGCGACATTTCAATGAAGATCGTATTGCAAAGCACGAGACAATTTGCAAGAAAACATCGACTAAAAAGCGCAAGATATTTGATGCAACAAAACATCGTGTCCAGGTATGCGTCTCTCTCTCTCTCTCTCTCTCTCTCTCTCAGAGATGTGTAAACGAATGTAAATCTCTTTTGTTTGTTTATTATAGGGCACCGAAGCTGAGGTGTATGTCAAGAAAACACAGAAAACGAAGAAAAAACCGGAAGAGTCGTCAAAGAAAACCAACTGGCGTCGAACGCACGAAGAATTTATTCAAGCTATTCGCAGTGCGAAACAGGTTCAACAGCATCTCGCAAAAGGTGGAAAATTATCAGACCTGCCTCCACCTCCACCTTCAGAGAATCCAGATTATGTTCAATGTCCGACTTGTAATCGTAGATTTAATGAGGCGGCTGCTGCTCGTCATATACCAAAATGCGCCAGTTATCAATTTAACAAACCGAAAACGAATCCCAAGTCGACCTCAAATCTAGGCAAAAAGAGATTTTAATTTCAACACTTTCTTAAGCAATAAACAAAATGAATAAAAAAAATAATTATTATTATAACAATATCCCGGATGTCTTTTGATACAGGCGTCTCTTAACAATTGCTATTTTTATTATTAATATTGGAACAACTCTGATTTTGTGCTAGCCAAAGCAATTGAAGAGACATATTGTTATTTTCAAAGGAGAAAAAAATGCTAACATGACAATAGAACTAAAAACTAAACATTTTTTTTGTCTATAACCATGATGTGATTTGATAAATTAAATTTTAAGACCAAAATCAAAGCGAATTGTTTTTTTTTTCTTTTTTATTATTACATTTTTTTTGTTTCGTAGTTTGGAATAACAAAATGAAATTGTTAGAATGAAATGGTAGAGTTTTATTCGGAAATGTCTTCCATTTTGTCGGCTGGTTCCAAAATACGTTTCACGCAGTCAGCAGCGGATATCATTTTCAAGCCTTCTAACGTATAAGCAAGGTCAGCCAAAGTATTTGTATCGTCTTCTAGCCAAATGCGAAGCATGTAGCGACAACGTTCTTGACCTTCATTCGATTCTCGGAAGAATTTTATTTCATCAGTTCCATAACCTGCACATACAAAAACGGACAATTGGTTAGAAAATCAAAAACACGGAAATATAATTTTGAATGTAAAAACTATTATTCATTGCTTTTGTTTTTGTTTTCTGTAACATAAATCAAATTCTGACATTCTCTCAAAAGATGATAAATTTTGGTTTGGAATTATCTTCATAAAATATCCAAATAAAAAACCAAAATTTGCTTCGAATAATCGAATAGAGAAAAGTCAAAGTGATTATGTCAATTAATCATAATGATTCTGTGTCAATGATGATGAGTCACCAAATCCATCGTTTAACCAAATTTGAATTTAATTAAATCCGACTTATGGATAAAATGTTATTTACCTAATTTGGCACCGAGTTTCTCCCAATCGTTGCCGATAATGATGCATAATTCACGCATCTGATCTTCGGTTGCCGTAATAATCTTATGAATATTTGCATCATCCGAAATGAGTGGATCGGTTGACTGAAGCTCTGAATCTTCTTCGACAAGGCCATCTTGTGGATTTTCCATCATCAAATCATTATCGGTGTCCATTTTATTTTCGGTCTCTGGCTTATGCTTTGATTTTGTTTCGTTTAATTTTTTCCGTACATTTTCCAAATATTCCGATATTGGTGCGTGCGTGAGTGAAAAGAACAATGACGATTGTCTGGCAAGCAGTCTCAGTGCACGCCATTCATACGATGGATCAGTTTTACTTGGTGGTTGTTCCAAATATGTATCGATTGGTGGCAAAAAATTTCGATCCTCACCACGACACGCTTGCAAATTATCGGGGCACAAATTCCATAAACGTGTCAATTCACTGTTGCCCATATAAAATTTATTTTGTTTAGTTGCATCATGAATGATATCGCCTAAATTTCGTCGTTGCTTTTTTGCTGGTATTTTACTTTGATCATCGGCCGGTGGTTCGGGACGTTTAAATTCTGTATTTGTAAAGAAAATCAGTGTCAATTTTAGGGAAAAATTAAAAAAATGCTCTAAAGATAGACAGACCTTTGCAACCTTCATTTTTCCAATTATTCCATAGCTCTTCACGTTTTAGCATATGTCGTACGGTTTGTGCGAATTTCTTTCCATTCGGTGGAGTTTCCTCTAGCAATCGATACACTTTTGCTTCAGTTTCTTTAACAAATTCATTTTGTGATGATGTCAGCACTTGTGAATCACTGTAAACACGAAACATTTGGTAATCATTTAATTTCCGTGTTTTGTTTTTCAACCAAAATAAATAAATAAATAATCATAATTTACTAATGTGGTTTGAGCAAAACAAAAATACGTACGATTTAAATTTGACAGTCGAGGTAAGATACTGGAATAGAATCAAACATTGCACCAAAACTGATCGTCTGAAATTGGCATCAGACAATTGTAACGCAAGTAGCTTTGGATTCGTAAGGAATTTGGCGAAAAAATGCTGTAAATCTTCGGGTTGATCTTCAATTTTAATGCCGTCATTTGATTTGGCCACTGGTACTGATCCACGTTGTTCTTCCAATTTAAAACTGCTAAATGCTGACAAAACGCTTGCGATATGCTGCAAAAATTGACCAAAAACAAATGAGCAACCATGAAAAATCCGTTCATTAAAATCGAATAAAGTGTTTTACTTACGCCTGAAAATTTTTTCCAATTGCTTGGATCGTAGCATTGGTTTGGATTTCGGTAAAAATCTTGTAGCGCCCAAAATTTCGTATATAAATTGTAGTCAATTTTAACTTGAATATTTTCGGATTGTACACTATCCAAAACCTCATCGTTTGCATCAACATCGAATTCGGTTAAATTTTCCAAATTGAATTCCGAAATGATATTCAAACCGGATCGTTCGGAGAATGGAAAGAATGTGGCCAAAAAAAGTAAAATTCGACCACAAAATACTGTGTTTTGTGCACGCGAAAACCGCTTCAACAAATCATTACACATTCGAAGTAAATTATTTTTGCAAGCGGCAAAAAACCAACTCTCCTTCCAAACCGATACATTATTTTCCACATAGCTAAATAATCGTTCGCATTGATCGAGCGTCACCGTATCAAAAACATCACTCATCAATACAACGGGAATGGTTGATGTACAGATATCTTGACGACATGCCGCTATCGACAATGTGATTAACGCTTCAACATTCGCTGTATTTCCAATCACATTTTCACTTAATAATACATCGCGAAACGCTTGATCCAGTATGGTTTTCTTGTCATTTCCACTGCCACTGGCATTGTCAAAATGACTTTTCAGCACATCGACTTCATTTGATTTGTAGCAATTGGACAATACATCCTACAAACATGCAACAAAAAAACATAGTACATAAACAATATCAGTCAATACGCATTCTTTCCGATGCGAAAATTTACTCCGATGCAAAAATTATTTATTGCAAAAAAAAATCTTACCTTGAAACCCGCATGAACAACTGGAAACGTTGCAGTTGACATGATTTTTTTGCGAAACAAAGAAAAAAACCAGCCTTGAAATTTCACTGCGTTCTTGTGAATTAAAATTACTAGAAAATGTACAAAGAACACTTAGCGTCTATGTTGATGTTGCCGAATTTCGTAAATAGGGACTGATTGAGGTTATGGAAAATGTCAAACTAAGGTTGCGTTTACAATTTGTTCATTCATTGTATGAATTTTTATTTGCACTCGATTGCATTTTTATTTTAACGAACAAATAAATTATCAATAAAAAACTCATTTTTACCATTTATATCTCGGCATTATTTTTTTTTTAAATTTCCTTCATCGTTTATATTTTTATGAATCATCTATCATGAAAAATATGAATGTGTCGTGTAAACCCAACCTGCAATGTTGCTAGTAATGTTGTGTCAAAGTTTCACATGGTGAGGTAAACACATTTGTACCGAAATTATATTCGATGCACTAAACTTGTGTTTTAACCGGCCAAAAAAAAACCGCAGTATCTCGATATGATGGGAGATTTAAAAGGATTCAAAGGTAAGTATCTAAAAAAAATAAGAAGCTATACATTGTGAAAAAAAAACGATATCCATTTTATATTTTTAGTTCTGAATTTGGAATTTACGTTCAACAATGAAAAACAAACTCGTCAATTATTCATTCAAAAACATAACGCAAAGAAAACAACGGACGACAAACCGATCGGCAAAACACTATTCATAATAAATATTCCGCCATACATAAATGAATCGCAGTTACAATCAGCGTTTAGTTCACTTGGTAGCGTAGAGAATATATTCATATCGGAAAATACGATTGAACACACCAATGATGACTCGAATTCAAATTCAATTGCCGATCAATCGAAATATTTCAATAAATCGCATGAAGTGCTCGGTTTTAAAATGGCCTACGTAGTGTTTAAGCTGACAAAATCACTGGAAAAATCATTAAAATTATCTAAAGTACAAATTGTTCCGAATGAAAATGGCGATTCGGATCTATTCATCGGCATTGATAAATGGAACAAACAGTATATGGATAGTTTTATTGATGAGAATGCATTACAAGCCGACGTGGATGATTATATGCATGCATTTGAGGAACGTGAACAAGAGGAACGCGAAGAGGCCAGAAAAACCGAAGTGGATGATGACGGATGGACGGTTGTAAAACGTGGAAAAACTGGTGGCGGTTTCCAACAAAAAGAATCTATTTTGAAAGCACTTGAAGATAAGATTGAAAAGGGAAAAGAAAAGAAAGAATTTAACAATTTCTATGCGTTCCAAATTCGACAATCAAAACACAAGCACATTGTCAGTTTGCGAAAAAAATTCGCACAAGATAAACTGAAAATTGAAGCGTTGAAAAAAGCCAGACGATTTAAACCATTTTAATTAAGTTTTCTCTTAAATTTACTTGTTATTACGTCAAATTGAATTTTATTATTCACACTTTTTTTTAATGAATTAAAGTACATATTACAAATTGTATGGAATTAAACAACCGGTTTTTCTCTGTCTCATAAATACGTTGGCTTTTGATTTTGTAGGACCATTGCGAGCAGTGTATTTGAAGGTAATGTATCTAAACGATGCAATAATTGTGGTATACTGCCTGTTATTACACGTGACATTATGCCTAATTGAATGGATTGCGCAAATCGTTCCAAGCAAATTTGCATTCGTTCATCGGTGTTTGGGTCTATGTTTTGCATTCGATATCGCTCCGCTTGATTGCATATTGAGTCGACAATCGTTCCCAATGTCATCGCATTGATGGTAGTTGGTGTTGAATTATTTTGTGATGCCTTCAAAGAATCAAGTTAATATCGTTGTTTAATTTTTAGACACCGTTTAATTCTTCGATTTATTTAAGTACTCACCAAACTTTGTAGAACAGCCAAATGAAGTTTACTGTATATAAGGTCATTCAAGGGTAAAAACAGTGGCGATAATGTACACCATCTGATGAGACCTTCGATTGGTGATATGAGTGCCATTGGAATTGCACCGGATGGCAAATCTAATGGTAGTTGTGTTTCCGAACATAAGTCGGGATTCTCCGAAATCCATTCGGTAAACAATTCAATTAGCGTATCTGGCGGTGTTGCAATGTCATTGCCAATTTCTTTGAAATATAGATCTGCTACGGATGTCATAAAATTCACAGCAAATCTGAAAACATGACCAAAAACAATTATGTGCATTACATTTTTTTTGAACGTTTTTGTGTCTTCATTACCTCGGCGCTACCATTGGCAATGATTTCAATTGATCACAGCAGGCTTTCTGATAGATAATGAAGTCTTCGATGAGACGTTGTGCCAATTCCAGACATGCCATTGCATTTGGTCCGACTTGTTGCATCCAAGTGCCTGCCGCACACAAAATCTATATTCCCAAATAAAATAAACATATATTTAGTAAACACATTAAATTTTCCTTATCATCGACTTACCGGTGCGATAGAATCACTGATTGCTGTACTTATGAATTTACTTAAAACTCTTGATCGTGCCGGCGGTAAAGATGTGTTTCCAAATAGACATAAAAATACAGCGTTTCGTGTTACATCTGGTCCCGGTCTCGAAAAATATTGCGCAAACACTAAAACCAATTGAAACTCTTGAAATACGGTCAGGCCAACGCTATTGCTTGTTTTTTTGGACAACGAATCAATTTTCTTCTCCAAAAATATACATTCGGCGATGAGCTCAAGACAACGCTCTTGATTCTTTTTACTCGTACACAAACACTCTGAAATAAAATATTTAACATGAATTTTCCATTGCATTCGGGTGAACTATGTATTCTTACCGATACGGGTGAGTGCATCTTTGGCACATTGTGGAAAATCTAATTTTCTCGGCTTTTTATAGTCGGTGGAGCTCATTGTTATTTGATTGAACTATTTGATTTGAAAATATGCTGATTTGTCGGCGTTTCTACTGAATATGTCAAAACAATGCTGGAACATGGCAAATGCATCAATATCATAATGTCAACCATAAATTTATACATGACAATAGATGGCGTCACCATACATACAATGCAATTCATTTTATTTGTTTCGATTTTAGATCATTTTATTTCGTTTTCCTTACAAATCAATTTGAAAAAAAAAAAACAAGAAAATTTGAATTGAAGAATTGTGATTTTTTTAAATTCCTTGAATCACATCTGTGAGATTTGATTCTTTGAAATATACTATTACATATTTTATTGTGCTCTTGGAAGAATTAAAACTTTGTGCATGTTTTTTTATGAAAATAATCTTTTAGCCAATGGACTAAAATTAATTTGGTTTGGCGTTACGTTTGCGACTGGGCTTTTCCACTGTTCATCCTTCGAAAGCATTGTACTGTTGAATGCAGGCATATTGTTGTTATTCAATCGCGATGGTGATCGGTAAGCGGTTCGTTTCGGGCTAGCCTTCGATTTACCAAATCCTTTGTTACGATTCATAGCCGAGTTCAACATTGACATTGGATCTAATTTTGTGGACACAGTTCGCATTGCTGTGACATCAATAGATTCAAATTCTTCACTAAAACCTGAAAACGACCGTATAAAAATCAAACTTATTATGAGTGTGCATGTGCATGACGTCAAACAAACCTGATGTATCCTCGATCAACGGTTGAAGTTTCCGTGTTGGCGAAAATCCAAGACCGTTTGTGGTTGAATCCACATAAATGGCGTCCCATATTGCAATGCGAAAATCTTTTTTTGCCGGCAATTTGATGGTCGGTGTTAGTACCAGTTTTTCCGCTAGCTTTTCACGCCAGTAGTAGGTTGCACTTGTCATTTTATCATTCATTGTGTTAAATTCCAATGATGTGTCCATTGCAAATGCATCAATGCGCAACAATAGCGAATTTGCTCGACGTACATGTTGTTCCAATAGATGTGACTCGATTTCCAATTGATCTAATGGCCATGGTGCTTTAAAATGCATTGTATCGATTAATATTGGCATGTTGCATATTAGCCACTGTATCAGTTTGTCGTAATCGAGTTGTGCGTTGAAATGTTCGGTATTTTTTAACAATCCAAGTGCATTCATTTTGTCCTTATCGAAATGAATTTGTTTTGGTTGTGCGGCCGTAATGTTTTGCTCAAATATAGAGCATTTATATTTGAAATTTTCGAGTTGTTGAATTATTGGCAAGATTTTCTCATCGATTGTTTTACTATGATTTGAATCCCAGGCATTCAAAAAACCCTCATCGAATACCGTTTCTCTAATTGATGTATTTGATACGGCATGTCGAAATACTTCCAACAAATGAACGGTTTTTTCTTTGATTGGGATGGATAATTCGCGGACTTGTCTATTGCAATAGAAATAAATAAGATTATGAAGTGCGATGTGGTGTGATTTTGAAGCAAAAAAAACTAATTCAACCTGAACATTTGTTCCATTTCCGCATATGCTCGTTCTGCTGCAGTTATTTTTAAATTTGCCCTGTGCAGTGAGAAGCCACTGAAAAATATTCATGATTAATATCCATTTTCCAATTTAGCTCCACTTTTTCCATCACTTACTCCGAATTGATCAAATGAAGACTATCGTTTTCCCTGAGCACTGTTCGCATCGCCATTTTTGATAATTCGTTGACAATTTTCATAAATTCTAAGCCACCAGGGAATAGAACAACTTGCATTTTAAATGGACCAAAAATCCATTTGTAATTTTTCTGGCATTCGTTGAAATATGCCAATGCAGCATTTCTGAAATCGGTTTCGTCACGCGATGAAAAAACTGGCCAACGAAAACGCTTACGAAATTCATTCGCATTTATGATCATCACCAAGTAATGAATAACATTGTGAAATGCCGTTTTGTTTGCTTTCATAAATGCATCCTTATGAGAAAAAAAAGTATGTTTAATTTCAACGAACATTTTTGGTCAAATTTCAAACCTAATGACAATCATTATCAAATTTGTTGTTTGAATTGTTCATTATACCTTGACTAACAGCGATTTGGCGGTGTCCGTCATTGGGCACAGTAATGCGAGAGCTCGCAAATTTTGATCGATTTTCGAGGAAATATCTTCCTGCTGTTTTTGCTGTAATAAAGTTATTGTACTTGTTTCAAACACCGATTTTCGACGACTCATTTTGATATAAATTTTACGGTGAATAACGAACAAATAAAAACACTACAGAAATTTACTGGAACAAAATTGGCTTTTGTAAAAAGGTCCTTTGTATTTGCTCTGGCCAAAATTCCACCAAAATTCTGATTTAAACTGACACGATTGATCACAAAACTAAACTTTTAAATTAAAGATAGAACGATTTGAAGACAAGAAAAATCAACAAAAAATACTATTCAAAGTCAGATCAGCGTGTCTTTTGACGGAAATCGGTCGGCGTATTGATTTCGATGATTTGCTTTGTAGTTCGGTTTATTTCACGGGTTCACCACACCGACGGCGAATATGCACATCCAACCACATAAAGTCGCTGATTGTATAATTTTGCACCATCACCTATATACTCATCATCACCAACTATAAGACAATAGCAAACCTTTTGAAATGTCAAACAACACATTTTTGATACAGAATGTTTAACGTGTAACAAGTTTACCGTTATATTTGTTTTGTTTTTGTTTTTTATATGTCATCACCGACAATATGCTTAGTGTGAAATCGAGATGACCTAACAAGATGAACATGCATTTTGGTGGGAAACAAAAATTAACAAACACCGACTCACACCATTATGAACGAAACATAGTTTAAATTTTTATTTGCATTTTTTGGCTTTTATAAATGGCATTTTCAATTACAAAGACTTACATTGACACACACAAAAAAAAAATGTTTGATTGTTTAACTTTGAAAAATCAATCTTAAAATGAAAATGCATGAAATTGGTATATTCAATTATTCATCTTAGACAAAATGTCACTTAAAACATAATTTGTATAATTCATATTTTTTTTCATGTCCTAAATGCAGAATAGTCATGAATGGCTTAATTAAGAACAAAAAAAAATTGAATGTCAATTGGGACTTCATTCTCCTGCAGATATAGCTATACACTAAACATTAATATAGTTTTATTTTCTCATTTTTTTTTTAATTTTTATCTTGTCTATTTTCATGTTTATTGTCCACGTTAATTCGGAATTATGGTTACGATCCATGCAATATTTATAGATTATTTTCTCGGCATTTTGTGTTAAAAGATGAGTTGAATTGTTTGGTTACTTAATATTCTCCATTCAAATCAATACTAGCTCTGGCTATAGGTGAAATGTTCGATGCGATTCCCTCTTTGTTTGTGTTTGTTGTTTTTTTTTTTTTGTTCTCTATGGCTCCAAGCGTGGCTGTTTGAAACAACCATTGGGTAGTGCTTCCGATATGAGTTTGATGTTATTCACTTCGGATTCCAATTGAGACACCTCGTTTTGGTATGATTTAATTGACAAATTTTGTTCGCTTTTTACACGTTCCAATTCGGCCAAACGATCGTGTAAATTGGCACGATTCACTTCGGCTTCAGCAGCGCTTAATCGCTTTTCTGTAAACAAAAACAATTCCAATTTGAATGGATGCACCACAAAATCATCGATCGATTTGTTTTTCAATTATTTTGTTTTTAAATCTTACCAAGTGTATTCAAGTCATCCAAATTAATGTCCCGTAAGCTCTTCAATTCATCGACTATGGCTTTAACTTCATTCATTGCTTTTTCCACTTGAGCTGTTGATTCTTCTGAATCAGATTTGGCTTGTCCGACCTTTAACAAAAGATTTACAGATTGATTTTTTTTTGACAGGCACATGTTTAATGGTCTATACCTTTTCTTTGGCTTCGTCAGTCAAGCCGTTATCTTTTTTAACGGCATCGCCAAGCTTTGAAATTCGATTTTCGGTAACAACAACTCGTCCATTCAAATGATCGGCTTCGCCTCGCAACTGATGAGCGGCCGATTTTGTTTCATTTGCCTTGCGTCGAATGATATCAGCATCGTTTGATGCTTGTTCAGCGTATTTTTCTTGGGCCTCGTGTGCATTTTGACGAGCTTCTTCTGCATTTGAACTAGCAGCTTGTAATGCCTACACAAAAGCAACAAAAACATTCATTTCAATTCAGTTAGTCAATCGATAACAAGAAAGAAGCACACTTGGAGAGTAAAAAAAATTCAAGGTGCAGCCACTGATTTACACTCTGATATAAAGGCATGAAGGGATCTTACATTTTCTGCTTCACGAATGACATCGTCTACTTCACGAATTTGATTTTCGATATCTGGTACCGTTTCCAATACCAATTTCGCGCTCTCGGATGATTTTTGTACTTGAGATTGGAAACCTGCATTTAAACGAAAAAAACTCTCTTAATATACAGTTCGTGTATTTTATTTTCTGTTTATTATTTTTACCGGCCAAAGTTTGATAGGTGTCGTTGGCCTCTTTTAATGTGCCATCACCCAATGCAACGGCTTCTTTAGCACTGGTGCTGATGAAACTCAAATGTTCCAACAGTTTAATTGCGTCATCTTGTTGTGTGAGTAATCTATATACAGAAGATTATATAATTCAATGAAAATTGGCCGTAAATCGATTAATTTTTGTAAAAAATAAAAATGATTACCGTTGAACCAACAGACTACCATGTTCTGAATTCTCATCATACTCTTCGAGGAGAGTCTCATGCTCGTTTTTCAAACGATCGATTTCACTTTGCAATCGTTCAGCCTATGATCAATGACACAGATATTCATAATTGATTGTTTTATTGAACATATAAATCGTAAATAATACCTCTTGAATTGCCTTTGCTGCATCCGATCGCAATTTTTCCAATTTAATGTCTGGCACCGATAATGCACTGATGTTTGCAATTAATGTCAATGCTTCGTCATAAACTTTGTTCGCTTGTTGCAATGCATGATTTGACAGGGCAATTGCATTTTCCAATGCACTCTTCGACTCTTGGATTTCGGCACGAACATTTGTTCGCAATTCATCACTTGATATTGAACAAAATAAATGAAACAGATTAAAAGTGAGAAACAAAATTAAGCAAATTGTATGATAGCTGGATTCAAATGTACCTGATTTGTTGTTGCTGGCTCATGGCATTTCTAGCCAATTCATAAGCTTTTGATGCCTTTTCATTTGCTTCCACGGCATTTTGTTTGCTCTGATCAGCTTGCTTCTCCAATAAATCAACTTGATTACGTGCCTCACGGGAAATTTCACTGATTTGATCGGATTGCTGTCCAAACTGATCGAAACGATCTTTGGCTCTAGCCAGTGCTGCAGCACCATCAGCGTTCAATAATTCGGTTGCTTCCTGCAAAATTCATTATTCAACCGATTCATTAATTTTTGTTTTTCTTGCGATATGAAATTCAATTTTTTTATGTATATTGTATACTCACATCCAAAGTTTTACGAGCATTTGTAATGGTGTTTTCGGCAACCGATACATTAAGACTGGCAAGTTCAATTTCCTGTGCTGTTGTATCTTTCAATCGATCCGATTCATCCAGCAATTTTTGTACGCTGTCCAAACGTTCACGTAGATCATCGATACGTTCAACCAATGTACGATCACCGCCGCCAGCGCCCGATTTAGCATCTTCTGCCAAAATGTCGATTTTCTCCTGGACGGTTTTCAATTTTGCCTCAAAGTCGGCATCATCGATAACCGTTGGATTCGATGCGATTTGTTGTAAATTTTTCTTTAAATCGGCTAATTTATGGCGATGATCGTTGGCCGCATCACGTACCAAATTGTAACAATCGGGACAGTCCAAGCATCCTTGATGCCGATTGTATTTATTCTCTTTGCATCTGTCGCATCGTCTACCTTCAACATTGTCATTGCATGGACATTGACCATTGGCATCACATTGGAAGCCTTTTGATCCACTCTCATCACAATCGCAAGGTTTGCATCCATCAACTGAGAACCCATATTGATATGGTGCACATTGATCACAACGAAGCCTATAAAATAACATCGAAATCATATTTTAGTGGCAAATTATTCGTTGTATTATTTGAATTAATTACCCAGTAACACCTGGTTTACAATAACATTGTCCAGTTGATCTTTCGCATGACGTGTTAAAACTTCCAATTGGATCGCAATTACAGTTCTCGCATCCATTACCCGATACAATATTATAGTATCCATTTTGACATTCACTACAATTGCGACCAATGACATTGGATTTACAACGGCAACTTCCAGTTAGTTGATCGCAAATTGAAATGCCATCATCCGTTTGTTCGGTTCCTGGAAACATGTATGGAATATTTACAAAATGTTAAAAAATTGTTTTCGTTTATCGAATGATACATTCATACCTGGTAGATAGCATGAACACTTATCACATTTTCCATGCGGTATTGTTAATGGGTCTCCAAAATGACCCGGCAAACACTGTTCACAATGTGGTCCAGCCGTATTGAAGACACATTTCAAACATTCACCAGTTGTACGATTACAGTTTCCGACAGCGTTCGGATCAACATTTCCATTACAGTCGCATGCTTGACAGAGTTGAACTGGACCAAGAAGACCAGTTGGATCACCGTAGTATCCATCGGAGCAAAGTTCACAACGTGATCCTACATTTAATATAAACGATTTAAATTTTTGTTCAATTTATTCGAGAATTTAAGTTAAAAAAAAAATAATCTCACCGAAATATCCAACTGGGCACTCAAGACAAATAACCGATTCATCAGCCATTTGCATACAAGCTCCATTGTCTGGGCATGGGCATCGTTTGCAATCGTATGTCGTGCCATTCAAAGCGTTACCATAGTACCCTCTTGCACACTGATCACAATTATCGCCAGCCGTATTGTGTTGACAAATGCATCTGCCGGTTTCTGAATCGCAAATATCCGCATGTTTATTACAATCGCACGGTATGCATGGCATGAATGGTCCACCGCGTGCTGGACTATGACGATATCCTGGTGCGCATGATTCACAGAATTGGCCAATATATCCTTCGGGGCATGTACATTGTTCGATCCATGTGGCTGGTCTGCCGGCAGTGCCTCTGTTCGCCGTTTGCAATTCAATGTCATCCAAGAATGCTTCACCATGTGTTGAATATGTTGCACGAATCTTAATGGCTGTTAAATTACTCAAAATTGAAATAAATCCACGTGACGATTGACTTGGTTGCCATGAATAATCGTTGTTTTCATGCAAACGGAATGCATACTCTTTTTGCTCTTGATCCGGTAAACTGTGGCCCTGTGCAAATATTGGCAATGAAATTTTGGTGCCAGCACCTTCTAAAATAACATCGGTTGGCGATGGATTTGGTCCGACTTGGCCGACCAATTGCAAACGGAATTTCAATAATCGATTATATGATGCACGTTGATCGCCCAAAAATCGTTCTGGTGCCAAGAAATAAATATGCTCATTTCCTCTTGCAGTAGTTCCAATGCTATTACTAAATTGATTATATTTCAAATCAACCGGATTGTTATATTCATCGACGGCCGTCCATTTTTCTTTGTGCTTGTTGAAACTTGATGTTGTTGAAACAATCGAATATCCCGGTGCACTTTGACATTCGGATGTGTGACCGTAACAGAAGCATGGTGTACAACCGAATTTATTCTCCAAATCTAAGCTGAAAAAGCCCGGCTTACATTCACGACACCGTCGTCCTTCAACATTTTCTTTGCACAAACAATAACCACTATCCGGATCACATGATGGTGTATTATCGCTTGAACCCCGTGCATCACAACCGCATGGTTGACATCCATGTTCACTAAATGCATAATAATTGGCCTCACATCGATCACACTTTTCACCAGTAACGCCTGGCTTACATTGACACTTTCCTTCGCTGTTACATTGCAATGAACGAGAACCAGTTGGATCACATTCACAATTGATACAATATCCATCCGATCGCATGAAGTAGTTTTCTTTGCATCGTTCACAATTTGGACCATCACGATTTGCTGCACAATCAATACAATGTCCACCATGACCGGTGAGATTGTACAATGCCTTGTCGAAGAAACATTTTTGCGAGTAACCGTTACAATTACATGCTGTAAATTAGTTGAAAATACATTCATTAGAAATAGTTACGATAAAAAACGATGGAAATTATGGTTCCAAAACAATATTATCATTATGTTTCGATAGATTTTATGACCATATGGCCAAATGGAAAGCAACAAGTAAAAATAAAACTTCTCTCATCACGTGTCATGACAATTCATCATGTTCGAGTTCACTTACGTACTTCATTTCACCTTTTCTCTTTACACACACGCACACTCTCTCACGTAGAGTAGTGAACAATTTCTTTTTTTTTGTTGTTTTTATTTTTATTTTGTTGTTTCGCGTCAACTTCTATGCACAGTCAAGAACAGACATGCTAAAAAACTGATTTGCTCAATGCTCAAGTGGCAGCGATGTGGCGAATAAACAACCAGTTTTCCGCAAATGGATTTGTTGAAGTTGCAATGTAATTTATGGTTTTCGGCATTTCGGTATGACTTCGATACACGTTCAAAGAAGGTTCTTTGACCTTTTCTAATGGAAAATATTAATCGATGACTAGCGCAACCACCCTTTATCCAAAGTTTCGTTTGAATTTGGTTTTATTGAATAAATCAGTCAATTTAAATGATGAAAAAAATTGGCACATGAAATCTTTGACATCTGTGATTTATGTCCGAAAGACTGTTGAACTTACGATTTAATGTATTCCATGGTTTGTATTGATCAATTTCATTGGAATTTATATTCCAATATGGTTCGGTTTGTGAAATCAGCAAAAATCCAATGTACACATATACAAGCCACATAGTGTCACTTCCGTGGATTAAATTTCGGTAATTGGTATTCTTTCTCTTCGCACCAACTGTGCGTACTTTGAAAAATTGGTTAAAACGAAAACAATGGCCGAAATGTTTTAAATTATTTATGCAGTTTTTGTTCGCTTGAAATGTTTGAAAGGTCAAAACTTCTTCACTCTGCCGAGTGAAAACTCGAACTGAACAGAACGAGAGAATTCTTGATGCAACGATAAATCGTTGCTGCACATAAAAATAATGTATGGCAAGAAATGACAAAAATGGAAATGAATCTCTGATCGCTTTTTTCCTACATGGAAAGTTATTTTTCTGGTTTAATCGAATGTATACGATACAGTTCGTCGCATTTCATTGTATCGATCATGTGCACATCCAATCCATGAGATGTAACTTTTCACCATCATCATCAACATCATAATAATAATATGCTTTGGAATGTGTAATAGAACCGCGTATGGTCAAGAATGACGAAAGAGAAAGGTATCACTTACGTTTGCATTCGTGTACATTTTTCGATGTTGCTCGTCCCCATGGTGCATCATTGTAGAATGGCAAACACTTTTCACAGTCTTGTCCGTCAGTGAAATGCTTGCATTCGCACACCCATGATCGTTCTCCATTCAATCCTGTCAATTGTTTTTGTGTGTATAGTTTTTTTGTTTTTTGTTTGTTTATTTGCAAAATAAAAGTTAAAAGTTTAATGTGTTTATACTTTAATAATAATAAAAGTTACTTACCTGTGCCAACAACACACTTATCAGAATGACCATTACATTTGCATCTTGCACCAACTGCAATATCGGCAATGGCATAAAAGTATGACTTCAATACTTGTGGATCACCAAAGACTTCGTCACCGAACGTATTCAAACGGTCCAACGAAATGCGAATATCGGTTGCTGTAACCCATGACTTTTTTCCGGTGCAAATTGAATGAGAACCAAAAAAGGAAATGAAAATAAGAATATATTCACTCTGAATAGTGGTCCTTTGGAAATGCTTCGATTGAGTTCATCGCCATACTTGGTTGTCATCATGTACCAATGAAAACTGATGATGACATTTATGCAAAGTGGTTGGAGAAATTTATTTGAAACATTTTCAAATCACTTTCAATCAAAGTCTTTCATACCAAAATGCATTTCATATTGCGAATGACAAACCCAAAGTGTGGTTATGAACTCAAGCATAGACAATTATTGCATTGCAATACAAGTCGTGCTTTCAACAAATGTGAAAGAATTAATAAATCAATTTTTGTGCTCTGTTTACTTGCAATTCGATGCTGTGTTCGAAATTGTATGCACTGGGTCTTCCTTCGAGTGTTGAGAATGCAACGTTACCATCACGCAATGGTGAAATATCACTGTATTCGCTGGTACAGAAAGCACGTGATTCTGCTTCACCTTTTTTGCTTGTACGAAGCTCAGACAAACTGTCCGGCAAACCGTATGTGTCTCGGCACGTGGCACTGTTGATGCCATCGTTGTTGTTGTCATCATTATTTGTATTGTGTGTGTGTGTGCAAATATGTGCAGACGAATCGCATAAAATAATGAGAGGGAAAAAGCAAAGGAAATTAGCGTCATCAATTTATGTAATGGATATGTATGCTGGAAATAATAATCCGGAATCAGAACCACATATAAATGAATGAATTGAGTAAATCTACTCATACATTTTCATAGCCAGCCAAAGGATATGAAGGTTACGAAGTCATCGTCTTCTCTTTTTTTTTCATTAAACATTTTGATGTTTGACATAATCGCGACGTCAAATGAAAGAGAATTTTTCAACTCAAATATTAAGTAGATTAGAAGTGCTATACCAAAACTACAGTGATTCCCAAATTTTATGAATGTAATGAGAATATTTAAGAGAGAAAAGAAAAAAAAATCGTGGACGTGATGATAAGCATGGAACCTAACAACAGACGTCGATTTGATAAGATTTTCAATTCTCATTCATGTTTAAAAATGAATGTTTGTAATAGTTCTTCATGTATATATTTTGAATCCCGTGGTGCCGAAATCGAATTTGTTTGTCGGTCATTAGTTTCTGTTATCAGTGGTAAAACTAAGCCATAATCAAATAGTTTGAGAATAAAAAACATGTACATACCTATAGTATTGATACGGAATCCATGATCCGTTGTTTGTTTGACGTTTGTAAATAGCAAACGATTCGGGACGCGGTGAATAGAACACAATACGGATGTATGTGATATCAAACGACTTCCCTGAAAGAAAAAAAAAATTAAGAGCAACCGATATTATGAATTTTGTCATGTGGCCACTCACACACATATCGCAATCAAATAAGTGTCAAAATCTATCACAAAAACTGTTACAAATCGTTTTTCATAATCATTTCCGATCGATTCATTTTTTATGTGTTCCTGATCGTTTTTGTTGCAAATATCCTAAGTTTTCCATCTTGATACAATGATGTATAAAAATGCAAAACAAAAAACAAATTATGTGCTTTTTATGTGAGATTATGACATTTATTTCGAATTCTCAAGATAGAACTCATTTATTGCCGTTCATTACAACAATTTCGAAATGATGATAAAAACTGGTTTGAACATGATCATATGGATGCCTTTTCATGGCAAACGCTACAAGTGAAAATAGAATTACGCGAAACAAAACTTGTTCGCGTTAATGATTAGGTCACCATGAAGAGAAAACAATACGAAATCCATTTCTGTTGCATTGCGATAAATTGAGCGATATCGATGAAATTGTGTTGATATCATAATGAAAATGTGTGTTAATTTACCTAAGTGCAATGTTAAATTGACTTGTGTCGGATTTTGAATTCCTTCCAACATTGTCTCTGACTGCCACCATGTCTGTTTTTGTGGCTCATGCAGATCGGTGAGGAAAGTTGACCTGTGATCGCCTTGATTACAAATATTGTCACAACTCTTTCGATTTGAGTATCCAGTTTGTATACAATATTCCTGAGGTCCACTTTCGCCGCATGTATTTGTTGCTTCCATTTGTACATTATAAGCAGCATTTACGAATTCGGGTATACATCGCTAGGGGAGATCATTAACATGACATTTAGTTGTTTTAGCTTTACATTTTTTTTTAACAATCGACAATTAAAAGTTATTAAGCCAAACGAGATAAGCGTCAGAGCCGTCTGTTTCCATACAATTTATTTGGAACAAATCTTATATGCCATATGTTGAAAATAAATGGTCTATTTTCAATGTTATTGGCATTATTTTAAGAACATATGATGATTATCAAACATTCAATTCACGAACCGAATTGAACTCGTTTGCGAATTGTCTGTTCATTTTTCTAACATATACGCTATGATGATCGCTTTAATCAATTGAACAACTTTTTTTTTTATAAATAAGACATTTTGTTTGTTCAACACACAAAAAAAAACGATGAGAAGAAGTAAATGAACGCGGCTCTTTGAAAATGAGATAAGAATGATTTCCCGTTGAATGTTGTATCAAGCGTACCGTATGCTCAAAAAAAAAAAAATATGAATGAAATAAAATTTAAATATGATTCGAGTTTTTTTCAAACAATTTTCTGCTTTCAATTACGAAAAATCGAAAAGTAAGACTTCTTTTAAAATAAAATCTTTTTTTTAAATTTTAGTAGACGATAAATTGGCTCAAAATACTCTGCAAAACCTTAAAATTCTAATTATGACGAAGAAAAAAACCGATGATGTTGCGTTCTTGGAAAATTTCGTGAAAGCCGAAACTAAATAAATTGCCATGGGTACGGTTCAATTTGTTCGGCATGAAATTTATGCTTGCAACGCAAAGTAATAAAAGAAACTGCACGAGTAAAAATATTTGATGATTGTACCTGTGGCTTTCCATATGGATCATTGCATTCTAATGCCGGTATATAGCTAACCGCGCCCTCATCTGCACTGAGTTTTTGTACACAATCTAAGCCTAATATTATGCTGACAAATAGCCACTGCAAAGTCCACTTCACTTTCATCATGTTTATTTATTGTATTCCGTTTTGATGCGTTGTGTTTTTTTCGTTTCTTCTTCAGAATAAAACTTTTTTGTTTTAAATCTTAATTATCGTTTACACTTTTCGAGTGTGTATGTTTTTTTTTAACTTCACCACTATCCGTTTTCCGTTTTGTCGCGTTGCCAACATAGATTAAAGTGCTATGCTAAAATCAACAACATTTTCACTTCAGTACGACTTCAGCATTTTATCAAGAACAAACCACACCGCTAAATTCAATGAAACAACATGAAAAAGGGAAAAAATCATTGACACGAACAAAATATGAACTCTAAAAGTTTTTTTTTTATTTGGATCGGAGTGAAAAAAAAGATTCAACATTCGTAAGACACATGTTTTGCAAGACAACAGTTTGTACAATTCAACTCTTTCTATTCGACGTGTGATGTCATTCGATTCAGTACATCCCATTTGCTATAAAAACATTTATTTATTTTTTTGTTGCTATTCTTGGTCTGTTGTTCTTCTCGTCAAAGAGGTTTTGTTTTTTCGTTATGAATTTCTATCAATATTTCACCCGAGTCGACCGAGTATTTTCTTTAAACGATCGTACATTATGTGGTCGTCGAAGTCAGGCTTATATTCGGAGCTCTTTTGAAATGTTTGTGTATTTGTGTATGTTTTTTTTGTTATGGATGTGTGTGTGTGGCGGTTCGAATTTCGTGTATGTAATTATTTCAGTTTAACTGAAAAATGCTAACATCTTGAATGCATAAAATAAAACATGCGCTCGGTTTTGTGTTTGCTGCTTTTAAACATTAAATTCTTGACTGTTTTCAAGACATGAAACGGTTTGAATCTATTTTTGGGAAATGTCATAAAAATATCAAACGATGGAAAAACAGTTATGTTCTCAGTTTACTTCAGGATATATTCTATCTCTTGGCGTTCTCCCCGCTTTAATATTTCGCTCTCTCTCTCTCTCTATGCATCTATCTATCTGGAAGTATGTCTATTTTGTTTTCATTTTTTTCCTCATCACATTCGGTTGAATATGATTAGAAAATCTTTGCAATGGAATTTAAATCATGTTCATTTGCTTCTGGATCTGACTATCATCGCATTTACATAGAATATAATTTTTACATTGTATATTAGTTCCCATGGCGGAGCGATAGAGAATGAAATGAAAAATGACACACTCTCTCATGTGTGCCGTTTCGTTTTTTTTAGCACAATCATTTTCAATCGGAATAGAGGAGAAAAGTAACTGCTTTATTAATGATTGCATTGAATGACCGAGGAATGAGAAAGTTCTACAAACAAAATAACATGGTTATGCGTATCGTTCTTAATAATAAACAAAGTCGGATGATCGACGTTGTAGCCGACTAATTTCGTATAAATGAGAGTTTACTTCAAAGTGCCTTTGTATATTTATAAATTTGTGGCTTATCTTTTACCATATATGAAACTTCCTCTTGATTTCTTCTTATTTCGTTCTGAATTTTTTTAGTCATATCCATATTTCACAATGGGGCACGTACATTATTTATAATGAAATCTGTCGACAACCAAGCGATCATCGAGATTATTCACATTTATTCCTGGGTGTAATAGTTTCAAATAATTTTGCGAATAAGCGAAGCTAAACACATTGCAAATGTCCAGCGCATAATAATTGTTTCGAGATTCCTAGACAGAAATAATTGTTGGTGCAAGAAACGGGATAATGTATCAATCCGTTGTGTTCGAGATAGAGAAAAATGAAGAGAGAAAGAGCGAGGAAGAGTGTGATAGATAGAATGAAAGAGAAAGAATAGAACGAACAAATTCATAATATACAGATTGTGCATGAATAGACTGCATTTACATAGCAGACACACTACGCCAATTTTATGCGAAAAAGGCAATGAATGTTTAATGCATTTTCGCACTCGTCAACGATGGCTACTTGCTATTTTGTTGATGCTGAACATTTTCTAAATGAGTTGAACTCTTATTTTACTTCTCATTTCATAAATGCACGTATATTGAAAATACGGAAAGATCGATCATATTCGTGCATACAAACACAATTCATTTTGGGCTTCAAGCTATTTTTCATAAACACACCACTCCTCATTATCTTATGTTTCCCGTTTTATTGCGATAAATATGTAACTAGCACTCACTTTACTATACAATACATTGTTATTTTCGTTTTTTTTTTTGTTTAAAACTCTTTTTGTTGACGAAAAAAGAAAAAAAAATGAAAAAAAAGTTGTCGGCTCATTTAATGTGTAAATCAGTATGAAAGTAATATTATCACCACAACACACACACACACACATACACATAGTCACAAGATCTTCAAGAAAACTGAAGGAAAAAAACTATTAACTAGGAAAAAGACGATTGAATGACAGCAAAAGAAATAAAGAGAATAAGAAAATTTTTAAACATTCGAAATCGATTTTAGGAAGATGAAAGAACATTCTGTGAGAATAAGATCACACGCATGATTTGCCGCATTTAAAATCTTCATATGGAGTTTAAAGTTTTGAAGATTCAGATTTGTTTATAGATGAGTCGTTGGTGCCGCTTAACAAATACACATTTTCAATAGTTTTGATTAAAACTACACTTTTTTCACTCGTTCAGCACAACAAATTTTCATTCACATGTTGCTTAAACGGTTAAATGATTAATCTTGGCTGTGATTTTTGTTTTGAAAAACTTCCAGATAATTTGATTGTCTCTTGTCAAACGAATCTTTCTTCTTTTTAAATTCAATTTCACTCCGATCAAACACAAATTATTTCAAACTTTCAATTACGATAAAAACCAATATAAAATATTCAATTACATTTTGTGAGTGGATTTGCTCGTCCGACTGACAAACAACCAACAAACTACACAACAAAAGTAAACCGAACCGTAAGTCAGTGTCTATTAGTTGTGACCTGTTGTGTATCCAAAAACCAAAACGAAACTGAACTTTACAATTGCTTGTCGGCCGAGAAGCATTGGAGTTGCTGTGCGCAAGAGGAACCCAGCTCTCGCAGTGCATACAAACACATAAGCGCATGCACGAAATACACATTTTTTTCTTCTTCTTTTCAATCTATATATTGTACACACACATGCGCCTCTCGAACCAAAGAAAACATATTGACCGTATTTTTCTGCTTCTTTTCGTTTTAGTTTTGTTATTTTTTTTTTTCCTTCTCTTATTCCTTTTCGAGTGATTTTTAAGTGCGCAGGCACATTGTATGCATACATAGGCAAATCCGAGCAATAGCCACAGAGAGATCATGGAGCGCGCACGCAGAAGAAAGAGACACACACAGAGAGAGAGAAAGGGAGATAGAGTTAATGAACGAATGAACCAGCAAAACGATCACAACACACACAAGTCGATAGAGGTTTTTGTATGCTACCAAAACGCATCTCTTGAAAATTTCAGTTTAAAACTAGACAAAAATCATATGTGTCCGTGGTGTGTGTGTGTGAGGTATGTTTCCGTACTGGTTCGTCGTTGGTGTCGCATAGCATAAATCTCCTAATACACAAACTCGAACGATCGTTCGTTTAGCTTATGTGGCCACACACAAAAATATGCCAGACACACAAAAATAAAACACAAGCAAATTCTACATAGAACATCGATCAGCAGAGCGAACAGCACGCAACATGTAAAAAAATAAGCAATTACATAAACGCATTCGATACCGCATACATTCATGGAATCACTGCGAACGACCGAACGAATCGTGTAGCATGTAAATGTAATCAAGCGGCAATACAAAATCATCGTCAATACACAGGATCATGCAGCACCAAAACAACACAGAGAGAGAGAGGGAGAGAGAGAAAGAAAAAAGACTGAATCCAACGAAAGAAATGTGCGCATTTGCTTTGATGTTTTACGTTTGAAGAGATCGAATTCATCTCTTTTTTCGTCACTCCAGTGAATTTGTTTGAATAAACAAATGCATTCAAACGTTTTTAAATTCAAATAATACGGCATGTGAAGTATCTCTATCTCTGTGTGTGCGTGGGTAATACTCAAAAAATCTTTTTGAAGTTTACATTTTTTTACTGTCTAATCAGCAATTCGGTTGTCTACCAAAAGTTCTCAGAGCATCGTTAGAATAGTCAAGTCGATTGACGAAATCAGATTTCATTCATATAGTCACAGACAGTAAGCCTGTAAGCCTCCTTTATCATTTCATGTGTTGTTGTTGTTAAATTTTTTCTAACTTATATCTCATTTCTCTTATCAGCTACATGGCAATGTTCTGTTTTTTTTTCTTTCGATTTTTCAACCGACATTTTTGTACACATTTAATTTTCATTGAAATAGAATAAGGTTGACTACAGTCACAATGAGTAAATCATGAAATAAATGAAATTAATCTCTTAAAATACTCCTATTCAAACAGCTGAATTTGAAGAGATAGATAGTAAAAAATGGAATGTATTTTTTTCGCTAGATGGACTTCAGACCAGAAAACTTTCGATAAATCCCATCAACTGTACGATATGAAAGGTTTTACAAATACAAATTATTTGTAAGGTTTCTTATACATGTATATCCATTCATTGTCTACGTTATAGACGTTTCAACTTACCTAATTTTTATGGTACAAACAAACTATTGATACTATTACATTTATTTCCGGTTTGATTCAGGTTAATTTGTAAATTAATGGTCGTTTCGGATAGTAAATAAAACTCATCGAGAATGACGGTAATCAAAATGCTTTATTAGATTTCAGTCCGAAAATTAAAAGGAATACATTATGATATTTGGTGGTGGGAGAGCAACGCAAGGAAAACATTTTTTTTTTAATTTAATATTACATGCGATAATTTAATGTGGCATACATATCACCAGAGGAACAAAATCTCTACAGAATTTAACGACCAACATTTGTTTTTAATCAAACGTTTATCAAAAAAATGGCGTGTAACCTTTAACATCTTGTTCAGTGCCCACAACATAATAATTATTTTTTTCCCTTTAAATCTAACGTTTTTATTTCGGTTTATGATTTCTCAACAAAGCCGATTTTATGTCAATTTCACAAGTTTTTTTTGTCTTTATAATTGTGTGTCCATATAGGTGTGTGAGTATGTATGTGCGTGTGTGATTCTTATTTGCGTTCGGCTTACCGATACATTTCATTCATTAAATAAATACTACAGCAATTAAGAGATTTATTGAAGAAGTTATTAAGATTTACTATATTTTATATACTGTGTGTGTGTATGTGTGTGTGTGGCAATAAAATGAAATTGAATTGATATTTTTGATTTGGGTATTCGTTGCCAACTAAATATTTTTTTCCTCTTTTGATTGTGCTTTGTGCTTAGCACATTTTTCGTCTGAGCGAGATTCTTGTTCGTCATTATCTTTCTCAAGAATGCATTCATCACTTTCCGATTTGCTAATTAAAATTTGCGGTATATTTTCGGACCAAATCGATCCTTGTGAATCTTGTCGCTTTGGTTTTGGTGGTTCTTGATGACGTTTTCGTCTGATTGATTCAAAATATGTTGCATTTTTCGATGACGCTGTTGATGTTTCGGTGGTTGTTTTTACACTTTCCGACATTGACACCGAATTTGAATCATCAATGTAAGTCTTTACACGCGATTGTAAATCGGGCTGTTGATGGTTTGCATCATCATTGGTGTCGTGTTGTTCTTGTTTTTTTGCCGCCACCGCTTCACGCACTAATGCTAAAAATGAATTTAATTTGCGTATCGGTTTGTTTAGTATATCATCCGTTTGTTTGAGTTTCTCCGACGGTGATGGTGATTGTTGCGGTGTGGTCGAATGCATTTGTTCCTTTCGTTGTTGATCGACATTACCACGTGGCATCGCCACATTTGTTGATGAAATTGGTTCTTGACATTTCGATGAATGTATTTGAAATGATGTCGTCGGCGATACGTTCTTTGAGAGTGAACTTGAACTATCTTTTGACAAATGTCCTTGTCGCTTTACAATGGTGTCTTGTGTGATTTCCTTGTAGCTCGTTTGATCTGTGTCACTTTCATCAATATCACGACTACTACTATACTCTCGTGCACATTCGGTGCCTGAATCAAATTTGAATATTTCCGGACTTATGCTCATGGGTGGTGGTGGTGATTTTGTTTTTGTTGCATGTTGTTTTTCCGTAATTTTATTCTTCTCATTTATGAGAGCAGTGTCATAATTGGCGGAATCTTGCAATGACGTTTGAAGCGATAAACTTCCATCCGATTCTCGTGCATTTTGTTGACGACGCAATGCACGTCGTTCGGATACGACATTCATTTTATTATAATCGTCGTCGTGCAATTTGAACTTTTCGTCGGGTTTTGTCGATTTTTTCCTTGGTTTTTCCTCAACAACAGTGGATTTGATAAGTCTCGTTTCATCGGACACTTGTTCGCTGGGTCGACGTCGTGACATTTCAACAATATCACGCATTCGAGTAAACGATAGTTTTCGCGATTGTTGCTGTGGCGGCTGTTGTAGTTGAAAACTTTCCGGTTTTCTATCGTCCATGAAATTGGTTGATCTTTTTTGTTTAACGGGCGTACGTTTTTCAATGCTAGTCTCTTGATCATGTGGCAGTTGTTCGTGTTGTTCAGTATCGGTTTCATCACCATCGTCTCCATCATCGCCCACATGACTCTCATCATCCGATGTATTTGAACTCTTACGCAATGCCTTTTTCATAATTCGGGCCAATAGTTCACGTCTGGCCTTAATCTTTTCTTCATCCGGTTCGGATGGTTGACCGGGTGCATTTGGTGTGATTGGCGATGATGCTTCCAATACCTTTCTCCATCGATCCATTGCATTATTGCCACCGCTATCATCCAATTTTGCGTTGACAACACGTTGCAACATTTTTCTGCGCTCCTCTTGACGCTCACGACGCAATTGATTCTTCAAATCTTGATTCGCTTCACGAAGTGCACCAGTCAACGATAGCAAATAGTAAATTATAAGGATCAACAATAACAACAATGGAATTATGGTGCTTGGCGATGCAATTATATCCAATGGTGTATGCAAATCTCTACGAAAATAAAACTTATCGATTAAAGTACAAGCGACAGAACCAAAAATGGCAACATATTCTTACGGTGGTAATCTGTCTTTTAATGTGTCTGTAAAGACACGATGGATGCGTGCGTGATGGGCAAACGGACCACAATGCCATGATGGTTCTATCCAAACGATTGCGTAGCTAACAGGAAGCACGCACAAAAACAACATCGTCAGCAATAATGCCAAATAAAAGTTATTGGAACGCGAAGCTCTGTCGAAAATGCGAAAAGAGTGAACATTGAATAATATATAAATTGCGTTTTAAAAGAAAAAGAGAAAAAAAATCGGAAATAAAATACAAATATTATGCTATATAGAACCTGAATATAACTTCGTGTGGAACGTTGCATGTAAGAACGGCCCAAGACCGAAAGTACATTAAAATTCCGAGTTTAACTAAGTTTAAAATTGCGAGACCAGGAGCAAAAAACATTCCCATCCATACTTGACCTTGATTGTTCACCAAATGCAAAATATTTTCAGCAATTTTGAAATCACCATACTGTAACAATGAAAAAGAAATGAATTGAAATGGACGAAATAGAGGGCACGATACGAATGCAAAGTGTAGAATTGTGGAAATGAAAATGTGCAAAGCTATTAAAATTGTTTGAACATTCTATTTACTTTTGGAAATTTCTTTTCCAAGTCCCAACACCAACATTTATTCATGAACCGAACAAAAAGCGCGCGAAAAAAGTCCATAAATAGCGTGGCAAAAATCGTAAAAATCAAATCGAGCACCGTCAATTTTACCAATTCTTGACCGAAAATTGTTTCCCAGCAAAGGACACGCAACTCTCTTTGATGTGTTTCGGTCATATTACCAATGTTCTCTGTTAACTGGATGCCAAAATATTTGGTTGGCACGCAAGTGATTTTGTCGTCTTTGCTTGGCGCGAGTGGCACGCAATTCGTTGAATTTTTAGATAATGAAGCAGCTGTGGTTGATGAAGTGGCCACATTGCCATCGTATGGCGTTGGTGTCGGTGTTATTAGTGGATAGCGCATTTCCATGGGGCTTTCATTAGTCATTGGTGTTGTTGTTAAATCGGTGTCGATGTCGTTACAAATCTGTTTAATGTACGAACCATTTGGGTTGTCGATACATTTTTTGTCAATGGATGTCTCGGTTGTGCTATCAAAACTATCATCTTCGGTACTAATTGCGGTCGTAATATATTCAGTAAACTGCTCTGACATTAGTGTTGCATTGTACGGATCCAATGTTTCAGTTGTATCTTGTAGAAATGTTGACACTGTTGTGGATATCAATGTGCTCATATCGTACATATCTGTCGTTGTGCTTTCATAAAGACCACTCGTTGTGCTGCTGCTGCTGCTCATATACAATGGATAATCGTATGAAGAAAAATCACTTTTACGTCCATCGTTCGGTTCGTTGATAACATCCCTTTGGGAACGTCCAACCTCATCTAGAATATAAATACCAATTAGTTGTGTTATCATTTGACCATTTGCTACGTTTTATGAATGGCATTCACTTTTCTTTTGCATCACTTCTGTTGATAACATCGAAAAATATTCGTCATAAAATTCGTCATATGAAAAATATGACTGAAAGCAAACGTACCGGGTTCAAACGTACTGGATTCATCATAATTTTCATCATCATAATAATCTGAAGATGACGTCGTGGTCTCAAAATCATTATCTTTGAATAAAATACTCATTGTACTGCTATCCAATGGAAACACACTACCACTACTGCTGTATGTGGTAAAATTGTAATCAGCATCAGTGGTATTTTCATCAAAAGTGCTGTAACTGCTTGAGGCATAAATGCTGGAATCCCAATTGGGATTAGTGCTGCCAAATTCGGTGCTATTTAATTGTTTCATAATTTCTGGTAAAACTGTTGTTGTAAAGTTTACCATCAAAAGTGTTGTCACCAATGATGTGACTGTATTTTTTGAAATTGTTGAGCAATTCACTACAACCTCAACGCATTTTGTTACACTTTTACCATTATCGCTGAATGCATTCTTGGCGATTGTTGTGAGTTCCGCTATTAAATCAGTGGGCACTAGTTCGACGATTGCTTTAGCTGTTGATGTGAACAGTGTGGCGGTTGTGGTTATGTCGGTGGCAAAGCTTGGAATCATCGTTGTTCCATCTGTTCCAGTTTTATTCGGCATACAATCATTTCGCATATCATCCAGTTTTTTATTGATTGTGTCAATTTTCTTGAACATCGCAAAAATCAGCGAAAATAAATTCAGCAAATTTAATAACATAATTCTGAAAGTAATAAAATGAGAGAAATGCTCAAAAATGGAACAAACGAATCGAAATATGTCTTACCACATTTTTCAAACTTCGAAAAAAACAAACACATTTGATGCAGAAAAATATACCAAATTAACTCCCATTTTAAGACTACTTGCCATTTTCGGGTCTCCTCTTATTTGCGAAAACAATTGCACCCAATGCGTTTCTTTCACCAAATCCAACTCGAAGTTTGAAAGTTATGGCGATACATACTATCGTGGTTAACTAGTCAGTTATATATATAAGTGCATACCGTCCCAATTGCCATCGCAATTGCTTTCGTGGATGATATTTTTCCAAAAGGCCAAGAATTTCAAAGCATGGCGGAAAGAAAAACGAAATCACAGTCATGACAAAGCTAGTTTCATTCTGACGCCAATATGAGCTATTCGGATCGACCCCTTCTGATCTAAAAAAAAAATGTGCCGGCAACAAGAATGTTACACAGACAGAGGAAACAAAAACACCGAATGGATTTTAAAAAAATTCGTTCATCCGAACGGAAAAGGGTGCATATTTTCACGTAAAATCATGAACACATTACCGCCTGACCACATTAACTACAGCCCATGCTGAAAGCACCAACAAGCATAATATTAAAATATTTACGAAAATTCTGCGCATAATAATCTCCCAACTGCAATGAATAAAAGCAGAATATCATTTTATATTTATTTTATTTTTCATTCAAATTTCTGACGGCATAATGAACATATTTTTGTTCTGGCTATTTCGATTTTTACTGACTGGTGAGAAAGAGTCGAAGATGAAGATGAATAAAACTCACTTTTGTTTATCCTTCTTCTTTTCAGCTTCCTCAAGCAAAGCCTCCTTAAATCCCAACACGACGGATGCGATGCGATTATGAGCGGTTTCAGCATGACCTACATAAATAATCATAGAGAACGATAACCACATATTCCTTACACAATTCGGTGTCTCTTATGTGATTTTTTTTACCAATCATATAATCCCAGCCAGTAAATAGTTTCCATGAAAATATGCATTCATCCTCTTTTGACGACATTTTTGACATCCTTGAATTGTCGGCCATTCTATAATGTATGTTAATGTTAGATAATTAAAAAAAAACTAGTAAAATAATGCACTCAGGCGTCATAATCAATTTGATTTCTGATTATTAAAAATAAAAACAACACTTTACTTGCGCAATGTTGCCCAAAAACTATAAATATACACCGAAACGCCGGCAAAGAAATAAGCCAACGGTAGATTGTACTTATCACCCTTTGCAATTCCCGAATAGTCTGAATAATAACTGAAGAAAAATGACAAATCACACAATTATTTGTTTGCTAATATCAATTGAATGCATCAATCGAAGTTGCCTACCCATAAAATAATGGCGAATACTTGAGATAACCTTCGAAATTTAAAAATGTTTTTAGTTTGGTGGCATTATCCAGCTCATCGGGCAACATTACTTTTCGATGATCCAACTGTTCAGCGTTGCTAACCGATGCAAGAAACTACAGTTTTTGTTCCACCGTTTCGATTTGAAGGGAAATATAAATAAATGTTTTTTTAAATTAAAAATGAGTGATGAACGAACCACAGCGAAAAAGAAAATAATAATGCTATGAGAGCGATATGCTTACCTCTGGTAAAATAACAAATGTTGATAATGTGAATGCTAATACGATATTGACCCAAAATAGCCATCGTAAAAATGTAAAGTAGGATGCAACTACTGATCCAAAATGTGATTCAATCTCTTTAATTCGAAGTTGCCATGGAACAAACAGTGTGGAAAAATTAACCAATTCTCGTCGAAAGTGTTGCCATTTCTTCAAAGTGTCCGCACATCGATTCGCATCATTTGAATCGAAAGAAAATAATAACCATTGGCGGGTGAAATGATATAGATAGAAAGAGTAGAAAAAAAAACGCAACGGAAATTAATCGAATTTCGAAATGAATGTGGATATTAAGCAGTAGATTTTATCTATCGCTTCTGATCTGGGTTTACAACCGCCTCTGGAGAAGGGATTAATGGATTCAATGCGTTGCATGAAATTGCGAAAATTTGATAAAATCAACTCGATCCGAAGTGAAAGAAAAAATAAATCGCTTATTTTCCCTCGCTATTAACACTCGACACTTACAACTGTTAAAACGATTTTAAATCGAGCCCATAAATCTTTTGTGCTTCGAGACATAGCAAATCGTTCCTGTAATGCCCCTTCATGACGTGCAATATACTCTCTGGCCTATTAAAACAATTTTCCAAATGTATTTTGAGACAAATTAAAATTAAAAACCATTGATATGCAAAGCTTTTAATATGTCCGCAAATGGCATGACACAATATGAACAAAATTAAAGGCAAATCAATACTCACTTGTCGCACGAGACGCAGTTTTCGTCTCATACTCCATGGTTGCATTTTAACCGATTGTAACACTTCTTTGTGCAATCGAATATTTTCGAAAATTTGCTCTTTCGTTGAATCCTGATTGTTGGCTCCATCTCCAAGTGATATAACCGTTCTACAATTTTACCCAACATTCACAAAACGAGATTAAAAGATAATACGTACTGTTATTACGTACTGAGCAATATCATCGAAAACTTGATGATTTGAACTTATGACATTGACGAAAGCTTGATAGAATTTCAACCAGTTTATACAAATTTGAAATGTTTGTGTGTATGGTCAAATGATGAACAGTGAAATAGAATGAAACTTCGATGTACGCCAGTGCCATCTTAAATTTAACCAAATGTAATCAGGGGGCACTCATTCGATTCAGGGAAAAGAACCAAATAAAAAATGTAAAAAAATTAAAATATCACAGTTTGACCCCAAAATGATGAATTTTACGGTCCAAATGTCACCATTTTATTTAGAAAGAAAAAACGAGATTTGGGAAAAAAACGCCCGGAGCGGTGAGGGACTGTGCTCGCGAAAGTTAAAAGACGGCACTGGTGTATGCTTTTATTGGTAGCTTAAGCTTATTTGCACATACAACTAGATACACGCAGTATAGTATGCAAAATTAAACATAATATTCCACTATCATACATATCCATTCAATGGCTGGCACATTTATGTTGAATATTTCAATATTCTTATGTGAAATGTTCGTCGTTTAATCAACAATATTTCATGTTCAAATGTTCATTTTTTCCCGTTTGATGTAAGCATGCGAGAGCCATTGAATATTGAATGCAATAAGATACTACATAGTGTACATACATGATGATAAAGACACTTACTCGCCCGAACTGGTTGTGTAAACACTAGAACGACGACGATCGGCTTTGCTAACAGCAATTGAATTACCAGCAGGAATGCCACAAACACCACTTACGTGACCCATTGGACTTGATGCACGTCTTGGACTATAGTAACCCTTTTTACGACCACGTACGCTAGCACGCCTTTGTATCACCGCCGATAGAGATAATGAATAGTCTTCGTCTTCAGAATTTATGTATTCTGTGTGTTATTGGTTCCGAGGAGAGCACAAGCAACAACGACATGAAAAAAAAAAACGATATGTTCAATAAAAGTAAAAGACGAAGCGAAATCTATGGTTAATTGAGCTTCCGATTGAAAGCGATGAAGACGAAAAACAAAAAATGTGACTGAATTCCGTGTGTTTTTAGTTCTTTCTACCAAATTTACCAGGAGCATCAATTGATTCCATGTAATACTGATCATAATACGGTTGAAATCCAAAATAGTCGGCTGATAAACTTCTGCAAAAAAAATGTGATAAAAATAAAACGAAAAAGTACTTTTTTCTCATTGATGTGATGATTTTGTAATGTGCATTGTACGTCGTGGAGAAAATTTAAAGAAAAACAAAAACACAACACAAAATAATGTAATCCAATTTTATTATTTACTTTTTCGCACGTTTTTCACTTGAACCTGACACTCGATCTGGTCGCACTTGCACATCGCTTGCATTTTCAACTTTAGCGTTATTATCTTTTGGAAAGGCCCATTTCACGGATAATTGTGTTGACTGTGGCGATGGTGAAGCCTGCAATGATTATCACACACACACGCATATATATATACACAAAGTACATAAATATAAACTGACCAATCGTTTAAATATTGATGCGGTAAAAAAAATTTCTTTCTCTTTTCATTTGATTGCTTTCAATATTTTCAACAAACAAATTATGCACTTATAGGCAATGACCTTATTTTCCTTCGATTCAATTGCATAAATTTTAACTCTTTCTATATTGGACTACGTCTTTATAGAAGAATATCGGTACTATGTGGCGAGAGCGAGAGAAATAAAAGAAAAATGGAGAGAAACGACGAAAAAACCAACCGAACAAACTGAAACGAAACAGTTATGAACGGTAGAACGCAGCAAGTGAGCTTTTATTGATTATAATCCTACTCATACAATGATTTTTTGTAGTCTTTAAGTTCTTTTAATTTTCCGATTAGTACATTACATACACCGAAACAAAAATCCCAATGGCAACACACTTCATCATACAGAGATAATGAACAAAAAAATGAAAAGAAGACGTTGTCCAAGTGTGTAGAATCGTAGAAAGAGCAGTGGGGTGAATGATAATCTTATTAATAGCTAATGAACACGCAATTTTCTATGTTGATGACATAAAGAAAAAAAAAATAACATCACAAAAAAACGCAACAGTCAACAACCAGCTTATGAGACAGTTGGAAAATTTATCCGCGAACATTCACGCCAAGAAACATAACCGAATTTTCTTTGAATTTCGTATAGACATATTCACATTAATGCTCTTTATAACGGAACAAAAGCGATCACAATTTCTAGATTTCATATCGAATTTTTGAATTTCCATGCGAACTTTTCGATTTTCATTTTCTCTGTAGTTTTACTCAAAAAAAAAAAAAAAAAAAAAAAACAATTCTTCCAGCTGGACGTGAAAAGAAAGATGCCAAAAATTCTTAAAATTCTTAAAATATGTCACTTTTCCATTCCACAAATTGATTTTAAGATTCTTTCATTGATCGCCGTTTGATCTAAACTTAAAACTTACGTCAATATGTTACAAAAAAAACAAGCCCAAGATCACTATATTCACTTTAATGTTAACAAATAAATGCTTGGTCCAAAGAATAAACGTAAAACACTCCGAATACTTTACATCACAGTTGTTTGGTTAGTCGTTTAAGATGTGTGTAATCTTTTTAAATGCATAAAATGTATAGATTAAATGTCGTTGAGCGAAAACGTAATTTTTAAAACCGTTGTAACTTCTCCTTCTGTAAAAAAACACACAATTCAAAAACTGTTGTTTGTTCAAACGATCCCGTTGAGCGTGTTGTATAAAATAATTTGAAAGAAAAAACGCGAGCAACGAAAAAAATAGTGTGATTTTCTATTATAGAATCGAATACAATTGAATGGGAAGTGTTTTACACGAAAGAAAGGTCATTCGCAAACTGAACATCGTGTTCTATTTAGCAATATCTTGTACTGGTCGAATTAATTTATTCGTCTTTTATTTCTAATTTTCCCTTTAACGGTTCGCCCTCGTTTCTGAGTCGCAATAGTGCTTGACTTTTTTGACGCTGCTTCGGTTGTCTGTTGGTTTGCCGTTAACGTTCCACTCTCTCTCTCTCTCACCCACACACTCACTCTCTCACTCTTTCCATTTCCATTTATTTCGCTATTTTTCTGCACATACAGAAAAATATCCGATTTGATTGATCGTATACATGTGGTTTTTTCTTCGGTTGGTGGTGTATAGCGTGTACTCTGTATATTCATAATAAGAAAGCATTTAATAGTCATCTACGTATCTATAATCGGGTGTGTAAGAGGAAAACTATTTTTTTATACGAATATTTCCCATAAGTAGCGATTATATTGTTCATGCATGTATTTGTAATATTTGTTCTGCTCCTCTGATGAACGAACAAACGAACGTTAGAAGGAACACACAAAAAAAGAGAGACATACACATATGACGCCTTACACAGTGTTCATTTTGCTGTTCTATGACTCTATTCATGCGTATAGCCACTTTATGTTCTGCACAAAGCTTGTTTCGATTGAACAGACCCAAAAAATCATAAAGCTGAATAAATGTTCGTTATTCGTTGGTTTTTTTTTTAATTCGACCCTACGGTTACTGTGCTTTTTATGTCGTTTGCGTGAAAAAAACATGTTTCTACTCCACGCACTTAATCAGGATTCATAATATAAACATCCTTTTCGTTCACTATCCTTTTCGAGTGTGTATGCATGGTATCACATCGCAACGGACTCGAATTTTTTGTTGTCATCAGTTTTCACGGTGAGTAAAAATATAGGAAATATTGAAATGAGCTTGATTCTTATGGATTTTAATATTTTAACTTTAGTTTAGCATAAAGCAAACTAAATTGATGAAATAATTAAAATCGTGACAAAAAACACACTCACGCATATTATGAGTGCCTGCTGAGAAGAAGATCTCAATGAACAAAATTTTAATCAGATTATGACTGTGACATGCAAGCATTTGCTTCAAATGAAATACAACACCAACTGTGAAATGATGGTGTCACAAATAAAATAAATGCAATCAATTTGTTTGTAATGTTCGCAATCATCTTTTATGGTCGACGTAAGTAAATACATAATGTTGAATTACAGCCTACGTAAGATCTGTGATCATTCGTTGTTCAGTTTTCCGACAATCTTGCCCAATCTATCAACGATTTAATACAACAAAAATCATTTCCAATAACCATTTTCCAATCGTACATATATTGCCGAATATGAATTGTGTTTACATTTTTATCAGTAGCTAATAAAATACTGCCACTCATCTCATTACCGTTTGCACAGAGTTCTTTTTATTGGCTGAAGGGTACATGCCTCTTAAATGTGAAAGTGTCTGCTCAAATACTGGGTGTGGTTATTGTCAAATAAAATAATATAATACATGACAAGAAAGAGAGAATGAAAGAAAGAGTGAAACAAATTTGTCTCATTATTATTCACGATCAAGATATTGTGTTCGTGTGTATTCAGGGGTATGTGTAAGTGTATATCTATCTCTCTTTTGTGTCCAATTATGGAGTATATCATGTTTCGTGTCTTTTTGTGCGAATGTAAAATATAGTTTCGAAATTTGGTTGCCTTATCATTCCGTTGACATAGAGCGAACAAACATACACACACATTGCGTATACAAATGTGCCAACGTCTATTATATAGTGTGCCCGGTTACACTCGTCGATTGGAGGTGTTTGGATTTTTGTAACTAATACTCATCTTTCCGTTTGCTCCAACGGAATGCCGTGTTCAAAGAAAGCTTTTTCCTCTTTTTTTTGACATCAGTTTGCTAACCTACGAACAAGGCCGAAAACTATTCATCACCATCATCTGAACAGTAACAAAAAATCATTCAATTTCGACTGAAGTGGTGGAATTCCCACCTCAGAATTTCGTTGCATTTGCATAAATCTGGTATGCCACTCGAACGATATCATGCGTAATTTAAAGCACATAAAAGCGTTTGGTGCTACGCACTATGGAAATCATCCCTTGACAATTACCGAGGAAAAAAATTACCTCTCAACGGACCAGTTACAATGTCGCCATTTGTCATATATGACAAAGCAACCATAAACCGTGGCACTCTTTGGTTGAAATTGATTTTCTAGCTGATTTGTCGCCAGACACTAAGGTAAATCACTGTCGCATCATAATTAGTTTAATTTTTTACATTTCAAAAACAATATTTGAAAAGTGATTCAATTACGACATAAATCATGTGCATTCAGCTAGTTACGAGACCCATAAATAAACACGATGTCAACGGCAATGGTCACTGTACATTTCAGAGTGCGAGAGAATCTTGCATTTGATAAAATATGGCATTGCAAAAACATTGACAAAGAAAATAGCGTCGCAAAACTTTTAATTTATATGCATTGCATGTCCGCGAACCGTAGCCACAATGAAATCGAGAATTTCAACGAAATACAATTGGATGCAGTAACAAAGAAATGGCGAAAGCAAAATAGCAGCAATGATGTAATTTATTGTCAACTATGACTTCTACTCTTTCCCTTCCTCAAAATTTCGTAGTACAACAAAGCTCATATTATACAATTCGGTTGCCGTTTTTCCAAAATGTATCGAACCATTTCCCTCTTGCGCCAAAATAAATGAATAAAAAAATCAAATAAAATGAGATGATGGCAATTCCATTTTATCGACGGAATATATGTTCATCGAAGATTGTTCGAATCGACGAAATTGTTTCATATCGTTACATTTATTTAATGATTCAAACATTCTGTGCACCTTTTTTTAAATGCACAATTCAACAATATTCGATTTGAGTATTCGGTCCACATGAACACATCTCTCTCATAAGCTTTTATACTTGAAAATCAATGCAGCGAAGAGTTGAAATATTTGTATGCTCAATGTGACCGCACCTTAAGAAACTTACTCCAATGTTTAGCTAATATGCCATTTTCTGCTGTATCGCATGTTGATCATGAAACACACTCACATTGAAAGGTGTGCTATTTATTTTATTGTTAAATATATTTTGTGTTGTCATTTGAATTGAGACCATTCACATCAATATAAAACGTAGGTTTCACATCGATTTCAAGAAAGGCACTCCGGGGACACATTTCCTGAATATATTTATTTTCATTGCATTTTTTTTCTCTTTTCCCTCTCTCTCTCTCTCTCTCTCTCTCTCTCTCTATCTCTCTTTCTCTCTGTTCTTCTGGTTTGAACATATCAACTTTTTATTCATGCCGCCAAGCGGCATTCAGTTATGCCATTAATTCGGAAATTTGTGATAAATGTCATTCTTTATTTAATGTTTAATTTTTAATTTTTTTTAATGGTCCAAAATGTTGAGCTCATCTTTATCCCTTTAACGTCCCCATTTTTTTTAAACAAATGAAACAAAATGGATGTTACCTCAGAGATGAGCTCTGGTTGATTGCGAAACTCAACAGAGCCAGACGAGTTTCGAGGTTTATTAATATCCAAACGTAAGATCCCACGCTTATCTCCTTTTTTCGTGTAATCCGTTTTTTCACTTGATTCACTCATTTTTCTTCACAATAATTATGTTTCTTTTTAATGTGTTTTAAAAATACCGTTTTTGTTTTCATTAAATACTCCAAAAAAAAAAAACTTTGAAACGAGAAACTCTTGAAAGACTTTTCTTTTTGATAAAACGGATTTCGTATCTAAAAAAATTAAAAGTGTGACTTAGTTTGTGGAGATGTTTTCGAGTGAATGTAATACGTGCTGTTTTGTGTCAATTATCTTGGTCTAAAGTGAACAGACAGAAAAGTCGTTTTTCAGCCGAGGCCACTCTTCAACAAAGGTGTGCGAGCACACATTTACCTAACTTGAAATTTATTTAAATGAAAAATAACGGAATTCTACACTCGCATGAGCAGAGGCCAGAATGATAGCCAAAGAGTGAGAGTGAGAGAGGCACATGACATACACATTTAACTTTACACATATCCTGTACATATTACATGCCCTTAATGTGTGCGCACATGTTAGTTTCGCCTATCGCCCATTGTCGACAAACTATTTACCGCTCACCAAAGTCGCCCAACACATATATTATTTCTGATGACATGATATACCGCGAAAAGTCGCTACATTTAACAGCATAACACTGAATCGTTCGCTTCTGCTTTTTCTTCTTCTTCTTCTTCGGTTTCCTCTTCTTCGTCCTCTTCTTCCACCAAAATATTATAAACAAAACAGTAATTAGCTAAAAGTATAATAATCATACATATAGTGTTAGTACATGCGGCAGCATTTGTGGCACTGAATCTGATGTGGTACGTGCCTCACGCAATCAACGTTTCTATTAAATGTCAACTGTCCATTAGTTGACATTACAAAATGTGGCCAATCTATTTCAATCACCGAAAAATTGCCCAAAGAAATTCTAGAATGGGTGGGATGAATGTTGTTTGTAAATCGGTCGATTTATGTTAGTGGATGTGACATAAGCCACTTGAATCATTTATCCTCAAAACGTTTAAGCGCTTTTTTGCGCCATACTAACGTGACCAAAAAGAAAATCGATGCTTAACACCAATAATATCTATCAAATGGCATATGAATGCAAGCGTACATAGACAACATAAAACCTGCAATCGGTACAGTAATTTCATTAAGTTAATGATTCTAAATGAGAATTTTTTTTAAATTAAAAACTCATGTTTTTTCCCTTATCACAAGCGCTTTTCTAACAAAATGTCATTATACGAACTGGACAGCGTCTGGTTTGGCACACCTCTTTTGCATTCCAGAAAAAAAAAACCATCGTCACTAGAATATGAATGATGGATGTATACGTACATATCTGGAATATATGTACTTTGGATTAAAATTGTTTTTCTTTGAAAGAGCATAAAGAGAAGAAAAAATAAATTCGTCAAAACAATTCAATTCCATGGATCTTTAGTCACGAATGCATATTTATTGCATATTTCTGCATGTCTGATGAGGTGCATGACTTACCTTTAAACATTTATGATTTTTCCCCGTTCCATTTCAAACTGTACATGTGGGGGATGTAATAATTTAATTGGAAAAGCAATTTAATGAAAGGTTTTCAAAAAATAAAACACATTACAATTATTGTTTCGTATTCCGTTAAATTTGTATATTCAGTCTCAAAATTTTGTTTCTATAGAATATAAACGCAAAGAAAATACGATAAAAAAAGCAAAAAATTTTCATGAACGTGTTTAATTGATTATTATTATTAAAAAAAAAATTTATTCTTCATGGAAAGTCGATCGAAACGATCCAATGATTTTTTTTTTTACTTTTTATCATTCAAAGAACTTATATTCTAATTTCCAAAAAACGGCAGCACAATGAAAAAAATGGCTTTGTTGAGCTAATACAAAAATACTATGCTAAATCTTAAATGTTTTGAACTATTTTCGTCAAACACTTGGAGCAACATTGAAAATTACGCATTCGATATTCGATTGTGAAGAAAAACAAAATTGAAAAAAAAAAAATTGTGAATTTTGTGTGGAATGTTGATATTCAATTCTAACATTTAGTTTCGTTCAAAATCTATTACGTTAGTGTAGTTTTTGGAAGAGTAGCACTGGTATGAAACTGCAAACTGAATAAAAGTAAGTGGTTTCAACTTAAATTAACACTTTCCATATTGAGCACATATAATTACGGCCTTTGCATATTTTTGCGGTTACAATCGGTTTATTTGAGCATTTCAATTCGGAGTATATCATTTTTGCTCTGAATACGTTATTATCTAAACTGCAAAAATATGCAAGCAATTGAATCAAATGTGTTCGATAAATATATAAACGATTTAAATCTCAAAGTGATCACTTAATTAAACTAAGAAATTGATAAATAGGGGTGATCGCATACAAATTGGGAATTTCTATGGCATATATTCGGTTTCCAACTCTTTTTTTATTCATTTTTCCACTTTTTTTTAACTTAACCGACAGTAAATAAATCTTCGCTTCACGACAAGAAAATGTCGATGATTATTTTTACCAAAAAAAAAATATTGATTTGCGATACGGCTATGCGTCGTAACCTGAATACAATTCATTAATTATGATAACTAAATAAACACGATTAAATTACTACAAAGGAAACCATAAATTAAAACTAAAATTAAAAAAAAAAAGTCATTCGATTTTGCACAAAAGCATCAAAAACATTCAAAACAAAGTGTTTGGACCGGACCATATAAAAAAATATACTGAAAAATTCCAAATGAAACGAAAATCGAAGTCGATAAAGTATCGATCACAAATATCGCCGCTGTCCATTTTCATGTAAAATCTCAAAAGCAATCGAAGTCCTTTATACGATTTCGAAAATATTCTGCCGAAAAATTGAAAAATATTAAACGTTTTCAAAAAAAAAAAATGATTTCAGATTTACGTAATAAACGTAAATATCTTGCAAAACACTGCTGTCTACTGTATGCGTCATACATAATGTATAAAAAATAAACTGGTAGACTCTTAAAAAAAACCATAGATTTGCGATGGCGTTTGTTCGAAAAATGTTGGCCAACAGTAAAAATATATTTGTGAATATGCAATTCGCAAATGCAATTGTATTATTTAAATTAATACTAATAATTCTACCTAGTACAATGTATAAAAATACAAATCCTTTAATCTCGAAATTAATCTAGCCTAATTACTGTTCGTTGCGGTCGAAAATAGTAATAAAAAAAAAACAAAACGTTTGACTGTAAAATTCAAATTATCTTTACATGAAATGAATCAAATTTTTGAAAATAATAAAAAAATACGCGCGCTAAAGAAATGTCGTTGTGTTGCATCCGAGCATTTAGAGAGAAACTAAAAACAAAATGAAAAACTTATCAAATGTACTAATACAAAATGTAAACACCATTATTCCAACTGTTACAATGCGCTCAATTCTCATATCGATGTGAATTAAAAACGTATTAAAATGAAATGAATACGTTCAAATTTCGCCATATTTATCCCGATACAATTGTTTTGCAGTCTTGTTATATTGTGAATAACAAGAAATGAAACAATTTTGCAATAACGTTCATCCATGACATTTGCTTCTAAATTTCCTCCTACCATAGTTCATGTTCATGTTGCTTCAATTGGAAAATGTTCAGTGGTTCTCATTTAAATAATATTCAATGTATTTTTTTTAATCTCGCTTCATTTAACTAAAATGTAGTCACTTTTCCCAAACGTAGTCCCAATAGTTTTCGACGCTTCTTTGCACTTAATTTACTCCAAAGATTGCTTGTGCCTTCAACTAATAGATACTCATCGCATATTTCGTCTGTTTCACGTAGTTGCTGTTGATCGTCCGGATTACGTTCGGAGCGTGAATCACCTGAAACAAAGCCACTTTCTGGACGCGATAATGAGGTTGTTGGGTTTGAATTCAATTGCTGAAACCAACGTGCTACCTTTGCAGTCGAAGATAACTGATGAAAAAGAAAAATACAAAACAAAACAATGAATCAAACGGTTTTAAAATGAAACATAAAATACAGGTGTATATACATAGACATAAACGAAAATGGTGTACAAGTTAGCGTAATGAATTTAGTCCACCGTAATTGCAAGGAATGCAGTATATGCTGTGCACTCATATTTTCATTCGCACCCATTTTAAACAAGTCGGATAGCAATAATTTACATCATTTTATCGAGCTTGAGATAAGTGTACTCTCATCGCCCTGGCAAGAAATTAATTGATTCCGGTTTTTATTGGATGTAATTAAGATACCCGCTTACAGAGACTTTCTATATTATTATTTTTTTTTTATCACTTTCTTTCTCCACTTCTTCTCTTTATTATCTATCTCTCTTGCATTCGCCGATGAACAAACAACCGAACAGAGAACAGTATAATAAATTTGAGTGGGTTTTTATCAAATGCTACGGAAAATTCGGGATAACAAAGCCATTTCCTGAACCAGATTTCATTTCACTGTTGAACATTGGCTTTTTTTTCGTCTTCTTTCGTCTTGCCAACGAAAACCAACATGGATTTGTAACGTTGGTAAGCCAACACTGAAAAGGACAAATTTTTCGTGTGTATATCTTTATAAATGTAATTCTCCATTGTATGCATCAAATTGTGGAATTTCACTGGAAGAAAATGTTGATAAAGTTTTATCCCTCTAATTGTATGTGATGCAAACTTAGGTGGCGAGAGAGAAATATACTGGATATGTTTCGCAGCATCAACAAACGTATCAAAATTGGTAATGAACCCCAATGCACAAAGCTAAAAACCGGCAGCTGCCAATGAAAACGCTGAACACAAAAACACAACAAAAAGTACTTAAATACATGAAAAAGAACGGCCCGAAAAAGCAGGGAAAAAACACGAAACACATACATAGTCAGTCATATACAAAAAATATTGATGGTGCTGTTTGTAAAGTTTTAGAAACGAAATCAAGAGTTACACGTTCAGACAGTGAAGTTCAGTGGGAAACTTCACCATTCAACACATTTATCAAGACAAACACGGGAAATGGCGGAGCAAAAGCGAAGATTGAAAGACCGAAAAAGAGGAGGATCGAAAGCAATAGTGTAAACGAGACGAAAAAGTGAGCGAATAAAAAAGAAATGAACAAACTACACCAAACAAAATAACTACGCCACTTAAATCAACAAGAGTACAACTTGCGCAAAAGTTCAATTTACAATCTTGAAAATTTTTATGAAACAGTATGCTACGTAAATAACTGTGAAATGTTTTCATTTCTTGGGCTGATGACTGTTGAAAATTGTTGCTATGGTGTTGCTATTTCTACGGCTGCTGCTGCCGCCGCTGCCGTCAGTAAGAATTGCATTTTTCAAATTCATCTCATATTATTCTCGTTCGATGTGTTTGCTTTTCATTGCATTGTTGTAATTCATCTGGGCACGTTTTCATGAAGTGCAACCTTTTCAATATTACAATGTTGTTAAAGAAATCCCATTGCGGAAAACTCTAAGCGATGCCCGGTCGAAGTTGAAAATTATAAAAAAAAAATGAAAATCAAAAGAAGAAAATCTAACGTGCTGAATACTTGTGCATGGTCAATTAACGAAACATTGAATGAGATTCGTTCAGCAACAAGCTTTTAAACGTGCAATTGAAAGGAACTGGGCACACGGTCGTTGAAATCCGATATCTTTTCCACTATGTAGAATTGTTAGTATACGAATCGAGTGAATACACGCAGCTTTAACATATTGACATAAATCCACTTCAATTATATAAAATTGTTCGAAATATTTCGTAATTGAAATGTATCCTTTTGAATCAAGGGATTTTTTTGGCATTTGATTTACATTGTTAAACCGAATCTTCCAACTATAATATTGACCGTGATTTTTCTTATAACTGAGACATTTTGATTGAAAACGTATCGTGACCTACCTGTCAGGATCCGTTTAGCACTTTAAAAAGACTGATCGCAATTTATTGATTTTGAAATTCGTTTTATTTTTGTATATTTATTATATAATGAATTAAAAATGTTCAATTACACTATAATAATACAACTTAAGAAAGGATCGTTTCCAATGTAATAAATGTCTCTCATTTTATTACAACTTTTTAACAGCCGAAGATTTCCCGAAAGAAAAAAAATTGTTTCTCAACGAATTTTTCCCAAACATTTTGGATCTTCGTGACAAAAAATCCGAAGTTTTGGAAATAAAGAAATCACGAATTGTTGGGATAAAATTTGCTGGAGAAAATGTATTTTCAGGAAATCGTTCGGAATTCATTGTTTTTTCTTTTCTTTGAGCAATGTTTACATCTGTGCTTTTCATTAACTTTGCATTTATCACTTTCGACAATTGTAATTTTTTGCATACATTGATTTTTGGATAGGATGGATTCGTAAGATCTCCGTAAGAGCTGCTTGCATACGGAAGAGTGTACGCATGCTTAGATATAGCTCTTGCGGAGATCTTGCGGATCTATCCTATCCAAAAATCAATGTATGAATTTATTTGGTTTTTTTTATCTTTAGCTCTGATATTTTTATCATTTTAACATCAACTAAAATATATTCATCTTGTCTAAATTTGGACTAAAATATTGCATGGATTTGTTTTTTTTTTTTGGTGAATTCCTGTTATTTAGATGATTGACCAGTTGTGTTATGATAATGTTTGGTCGATATGTGTAAAATATATGTTTTGGTTTTGTCAGTTAAATTGCCTAACGTTACATAGTGTGCTCTTTTGAAGAGAAAGATATCGAGAGATAATAGAGTATAAAACAAATTCGAATTTTTTTTCCATGCAATTCATTATAATGAAGAGAGACTACATTTACATTAAAAGGAAAGACATAAAGATAATCCTTTGAGCAATAATCAGTTTTCGACAGCCTTCACAATTTGTGTTTGTGTGTGTTTATGTTTGTTTGTTGGCGAAAAAGGAGAAATTTGCTAAGGAAGCGCTTCAACTTTCAACTGTTACTTAATAAATTGATATAATTTAATGCGATGTAAATAACAAGGGGCGCATACAATAATAATAATAATAATAATAAATAATTGAGCCTAAATGTGCATCATTTTTTTTCTTTTTTAATGGAAAACTTTTGTGTTGATACTTAGTTAGTAGAAGACATTCAAATGAACACCTATTATGGAGATGTTACATTTGTAGAATTGTGTGAACCAAATATGCGATATGAAATGGTAAAATGAAAAATGAACGAAACAAAAGCGAATATATAGTTAATAGTATTAACTTAATACAATATTCAAAAGAAAAATCGTTCATATAATAATTTGAATTAAACTATTTTGTTGTGTGTCTTGCCCATGCAGTTCGTTGCACTTCGCTCATTAATTGACTTCGTGGTACTTTTTCGCTGGTTGTTCTTGTTATTGTACTCGGTGTGGCCGATGATGGCAATCGTTTGGAATTCATAATATTACCACATTCGTCCGTGATATGAAGTGTAAAATCGGGCAAAGTGACCCGTTTATCATTTTTTCGAATTGTACCACTGCCAATGGTTGTTGTTGCAATGGATGTTGATGAACCCGATGAAGTGAGCGTATTGCTGCTCCTATTATTGTTGTCCGACGATGATGATGGTGATGATAATAATGGAATTGGTGTTGCTGGTCGAAATTTGTCACCAGAATCGAATATGGTCAGTACACTTCCATTGAGTGGTGTTGAAATTGGTCGCAAAAATTTTGCCGTATCCTCAGCGAAATTTATATTGGTGCTGCATTCAGCTATTGGCGTTGTAATTGTGGTTGATGTCATTGTGGTTAATGGTAGATTATTGTCCAACATCGGGCTACTTGAGTACGGACTTCGATTGAAGACCGGTGATGGTGACAAATTTCCTAGGCTCGATGGCGAACTTAGCAAATTCAAATTACTATTATTGTTATTATTACTATTATTATTACTATTAACATTGGCACTCGTACTGGTACTGCAATTCATTGCCGTTGATTGAACATTTCCATTGAGTATGTGACTCAAAAATGAACTATTCGGCGTACTCATAATACTATTATTATTGCTAAAACCTAAACTAAGATTTTGCAATCGATTCAACAAATCCTGATTCGATTGGAATAAATCGCCCGGTATGAAATTACTCGGAAGTTTTGTATTGTTATTACAATTATTGCTAGTATTGTTATTGTTGTTGTTGTTGTTATTGGTACTAAAACTACTACTATTGACGATGGTATTAAGATTTGGCACTGAATTCAAAACGCTATTGACGGTATTTAAATTGTTGCCGAAATTTTGAAATTGTTGTAAATTTTGGCTCTGCTGATTCAATCCGCTTAATTGTTGACTGAGCTGTGTTAGCTGCTGATTGATCGTCCCCAAATTATTGAGCTGTTGATTTATGGTTGCAATGCTATTGTTATTTGGCGTCATAACAAATGATTTACGAATCGGTGAACCATTTTCACCCTGATCAGAACCAAACAGGGTAACCGGCGACTGAAACGGAATTAAAATGAATTTGTCAATTGTGTGTTTTTTCTCTCTGTCTCGAATATATAATTTTTTTTATCCACTTGATGAAAAGTTTATGATATACATGCGTACATTGCAATTAGTTTCCATACTGAAAATGACGGAATAAAAAAAGAAACAATAATCATCATATTACGGTAACAAAACCGAAGAAATAATAAATAAACGAAAAAAAAACACATTACTTACCTGTAAATTAATCAAATAAAAACAATTCAAAATCATGCATACACTTTTGTTATTAAAAATTAAATCAAAATTAAAATCACGAAACGAAATGCAACATATTTTAATAAAGTTATTGTAACATGCTAAGAAAAACCGAACACAGTTCGAGACAGCACAGATAAATTAAGAAAAGATGGTTGTTATTTTCACATTGTTCAAGTACAGCAAGTAACATAAAACACTCTAATGCTTTTGTGACTTGGGTCACATGTGTAAAAATTATATCGAAAAATTCTCAATGCAAAAATGTAATGGAGAAAGCGATAAAGTTTTTTGCATTATTTTTTTTTTCTTTTCAAAGTGTTCGTATTTCTACCTGTGGTGCCAAACTAATGTTTGCCGATGTTAGTCCAGCTCGTTCATTTTCCGTGTATGTGTATCCACCCAGTGAAGCCAAATGTTCCACCAATTCGCGATTTTGTTGCAATAGCTGTTGCGTTCTTGCCTGCAAAAATGACGAAAAGTCATGTACATCCATATGAACACACACACACATATATATATATTTCATAAAAAGCAAATATCATTCAAATGAGTCAAGTGTTAATATTGATACACACCTGTGCTTCGATACGTGCATTCGTTTCGCTGATCAATTGCTCACGAACTTGCATCAGTTGGAATAGAGCCTCACGTGTTTGTAATGCCTGTTGTTCTAATTGATCGCGTAAGTGTTGAATTTCCGATGTCGTTGATAATGGTACACTCGGTGATTTATCGTCATTAGTCTCCTGGAGAAAATAAAATACATGTCACATCGAATATATGATGGTCATTTTTTGTTTTCGTTTGAAAAGAAATTCGAGGTAAAAACAAAATCTAGCAGAAAAATGCCACTTACGTTCGGTGATTTTTTCGGAGTGAAATTCGAAACTGGCATCAAATCCAAATGTGTTGGCCGCTTCAGTGTTGGTTCAGGTGTGACCGGAATTGGATCTATGATGGGAAAGAGTGCGAAACATGAGCATACTTATTATTGATGCTTTTGATTATTGATAGAGTTGATATAAAGCTACCGCAATTAATCACTTTTATTTTTTTCGTTTTCATACGAAACCAATCATTCAGCGCCAATTTCACACGAAATTGATTGATGGACAAAAAATGAAACGAAAAATGGCGGAAAATGCAGTTTGCCAAACATTTTGGCCTTCGTTATAAAACGAATTAATTCCGTTTCAGTTGAGTCGCCAAATGAGTTAATTCGCTTTATATTTACAATTTAAATTAGTTTGCTAACTGTTTTCAATTATTTGTAAATGATTTTCTCATTGCAAAATGCGAAACCAAAAAAAAAAACCGTCGGGTGCGAAATGGCGACAAATAGAAAAATCACCACGTACGCGTTCGCCCGCTTAATTTGAATGTGCTCTTCTCTTTCTCTCCCGGTGTGCTCGTGTTGGATATATACATCGGTCATATACTCTCATCGAAGCATATAAATCAAATTCACCGAGAGATAGATGTAAATATAAATATTTGCGCTGGTTTTTATTGTTGTTGTATCCTCATCTCTTATATTGGATGTTTTGTTTTCTTTTTTGTTTCGCTGAGCAAGCCTCGTCACCATTGACGTCAATTGATGCCTTGATTCCTTCATTTGTTTTCTTTTCGCGTGTACAATTCACTTGTATTGTACGATACACTTAGATTTAACGTGCAATGAATTCAGTTTAAGCCACTCATGTGTCTAAGTACGATTCAGAATGATTACGATATTTGCGTAACGCACGCCTAACTAGAAAACAGATGATAGTATGTGACAGCACAAAAGTTATCGTGGTCAAACACTTTCCAAAAGGGATTCAATCTTCATTCTTCACACACACAATGACATATTAGTGCTTTGAAATTCAAATTATTCAAGTCTTTTAACCACAACAGTAGCAGTAGCATGGTTCAAATAACGATTTCGGAATGTGGCCAGTGTTGAGCAAAAAATAAACTCTCAAACTCAAACTTAATTGCATAAATCCAAATTGAAGCAAAAATTCCATCCAAGCAATTTTTGCTCACCTATCTTCATTGTGCATTGTGGCTACGATAAAATGTCACATGACATGAAAATATGAAAATGAATTCATCTATCACATATGCCGTACATAGGGCAATAGGCCTAATTGATCAAGCGACAGGATATTGAGGAAGCCAGTGGTAAGTTTGCTCTTTATTTAGTTGTACAGCATTGTTGTCGATAAACTTGCATTGTGTGTTCATGGTACGAACAAGTGTACATATTTTCTCGCTCATCGAACAACGAGTAACATCGTCATCATATTCATCTTCTGCATGTCATACATCATTTAACAAACATTTTTAGCTATAGTTTAATGAAATGTTTTTGTTCGTTACATCCATTTAGAACATTTTGACTTGTTGTTCTTTCATTTTGCGGTATATATGGGTGCGGCATGGCCTTAGATTTAAATGTGGATCGATATTGTAAGATGGGTTCTATTGCACGGAAATCGAGCAAAGTCTATCATTTTCTCGTTTTCTTCTTCATCTCCATCTCTGTCTATTCCATGCAACCAGCTCTTGTCTCATTTTCATATGTTCTAAATGGAAATGTCAAGCTACTGCTAATAAGCTTTCCGATTTGAAACCACAAATTCGAGATGGATATGTGAATTTTGTTGCATATATAATACAAAATATATATATCCGGTTTACAATGTTGTGTCGACGAGGGAAAAACTGTGGATGCAATCGTATCGTGTGAATTCAACGGCAAAGCTTTCATCCTTTCGGTATCGATATTCTTATTTATGCCATTACCAATAGACACGTACATCGACTCCATCGAAACCATATATCGAGTGATGTGTTACGCAAGTAAAAAAGGAAAACTCAAAGGAAAATAAAACGAACGAAAGAAGAAACCTCTCAGAGTCTCAGAACTGTCGATAAGATCTTTCTATTACATTCATGCATACACACACACACATTCGCTCATATGGGTGCGACACAGACTCAATGAATATGCTATTTTTAAAAGATGGTTTACCAATGCCGGTGCTCTTTCACTTTGCGCTTCGTGTACGCTTTTTTAGTCTTTTTTCCCTTCTTTTCCACAACTTTTTATTGACATACTGATTTCTTATCGACGATGATGACACGGACAGGACACAAGAGATACGTTGAACCAAAAAAAAAAAAAATCCATGTGCTTCGTCTTGGTATACATCCCATGTGAGAGTCGAGGAGTTAGTTTCATATCAGACATGAAAATTCCAAAATAATAAAAAAGAAGAAGAAGAAGAATAAAACGAAAAACACCAACACACACATGCTCTCATGTAAAATAAATCAGAATGGATGCGCTCAATTTGATACTTTGACTCAAGGCAAGTTTTCGATGTAGATTGTATATGTATATACACCGCATTTTGAAAAAGTCAATTTTCCTTTCATTTTTCATGTGTTTCTTCTTTCTCGTTTCTGGTTGTTTAGGTAACATTTGCAAAGTCAGAAAAGTGAAGTTGACTATGTGTCACATTTAGTGGGATCGAAAGATGGAGCGAAATATAGAGAGTGAGAGAGAGAGTGACAAAGAAAGTGGGTGAGCAAGCAGTCCGTTGATATTAGTCAGGATAATATCGACATAAGGTGATCGATGAAATAAATGAAACGTATTATGTATGTTTCCACAAAGTCATTCATCCAACAGTGGATGGTGGTGTGCAAGATTTGATTCTCAAACTCGGAATTTACACACGATTCTATGCGTTCAGCTTCATTTTTATTTGAACATGAATTCGTCTCAGATTACTTGACAATGATGATCCGATTAACCTGACTTTTACGGGTTCTAAACATTTCATTTGGGATGCATGATTTTGCGCTGGTGTTGCGAAAAAATAATAAAATTGATATTACATGAATAATTTGGCACTGGTTTATTCGTGTGCAAAATTTGATTGAGGGTATGCGCTTTCACTATAAGCAACCAGCAATTTTCCGTTGATACATATTCATAGAGTTGCGATAGGTATTTTCTCGCTCTCTCTCTCTCTCTCTGCTTTTTTACGTCTCTATCGACGTAAACACGTTAACATTTCCTGACTGAAACATTTTATTCTTTGACGTATGATGCGTTTTACACCTGACGCAAACCAAATACATGACGAAACATCAACAACCAAGCATTGCGCGAACAATACTTTTTTGTCATTGTTGTAATCGGAATAATCAGTTTTATGTTCGATGAAATTGTTATGGCTTTATTTACACTTCATTGTCGCGCAATATTCATCTCGATTTTATATGATGCGAATGCATGCGTATAATACAAAATACGATGACAATAGACCCTCTCTACCTCTCTCGATCCCTCACCCCCCGAGCTTTTTCCCTCGCTTTCCCTTTGTCAATGTGATTGGGTAGCATTTTGTGATGCTTTTCGGAAACAAGCGCATATTATTTAAAATTAGAAATCGGATATGAGTGGAAAAAAAGTATCGTTTTGCATTCAATCCCATTGAAATTCATAGTCTTACATATGGTATAAGTCAAAATGTCATATGTTGTTGTTCAATGTAATGCAATGCAATAAAACTCATCGCATTTTCACAAAAATGGAGCACATTTCATTCGCATATGGGAAAAAGTTTTTTCACGAATTCACCAGACCGAAGTGTATCCCATAAAATCGCGACGAGATAGAGATAGAGCATACACGAACACAGTACATATAAAATGAGATTAATACTGAAAGAGCGTTTATAATATTCGGAGTTTTGACAAGTGTTCAAATCGCATTCATAAATCCTTTATTATATATGGAAAACAATCGAAGCCTTTAATGGTATTCCAACATGATTCCAATGCCATCCGATATCTTGGTAAAATATTCGGAAAATTACCAATATGATTTGGGTGATGATGTTTTATTTTCAAAAGAAGTCAACGTGAATTCATATCAGAACAAAGGCCCCTCACGTGGCTGTACATCGATATAACTTCCTATGCCACATTTTATTATGACTGGATGATGTTGATGACAACAATAATGATGTTGCACCATTGCGTTCTTTTATGTCTACTATTTTAAATGAAATTAGTAAATTAATGGGACATTTCTGTAGAATGGGTTTCAACTTTCTACATTATAACCAGAGCGAATGTGCAATGTATAAGTTTAGAATGAGCGCGATATGTGTGTCGACAGCGCACTTCCGACTTATGTTTATATCATCTTTTCCTACAGCTGTCGCGTGCAACTTGTGTCTTTACTTTTTCGTTGCTTTTTTTCCATTCCGGCAGCACGTTGCGCACTGAATTCATTGAATTGCATTTTCTCTGTTTCGCTCACATAACAATTTCAAGTACTAAATCAGTACAGAAGTCTATTTAAATGCTATATTCATCATAAATGCAAGAATTCATGTCGTGAAACGGTGGCATCTTTATCTATTACACAATTCAAATTGAATCGCAATGTATGCAAAATGTAATAATCCGAAAATTTATGGAATCAATACCAGAAATGTTATGCATGAGACCATTGACACATGTTCGATAATTTATAGTGAAAATGAAAACAAATTTCCTGTTTAGATGCACGTTTAGCACCGATATATTTTATAATTTCAAAGTTTTATGCCTACTTTTATCTTCTTCTTTTTTCCGCCCGCTCATTCTATGCCCATGAAACAAATAGGCATGGTGTGTTGTTGCGTGTTTTTGCTACACAAAGCATCTATTTCGAATGTTAGATTTTCAAGCAATAAATAATATTTAAGCGATTTATTATGAAATGCAAACTTTATACAGTTTCTTTTTTCTTGACTGTCTTTCGCCCCTTTCAATATATATTTTATCTAACTTCGTTTTCATTTCGGTTATATTTCCATTTCACATGACAACAATTGATGGTGTTTAAATTGAATTTTAATATATTTTTTGTTGAAAACTCTTCCGTTAACTCTATATGATATATGACATTATTCATGAATTGGTTTTCTTTTAAAAAATAAAAGTGATTGTATCCATAGCGTCTATTATTCGATTGATTTGCAGTAAATTTGACATTGAAAATTTCGATTTGGTTACCTTTCTTGGGTTCATCCTCGTCACTGATGTGTTCAGCCGAGTATCGATCCGACAATTGAGATTCCGACTGATCGTCTGCATTTACCATGGAATTTTTCTGAAGACTAAATTTGTGACACACTTCAAACGCCTGTCCAATGGTTCGAACGATGCGCATGGCCTGTGACTACAGATAGAGAAAAGACGATAAATAAAAATGTTCATTGAATTTCACTAGAAATGGTTAAAATATAATTTAAATCATCAAAAATGTTTGGTTTAAAGGCAAAAGAAAACATTGAAATTGGTCGGTGTCGAAATTAGAAATGACCTAATAGACATAAAAGTGTCCATTGATTTTATACCTCAAACGGTACTTGACTGTCATCCATTATTTCATTTGAGACGTTAACATTCTCATCATCTTCTGAGCTGCTTTTATTTTTCGGCGCATGTCTTGAGCGTAATTCTTTAAGTTTTTCATTAAAAATGACTGGTTCGCGGAATGAAAGTTTTTTCTTTGGTTTTATCGTTACATCCTTTGATGCATCACTTTGTTTTTCGTCGCCCTTCAATTTGTTCGTATCACCGTCACCACAATCGTTTATTGTGATAATTGGCAAAACAGATGTTTGCCGTTTTAAAACTTTAATTGGTTTCTCTTTATTAATTTCATTGGCATAAAGATCGTCGCATGTCTTATTTTTTTTAAACTTCAATCGTCTCTTTCCATGATTTTGATCATTTTCAATTAATTTTTCCCGTTTCCGATCATTTGTATGCATTTTGTTGGCATAACATTGATACTCGAACGCTAAATTTCCCCACGATCCGCGTCGATGCCGTAGTTTCGGTAATTGCACATCATTTTTTACATCATATACCAGTTGATTCAAGTCACCATCATAAGATCGTCGGTGACCATGCAATTTTGATTCTTTGTTTAATTTTTGCTTTGATTTCACTTTATCGGCTGTATCATGACACTTTGATTTATTTTTTCCATTTGGAATTTTGGCCGCATACGATTTGTTATCGATGTGCCAATAGCATTCATCATTGTCATTTTCAATGAATAAACTTCGTTTATGAGATTTTGTGGAATAGGTCGGTTCGGCAGATGGCGATCGACGATGTCGCGTCCAAACCGTTAGCACATCGAGCGCTTTACGATTTGCTGCGTTTGGTGGGTCATACGATTTATTCACTTTGTTTGAATCAATTTTCGATTTCCATATGTCAGTTAAATTAAACAATGTCAGTCGAGCTCTATCTATCACACTTGGCTGATACTCTTTGTCAGTAAAATCGATTTTACGCCGATGAATTTTCGGCGATTTTGTAAATAGTGATGGATCGTTATGGTTTAACATGTTTGCCATCTTTTTTCCAAAATGCTGTTTGTGTTCAATTTATTTTATGCGTCATCAACACTGTTTGACATTCAACATTTCATGACATGGATACGATGGTTTTCACACCAAACACTTCACAAAAATGGTTTTTGAATTTTTATTGATTGTTTCTTTTTGGTTTTTTGAAAGAAAAAAACAAATTATCCACAAGTGTGTTGTTTTTGTTGAGTTTTTGTTATGTTTGTCTACGACAAAAATTTTTTGGCAAGAGTAAAACGCACTGCACATTAAAAAGGTGTAACTTGAACAGTGAAAAATGTGATAAAATCGAATAAAAACAAAGTGCTCCCCGGTGGATTGTTTGGCCAAACTTGTAAAATTGGAATGGTTGTTTTTATTTCTCCCAAATGTGGTCGCATTTCTTCATGGAACAAATAACAAAGGCATGCTGTAAGCAAACCAGCTAGTCATGATTATGACCATTTGGTCAAACATTTTAACTGCAGCATGAAACTTTTTGTCACACAAAACTTCATGTCGCTTGTGATTTAATTTTGATGTGTTTTCTACTTATTTTTTTTTTTGCTCCTTTCGTTTTTTACAATGCTCAATTTGTGTTCTTCTTCAAACAAAATGTTCACAACGCACACTGCACCAAAATCGTTACATATTTTCTGAGAAATAAGAAGCGAAACGCTTTTTCTAAGCTTCTTTATTTTGATCGTTTTAAAAATGGTTCATATTTCACATGAACGAAAACGTTTTTTTTTCTTTCTTGAAGATATCACAGCACCAAAGAGCAAACGACAGAGGAATAAAATCGCATTAAATTTATGATTACCTATGTGTGGCACATGGCATTTAAACGATTATTAGTGCATTTTTATGACTTTTTCGTCTAAACTGTTTTATTTATTTATTTTTTCGTTAGCTTTCGTCGGACGGCGGACGGAAATTTATTGAAAAATATATATTTCATTGACGCGCATTTGACAAGCGATGCAAAGCATCTTGTTTACATTGCAATTCCTTTTACTGTATGATTTCCAATAGATTTTGTTTCACAAGTGGTGGGAAAATTTATTTGTTATGTATATGGCTTTTCACTCAGAAAATCGGTTTGCTATTTGCGAAGCTTGAAGTTCATTTTCAATGCCGTCACTTGGATATGCGACAAATGTGCGAGAAAAAAGTGATTACGATTTTTGAAAGAAATCAATGATTTTGTTTGTGTTGTCACAAATGTAAGATTTTTTTAAAATGATCATCGATTCATGTTTGAGATAGATAGAACTAAAAGAATTAACGAAATGAGTATAATAATGACAAGATAATTTGTTTATTCGAAACGTTTTGTATTGCATGTTTTCGTCAAAATGTTATTTCAAAAAGAGATGAAAAATAATTTAAAAAACAAATTCAGTCATATGATTTTCGTTTAAATTTTCTTGTCGCTTTCTTAATTTGCATCATCACATTTTTCAAAGTCACGCGGAATATTTGGATTATTTAAAACGTTATTTTTCTTTCGTATCTTTTATTTTTCGCGCTCGTTTCATCTATGACGCTTTCCCGTCGTTGAAAGAGAATTTAAAAAAAAAGGAACAACAAATAAAGCAAATAACAAAAAGTTACAAACTGCACGGTGACAAACACAAACGAACCGCGTCATTTGGAACAGAACAGAACCAGAGCATATATCATACGATGAGAAAATAGTGTAAGATTTTGTTTGTGCTTTTGACTTTTACGATTTGCCGTTAAAAATCGACGGTTGTTGTTTATGCTTTAGTTACAACAATAATATAAGTTATGTTTCGGCTTGAGTTCTGGGCTAATTCCTCTTAAAAGCTTTTGCACGTTGCCGTTCTTTTTTCTTCTTATGTTTTTTTTATTCAATATTATCTGCATAATGCAGAGACTGCATTTCGAAATTAAAGGTTTTCCTTTAAAGTTTTCCTAGCAATGTGAATGTGTCAGCATCGGTTGGTATTTCGCAATGAAATTGAAGAATGTACTTGTTTCATGTTACGACATCACAAAAAAGGAGAAAATACAACAATTTTCAATTTTATGTAGCAAAATACACAAGGTTCACTGTTTCAAGCGTTTATTTGTCGCATTTTCAACCCAAAATGAAAACTTTTGCGAAGAAATATCGTGATTTCTCCTGGTTTTTCTCACTGATAGCAAACTTCTTTTTTTCTTCTCTTGATGATGTTCGTTTACATTCAACTTGCAACAACATTAAAAAAATTGATTTCGTTTGTTTTTGTTTTATAATGTTTTTTTTTTTTTTTTTAATTTCTTGTGTGTTTGCGAATTGTTTGCTTTTTGAAGCGCACACACTACTCACGAAAAATACAACAATTAATCCAGCGCGCTTCGAGCGAAATAAACGAGATGCGAATTTAAGTTACACCGAACAGAGCACAAAGCGAAATGTTGTGTTCGGTTGTTCAGCGCGTCGGTTTTTCACTCGACAAAATGTTAATCACACAGCTGTTCATACACATTCAACGAAGAAAAAAAAGGAGATGAAAATCGCTTTGGCAATACAAAATAATTATTTCTTGAGTCAATTGACTGTGTGTGAATGTACGACTTTCGGATTTCTATTTGTGATACACACACACACTCGATTCTGATCCACGAGCAGAACGACGTTGATTTGTGGCATGATCATTTTTCTGCTTGGTGTTTGTCATTCATATACGTACGAATGGTCAACGAATTGTAAACGCTCTATTAAATGCGTTGATCGTTTTGTGGTTGGAATTGATGCTTTCTGCATTATAGTCTTAATGTAATATTACAAAAATATATCAAAGTTCAACCTGATCATAATCGAATTTTCGCCAGATTTGGTTGCTTTATGCTTGAATTATCCGGAGTGTTGGGGAAAATGTTTATCAAATGTAATAAATTTTCAAAGGCCGGTTCAGCGAAAGTCACAAATATATTATTTTTATATACATTTGAATGATAGTGAGAATGAAAAACAGACGGAAATATAAGAGGTGGGGAAAATTCGAAGCGAAAAATTAAACATTCAAACGGAAAGCGCCAAAGTAAAACCGAAAAATCAAAATGCTTTTCTTAGACCACATGGACGGTGATGAATAGCGAATCCCAATTGGACTTTTGTCGCGTTGCGTTATCCCGGCGCTCGGGTCTTCATTCGATCGTTGTTTATTTTCACACAATTTTCATTTTGACAAATCAACATCAGTAACTAATCCATGAACAATGTTTTCATATAATTACATGACGCAGAATAGTTTATAGTTAAAATGGTGTATATATAAAATTTACTTGAAATTGGCTTGGTCCCCATTTTGTAGACGGAGCAGTGTTCGCTTTTTTATGACTTCGTTTATTTGTGATGTGAAAAATCATTAAAAAAAGTATTTGTTTTAGATAAATTACAAATTAGATGAAATTAAAGGTTAAATTTCGGATGGAAAGCGACTTGTGATTTAACTAATTTCGAATTTAATTCAATATTTTCAATGCCCAATCAAATTGATTACAAACATCAAATACATCATTGATGAACATCGCAAAATTGAATGAGGCGACTATTAATTGATATTCTAATAAACACATGGCAATGCGAATTGTAAACAAAATCATTCCATCGAGACATCATTAATTTCGCTAGACAATGTTTAATTTTTTGCTTTCATTTTCAGAACTTAGCATTTACGATGATTTAATTGGCATCAGTCAAATGGGCGCAGATGTAATAAAACCAAATGCCATAAATATGTTTGCGTTTTTTATTCTTCGCTTTTTCATCGCTCTTCTTGTAAGTGTTCATTTGAACAAAGAATACATCATAGACACTTTAATGGATCATGTGTCATGATGTGTTGAAATGTCTCTATTTATTCTCACTCTCATGCCATACGCAATTTCTTGAAATAGGTTTGCGTCGATAATATAGACGGTTTTGTAGTGCCGAGTAGTTTTTAGTTGAAAGTCACCGAAAATTTGTTGCCATCGTCTGGATTTGTTCATTATCAAAATGAAACCAAAACGAAAACTATAAGAGGATTTACTTTATTCAATAAATGAATATTTGGAATGTCAATGGAAGTAATGCATTGCAGAATAAAAGTGGCACACCTTCTGGCCGTTCCTTCCTCCATTCATTCAATACGCACATTTATCACTGAATGTTATATGAATTTGCAATTTCCGAATAACAAATTCCAAATCTAGTGCTAATTAAAGGTGTTCAAACTGAAGAGCTTTGTGCGCAATTCGTATACATGCTATATAGCATTATATTGTATACACTATAGTGTATGAATGCGAAAGCAATATATTACGAAGAGCGAGTAAGCAACTCGTTAATGTTCAACGTTCTTGGAAAAATACTGCTTCAAAGATTCAATTCGTGTTTTAAATATTTTCGCTATTGCGTATCGAAATAGGGGCGCTTGGTAGCATTTTATTTCGCTCATAGTATATCGATGGATAGTATCAAACATTGAATTGGATTGTGTAACCTTTCTACCTTTTTTTCGCAATCAAATGAAGCACGTGAAACAATTCAAAATGATAATAAAATAGATTCACTGGTCTTCTGTCACTTATTTTTCGTTCTCTTCCTCTTCCCATCGACATAATAAAACATTTCCGCGAACCTTACTTCTCGGAGCCTTTCGACAATGACAAATAAAATGTACAGCATTTATTTCGTTTATGTCCTTGCGACTACTTGCACTGAATTTTCAGTAATGATTAAATAAACTCACTTCGTAAATGTCTCATCCCCTCATCATATTTTCTTACATGGTCTTCCGTCGACCGTAAAGGAGGAAAAAGTAATTTTAAATGAGAAGAACGAAAAAAAAAATCGCAGAAACGTTACGGTGAGAAAACATCAATTAAGCCAATTGAGATAGTACATCGTTTTTACGGTTCATGACTATACACAGATGCAATTCAATGTTCAGCATCTACATAATTTTGACCAAATGATTTGGTAGTCTTGTGTAAATCTTTATCGTGTGTCTTGACGGGCATACTACTCTAGCTGGGCTGTTTGTTTACACCATTTCTTTGGATGGCAAGATATGTATTTATATAAATGTTAAATAATGTTCGGTTCTCGGCTTTTGCCCAAAAAAATCATTCTTAAAACATTTCCTCAAGTATTTTTCAGTCGATATTTCAATGGTAAATGTGATCCCCAATGAAACGCTCAGTGAACGCTCAAGCAAAACGAAGATAGACGATGACGAAATAATGCGTGTGCTGTCTCATTTGGAACGCAATTTCAACATAATGTTTTGTTTACTACAGCAATCCAACCTCCCCCAAAAAAAAGTACTCAAGTATCTGATGGTTTGATAAATGGTTAGGATAATGATGTTGATATTGATCTAAATATTCATTTTGTGTTGTTTTTTCCATAAAAAGTAAATAACTTGTAATTAATATGATTTACTCTTTATTTTCGTTTTCGGTTTTGGTACTGTCCTGTAGAGTAACTAGAAAAATACACACTTTGCAGGATGCAGGTAAAATTATTGCCTTTGTAGCGATTGTCGAAATGTATCAACTCAATTACGGTGAAAAAAATTGATAAAATTTGATGAGGCAACCGGATAATACAAATGAAAGCATTCCTACATCCTACTGAAAAAAAACTTAAATCTACAAAGTGCACGTATTTTGTTTGGTTTTATGGTTTACTCAACAGATATGAAAAACAAAAAAAAAACACACTATGAATAACAATGACGATGCCATAGGCGAACCAAGGTTTTTTCTCACTAAATCCATATGTCGTGGTAGCAAGAATGCAAAATTGTGTGTTTTTTCTATTAAAATAGGAAGAAAAAATCGGGTGAAACCACTACAGAAAACCATGAAACCATGTGAAAACTGCGAGCGACGTGAATTTGTTAAAGTGAAATGAGTAATGATGCAACTCCCAAATAAACGTAAGGCACAGATTCAGTGGTCATAAATTTCTACAATCTGTGTATATAAAAAAAATCGGCCAACAATTCAACTGAATTAGGTTAAAATAAGAGTGGATTTTCTTCTGTATTTTATTTCGGCTCTATTATTTTTCTCGCTCATACACACAGAGTGACTGCGTGTGTGTGTCGTGTTTCCATTTGTCGCTTCCAAATTGACCATATCAATTTTGGTCACTTGGTTGAATCCAAGTTTTTTTCGTGACGAACATTTTTCAAAAATATTTTCTTCCGTATTTAATCGAAAATTCGGAACTTACCTTTTTGTTGCTTTTGAACACGGAGCATTTGAACGTATCCGTACTGCCATCTCTTGCAATATAACTAAATATTTTGAGATCGCTGCTATCGTGTGAAACGTAAAAAATCCTATAAATCGGATGATTCGTTAGCTCTATGTCATCATCGTCAGACCATTGCTTTTTCTACATTGAAAATATAGAGACGAAATCAAATGAAATAAATAAATGGGACAAATGAAAATTTCGATGAAATTAAATCAGACTTCCATCCATTGTATCATTGGCTGTATCGTTGCAATGAAAGTCACGCGGATCGTTGATGGAGTGCACATTTTCAAACATATATTTTTTTTTATTGATAAACTATATTTGTGTGTGAACTTACCTTTCGTTTTTTCTTTTTCAGCGAAACTTTGACGCCATCCACCGATACCTGGAGTGTTACTTTACGCTTTTTCAGATTTTGTACTTTGCATTCATACTGGAAAATTGAAAATAAATAAAAAAGCTAAAATTACTACGAATTCGATTTGTTTGCTTTTTTTGCGCTCTTCTTTCCATTTCATGTACACGTTTCATAGCAACAACTTCAATGCCCTAGCACAAAAGGTCTTTTATTCACGAGTATATTGCCATTTATTTGATGTGTACACATTTTGATTATATATTTTCGATTTGAACAAAAAAAAAGACAGATTTCTCGTTAATCGATTCATTCAATTTAAAATCGGGATCCATTGAATTTGCAATTATTCTGATTATGATACATTTTCAACGTGTGAAACCATTCAATGTAGTTCAACGCACCATTCTATATCGTTCACTACACAACATAATTTAAATAATTTTATTCAAATATTACCGTAATGTAATCGCATTTCAAACATCAAGCATTTTGGAAATATTTTCCGAAATCCAACCACAACTTCTAATTAATTCAAATACAACTATTCATTTTGTTCAATTTGGAATGCATAAAATAATTTGGCTGCATTCGTGGTGTAAGTTACTAAGCCGAATTCAAAATCCAATGTGTAATATTTTATTTTAAACGTGTCTCGTGTTACAATGTCTCTATGCGGCATAAATAATAAAATGTCGTAACAATTTCTACCTTAATCACGTGGTAGAGATCTAAATTAAGCTTTAGTTTGGTTAAATGTTTGTGAATATACATGCGGAAAACATGTTAGGATGCTTTTTGATTATTTTCAGTCGAGCAGACAATGTGATTCCAATTAGATTGTCATGTAACGTCTTTCTAAATGGGATTTATTTTACACTAATTCGCTAATGAAAAAGATAAAGAACCGAATTGGATTCAAATATCAATAAATGAATGAAATGCATACAAAAGCACTCTGGATGAAGAATATGTTTTATACGGTTTATATAATTGCTTGTATCATTTGTGCAATGAATGACGAGCCATCAAAGAAATTCGTAAGCGCTTGGTTAAATTCAGCTGTTATTGTGTGCACACTAATCCGGATTTTGAGCAACATTGCCGCCGTCATAAACAAATAAAGAAATACACTAACGTACATGTGTACATGAATGCGAAGACGTTTCTTTTTCTTAATAAATTTGCTTTAGCCGCAATTTACAATTATAAATTTTCATTTTTGTTTCGTTGCTTTTGTCTGGTAATCCTTCGTGTATGTGTGTGTATGTGTGCATAAATCGCTACTGAATACAATTATGGATTTAACGTTAGGGCCATGTTTCTATATTAATTGCACGTAAACAATTGTCAACAAATATCATGTTGCACATTTGTCGTAAACTTATTAAGCGCCTTAACTTGGAAATTGACACTGAAACATAAAACACAAAGCGAGGGAGAGAGAGACAAAGGCAGAGACAGAGACAGAGTGGGCCAAAAAGAGTAGCAAAGAGCGTATGTAAGACGAGTTTGTTGCAAAACAAAAATCTCTTTTTCAACAGCACCTGAATATTTGCATGAGTTTCGGCGTATTTGTTCTTGGATTAATCGTGAAAGATTTTGTCGCGTATTCATCATTCGCACGAATATCAAATATCGTGAAATTTTGCCGACATGGAAAACGTAAAATGTTGCATTTGGGTGTACTTTAGGAGGCAACACATTATTTTTTTTTCTTTCTACCAAGTAGTCTCACGTTAAGTGAATTATTACAAATGAATTTCTTTAATGTGTTTTTATTACCCATTGCCTCCTTCTAACCTTCACGTTCGTTCGCCATTCGAACAGGAGTAAAGCCTTTCAGCAAACAAACGAATAGCATCGATAAAAGTTTATATGGATAGAATTGACGAAGGAGTGAAAGTAACACCGACAAAAAACGAAACGCACTGGAATTTATCTCTGTTGAATATAAATGAGTTGATTAAACTTGACATCACTCGAATTGATTACACACCAGCAAGTGTGTGTGTGTTATCCAATTTGAAATTCGTACATTTTGCAATACAATTTTGTAATTTTTATGGAAAACAGTGAGAAGAAACATTCAAACTGTATCGTTTTATTTTACTTTGGCTCATGATTTTACATTTATGCCGAATGATTTGTGCAGATACTTCATAGCCAAGCGGTTCGGTGACAATGTTGGGTATATCAGTGGCGGTGACAGTGACGACGATGACGGCACATAAAATAAAAGCATTTTATTCGATTTTCGACATTTGTTTGTCTATAACAGCTTTAATGCTTGGTTCTTATAGCGAAAATTAAGTATTCTTGATAAGCAATTAAAAGTTAATTGCTATAAAATACTTCGTTTACAATTCATTCACACTGAGACAGAGTATGTGTATGCATAGAAGTAAAACCAGTAAAGTTTGAGTAGAAGCGCGCATCGAAGTGATTAGAATTGTGTGTGCATGTGTGTATGGGACAGACACAGAGAGAAGGTGAATGGGAGAGAGAGTGTTCAGCTTTCCAGAAGTCTGGTTATCACGTTTGATCACTAATTTGTGCTTTTTGCGGCAGTTCTCTTTCATGAATAGCATCGCTTGTACCTTAACCGAATTAACTGGAAAGGAAAATTGAATGTCGGCTTCATGTCATTTTATTTAAAAGTTTTTATTTTCGTGTACAATTTTTCAACAATTTTGTATTTCGAAACACTCTTTTTTCGTCGTCGTCGTCGTCGTCTCTTCAAAAAGTTTATATTATGTGAACGGCTGTTTTTCATACGCACTCAACATTTGAGCACGCATACATTCGAGAGAAAAAAAATGCAAAAGATTTGATGCGACACAAATGAAATCACGAAAACTTATTAGAATAAATTGAGGAATCCCAACGAAAATATAAATGGCCTTATTTCTTACTACTTACACGTATTCTTCGCATCGCTTGCACAATCTCAGTCCGGCTATTGGGTCTTGGAACCTCCTGCCATCCAATCAGCTGTAAATAAAATGAGAAATTTTGGAATAAATTAACAATTTATGCATGAAACATTCAAAATTCAGCACACTGTGATTTTGTCATTGAATATTATATTATGGAAATTATGTTCGTTAAAATAATAACGTTGAATTTTCTAGTTGTTACCACCGCATATCACTTATCATTTTGTTAATGAGTGGTGGCCAGAATCAAAACTACTAAGAATCATTCTACCAGTTGCAAAAAGCAATTAATAGTTAATCAGTCTTTAAGGCTGTCACATGGATTGAACAACGTATTTTGGATGCATTTAACATAAAAATTTGCATGAATCTCATATATCACTCTGCTGTAAGAGTTTAAGGAATGAACGAAAGTACAACGATAGAAAAGATTGAAGATCGAACAAGTTTTGAACGTGAACTTAATTGATTGTTGGCAAAAGTATTTCTGCGAACCAGCCAATTATCAAGTGTAAAAAGTTTTCAATTCAGTGTTTTATCGTCCTTTTCAATTGCATTGTAAGTGCATCCGTTGATTTCTCCAGAGGAAATCGTCAGCACTTTTGTGTTTGTTCACATTGTGTATGGACACATTCACGCGATAACGGCAACATTGGTCGATTTGTAACAATTTTGAATTTCAATTTAATGCACACTTGCACACACACACACACCGACAAAAAACATTCAAATAAATGTATATCATTTCGTGTGTCGCTTCGAAAATCTAATTTTAGGTGTTGAATTTATTTTTGTTGAGCGCTTTTAATTTCAAATATGTTCTGAAACTATTATTAGCCGGGCGAGCGAGTGAGTGAAAAAAGGCAGTGAAAAAAGATCAGAGAGACTTAGAAGGAGATAGGAAAGAGAAAGATAGAGTGTGTGTGTGTTGTCAAAAGAAGGATCGCACGTTATCACGCAACTATTGCGAATCGACTAAATACAAATATTCATTATGAAGTTTTTGGCTGCGCAGACAATACACCAACAATTTCAAATATATCCCATGGGACACACTTGTTGTATGTTTTTCTACTTTGTTTCGGCTATGCCGAACGTGTGGTTCATTTTAATTTTATTCAAAGGTCAGAAACATCTGTCTGCACTCAGCATTGCAATTTTGATTTAATCAACGGAATAAGCCCGTTGTACCATCTGTTCGTTACTCTCCTATTTTTTTCTCGTTCGTTCGTCCGTTTTTTTAAATTTAAGTTGTGTATGCGCAATTTTTTTTTCTTCTTTAGCTATTTTTTAACGGACCTAGTTTTAACCCACGAGAATTGGCCCTATCAGAAACAGACGTCGGCACACATCACTGTTTATAATTTGTTGCAGAATCCATTGACGTAAGCAACGCGTTTGCATTTGCATTTTTTGTTGTATGCATTGACATCATGCCGCATAAAAATAATTTTCGTACCACAATTTCTCAGTTTTCTTTTTCTGTGCGAACAAAAAAAAAAATGTCGAGCAAATCTTGCGAAAATCAAATTGCCCATTGAAAAACAACGCAAATTAGCAATAGTCATTGCATTTCTAAATGAAGAAATGAACCACATTAAATGAATACCAAAATACATACCGAACCGATCGCAAGTCAAACTCGAACCGGTCTCACTTAAAATTTTACACAAATAACGACAACACGAAGGTACCATACAACGGAAATATGTTGCAGCCGATTTTCGTATATCGCCGAATCTATCCAGCATGAATTATGACAACGAATTAAATCAGATCAATTTAAGATGAACATAAAAGGAATTACAATTCAATGAAATGTATGAACGACACCATAAGCATTAAATTACTCCGTAAAGAATGCAGTGCAGTAAATGACTATAACATTTTAATTGGTCTCTAAGTTTATTACTGTTTAATGAACGAAAACGGTATCCTTGGCCAGCACCACTGCTGCTGATTGAAATCGATTTGTTCCGGTCCAACAAACACTTCCCGAATCATTTCAAGTTAATCCGTGCACATTTCATTTTAATAAGCATGTGCTCTGTACAAGGGGTAAACTGTTGCTCTGAGGAATGCTGAGGAAATATTTGAAGTGGAAATGTTCTTTTTTTTAATGTTTTGGTACATTCAGAATTTCAAATTGGTTTTAATGACACACCCAAAAAGGATTGCTGAAATCAAAAATCGATTATTATTTTTGTTATCATCATTGAGCCTCTAATGCTCTTAAGTCCTCATTCATTATCGATATTATAAAAAAAGCGCAGCGTATTACTACAATAAGTAATAATTTGCCCCCAGAATCGTCGCCGCCTTTCAATCTTCATTGATAAATTCAATAACAAAAAAGAAATGCACATGATTCCGTTTATTTATTTCTCCATTAAAAAATTACAGCACAAATGGCTGTACCGTAAATCAAACCAACTGCATCCCAAATAACAATGAAAGAAACATAGAATGAATTGAATGCATCAGAAATGTAATTGCGTCCAATTTGTATTTTTAGAATTTGCTGCAATGTAAAATGTTTTATTTATATTTCTCGGTTCTATTTCCGATGACCAAGGAGAACAAAGAATAGAAAACACATTTGAACGATGCATATCTTATGTGTATTGTGAATGCATGAAAGGGGCAAACACCTAAACCGTTATGCAAAACAACAAGATCTCACTCGTTCGCTTAAGATAGATGCATTCGATCCACTTTACAAAAATAGCAGCGTGCGTAAGCAAGTTCGCTTTTATCTATCCCTTTACAAAATATTACATTCGAAACACTCTATTTCAATATACCTCTATTCACATTCTCTCTTTTTTTCTATTCGTTCGGCTAATTTTAAACGCAAATCACTTATTTTTACACATTATTCAATTTGACTTCATATATTTACGCTAAATGATTGTCACACGAACAAAAACACGCTTATTTAAAACAACATAATAGTTTATAGAATAAAAAATTGTACAGTCAAAACATGATTTATTGCGGATCGAATTTGGTTTTTTTTTTAAACGTTGTGGTAATGAATTGACGAAATAAATCTATAGACAAAATTTTGATCAAATAGTATTCATTTAATATAGACTTGGTTGCTCGGTTTGTAAATATTTTACTCTGAGCCAGTTATTCGGGCCAAGCCGAATAATTGATGAGATTCAGCTGGTGGCTTAGTAAGCGAAAGGAGACAGAGAAAAAACATATATATACAGAGACAAACGTTCGGTGAAAGGATCAAGAGTCCAATCAATAACACACAACACTTGTTTTCTGTTTTGACACCTGACCTTAGTCAATGTGTCAAGTTATCAATTTAACGAGTGTGACCCATGGGAAAAAAATCTAGTGCCCAAATAAAAATGTCACTAAAATTCGTCTGGTGGCTTCTCTGCGCATTTTCGCTAAATATAAATCAACTGAATTTTGACCCATTTTACTAAGTTTCTTCGCATTTTCTTTTTCGTCACACTTAATCATTTTCGCTTGTTTTTGAATGAACATATCAAGATCAGAATTTTAATGACTATTAATAAAATTTGTGATTGTGTCTCGCCTTAAATCTATGTTAATCCTGTCAAAAAGCAGTCTGTCATATTATGAAGTCTTTTGCTTTTTTCGCTATCAAAATCACTTTAAACCTCTTCTCAAACAATTTTCACTACTTTTATCACAAAAATGTGGCTCGATGAGATAAACCTTATTTGAGAAGTTGAATGCAACAATGTAGTGAACAAGTATGATTTGTCAATTTGTTTAAATGAGTTCCATTCACTGTGATTTTCTGCACACTTCTGGTGTGAATGATGATGTTGGGGGCAATCATTGTCAATGATTCATTGGGTCTTTCACAATAATTCAAATCAATATCGGCAAAAAATCACACGACCATAAAATAGATGATAGAAAACCATTTTCAAGTGTACGCTCCATTTGTTGTGTCATCATTGTATTCTTTTCCTCATGCTTTGCTCAATTTCGTTACTTTGCGGCTTCACCGCATTGATTCAGCCACTTGAGAAAAGCGGAAATAATGGTGACAATGAGAAGGAGAGATGGAATCGCAGAAGTGTTTTTAAACCAAATATTCGCTCAAAAGATCGTGTAACTCTCTTGTACAGTAGACGCAGAAAAGAGAGAGCGAGAAAAAAACCGAATATATGAATCGCGATAGTGGCGAATAGCTAGCTTGGAACGATGTTATTTGTCGTATTCAAACGATGAAAAGCGCTATCCAATTTCATACAGCAGAGAAAGGGACAGATTGTGGGGGAGAAAAGGCACACAAACCAAAAAAAGAAACCGAAAGAAAAGTGTCTGGGCTATTACTTTTGTGGAATCTTTGCTGCAGTTATATTCACATTTGCATAATGTACTGCGTTGAATAAAGCATCAAGTATCCTTATTTTCGACTTTATCATGCTTATCAAGAATTTTGATCTCAATTTTCCAAATGGCTAATATGACAGCTAAAATACAATGCGCTCGTTTGTGCGCTTCGCATTATCCTTCTTTCTTCTGTTTTCCTTTTCTATTTTTCATACATCTTTCATCATCTTTTTCTATCCAATACCGAATTATTGTGGCATTCTTCATTTCTATTCAGCTTACACATCTTTTTACTGGTCAACATACAAACAAATGCATGCACACAATAAGCATTTATGTTGTGGTGCGGTACTGGTGCCTGTAGACGACGACATAGTATTTGGTTTCTGGCTTCCATTATTGATGCTGATCACAAACAAGCAGATATTTAAGGACGCTTTGAGCATTTGCTACGTGTAAAATTTTCAAGTTATTTTTGTTTCCATCCAAAACATGGGATTTTTTTTTATTTCAAAAATATCCCAATATGTATAATATGATGGCGATGAATTCAACACGATATCTATCAAATAGCGCAATGAATGCAATAAGCGATATACGCTTTTTTTCGGTTATTTTTTCGCCCTCGCATGTTTGTTATCGAAATGTGAAACGAACTGGAAAAATGTTTTTACAATACATCTATTCAATGATTATGGTTTCCATATTTTTTTTTTTGCTCGAAAATCATCGTCTGTCATCATTCGCAGAGTGTGTATGTTTGGAATTTTGACTCCCACGAACATTGTACATGAATGTATTGAATTGATAAACATGCGATTGTACTAACTACAAGTTGACTGGATGTTCGATGTTGAACGTTTTTTTTGCAGCAGTACTGAAACAAAGGATATAACATTTTGCTGCGGATGTGATTGAGTTTTAATTGAAATCGTTCTTTTCTCTCCGAAAAATATAAAAGCGGACACCATTTAAAATAGCAAAGAGTGTGGCAAAATTGTAAGTGAAAAACGATGCGGTTGTGAAGAGAGAAAGACAGAGAAAGAGAGTGGGAGCAACTGCCATCACTAATGTAGATAACATCGGAAATTATTGTGGATTGATTTTCCATTAACAAACTCAACACGTTTTCGTATATCGACTGAGATCCACCGATTACGGAAAAACCCATTGATGTGCATCCCATAAATGTTCTCATCACTTTTGTAGAACATGATCGAAAAGAAAAACAACATCGCGCATATCAGACATTTTATTGGAATACCATAAAGAATGAAATCACCATTTATTCAATTTTGCTAGATTGCTAGAAAATTTTTCGAATTAAAGTTTTTTTTCTCGCCGTATTGAATCATAGCTATTTCGAGCCCAATTTAATAAATATTATTTATCCAATATTGATAACAATTCATTGCGATTCCAGTGTGCCGAATATCGTTGAATCAAATGGAAGCGGAAGAGAAATGGAGTGAGAGAGACAGCGATGTAGATAAAATGTTGAAGAAATATTGAAACAGTTAACGATCGCTGATGCTGTTCTTCGATATATTCCATTACTTTGTATTATTTTTGTCTGTCGTTCGTTCGCATACATATACGCACAGTTTTTGAAGTGGCACCTATGAATGGAAAAACTTTCATTCGACTTGATTGTATTTTGAAAGCTTTTTTTTTCTCTCTCTCTCTCTCTCTCTCTTTCACTCTTTCTCTTTCTCCCTCGCCCAGCGTAATGCAATAACATGCAGTAAATAGGAAAAAAAACCGAGATGAGGACTATCCAACAAAAAGTCAGGCGACATACGAATAACAACCGACCGAAAGAAATTCAAGGAAAAGGAAAAGTGTGTACGTGTATGACTATGTCAACTTCAATATTTCGCAATGTTTGTACGCTGTTGCTGTTATCATTGTTGAGTGGTGTATGTATGGTGTGCGCATTTCGCATATTCTTTTCACACCATCATCAGCAACATTTCGTTGTTTTTAATAACATCATTTTGCCTGAGTGCAATACATAAAATGTTATCTAAATATTTTCTCTCGTTCCCGTTTGTGTGTGTGTGTTTACTGTTTTGCTTTTTCCCTTTTTTCTACCAAATAATAATACTTGTCTTCGCATTTGGTGGCATTTTGTGTGCTGGCATTCGTATGATTTGAGAAAATAATAACAAAAGCAACTGCAAAAAAAAAAGTTGAAGCGCAACTGAGACAGAGGAAAAGGTTTGATACTGAATAAAACTGACGGTGTATTTGTGGCTCTGTGCTCTTTTTATATCAGGTTACTTCGGCGATAGCAAAACTTTATGCCATTCACTGGTATCAGTGATGTCAATGAAACCAAAAGGAGTTAGATGGAATGTTCTGTGTATGTTTGCCATTTATAAACCATATAAATTCCGTGTATCAATGCGTAAAAGTCTTCGTGCTTTCATGCAATACATATTCCAAAAAAATGAATGGATTCATGTACGCATTCAGTGTTCTTATTGCCATTTTCGTTTTTTTTGTCACAGTGACGCTGTTCGGTCGTGCCGATATCTTTTGGCTTTTTAATAAATAAATTAAATTCGTGACTTTTCCATCAATACACATTTTGTATTTTGAAAGCGCACACTGGCGCGAACTCACTCTTATTTATATTAAAATTTCTTTGTGGCAAAGTGTCGTTTCGTTTTCAAATTTCCGTTATCAACACAAAAATAATGGTAAACTATATCTTCAGGTCGGTATCTTTTTCGTCGTCATCTACTTCGAATGTTTGACGCAAATGCACAGCGCGCATCTATTTACCAACGCGATACAAAAATAAAACTGCTACGAGCAACTATTTTAATAATCCGTTGAAACAACTTCGCTTATGGTGCTTATGAATAATATTACGTTGACACACTGATGGTGGGAGTGAAGAAAAAAAAATGTTCATTTACTGAAGGAGCGCAGAAATTTTTTGTGTCGGGATGAAAAAAAACAGTAGATTCATTGCCTTTTCATTTCATAAAAAGCTCCATCCACATCTGCACATACGAATTAATTTGTTTTCTTTGTTTGTGCATTGCCTTTAACTTGTTTATTGCGACTGACGAAAGTGAAGAGAGCAAAAAAAATTCGATGTCAATAAAATGTGTGAAAATGATATATGACTTACGATGGCAGGGGGACGAAGTACGGTCTAAATCGTATCATTTGAAATTCAATCGATGACTTCCGGTGTGACCCATTCAACTACAGGTCTGCATTCATGTTTCAATAAGCCAATTTAATGTTTTCAACATATCAGAACGATTTGAAAGATTTAACAACGATAAACATGTTTATGGATTTTCTCTCTCTCTCTCTCCATTTTTATCCCACTTGGAATTTTGCCGGAGACTAATGATTCATTGTGGCGAATGTGTTTTTCAATCTCCCACCTCTTTCCTGTCATTTATACATTGGATTTTATTGTCGTTCAGTTCGAATTGTAATCCGATATAATCATGTGTTTATTATTGTTCAATGTTCCGACCATCTCGGACACGTGCTTTTTGTTTGGTTTTACATAAAATCCAATTATTTTCAGCTTTGGATTTTCAATACAATCGAAATGTCTTACCAAATCTCTGTTTTGCCACGGGGAAGCTCATTTTATTAATCTGTTGCGCGTGTCTTCGCTTATCGAACTTTTCATCATACAAAGTATATGATGACATAGACATTTTTTTTAAAATAATATTTGTGACAATTAAATTCGATCAATACAAAACATTAATTGAGAGATATGTTGAAGTGACAAGTCTTATATTGCGAAGAAACAAAAGACCAGCAATTGTATATGCCATCGGTGCACAAATTGTTGTTCATTTCAGTTTGGCCAATATCATACCGATAACAATGTTGTCATATTCAATGATGTTGCCCTTTTTTATTACAACACCGGATTACTGTTGTCCGTTTTACGCATGTTAGGTCATCATTGAAGAAGCTTTCAACTGTAAAATATATTGAGCTTAAATGAAATCCGACTGTTGTTGACATGTTGGCTCATCAACACTGACACACCAACCTCATAAACTCTCAAATGAGCAATAAATACTTATGCACACACAAACAAAGACGCAAGCACATCCATCTAATTCAGTACAAAAGCTGATAATACGCGGGTATGTACTAATAACATGAACTTGTGAACAAAAGACGCCTGCACTTATGAGAAAATTTAGGCTTATTCAATCCTCGGTTTTCTCAGATTGAATCTACACCTTATCCCGAAATTTCATTTCACTTATAATAGGAAGGTATTGAAATCCTTAAACAAACTTATGAATTTTAATAACAAAAAAAAAAGAGATTAAGCCCAAGTAAGTTAATAAATGTGAAACTCATAAATTCATAACTTATCAACGATGCGAAAAGTTTTTCTTGCAATGAAAATCACTATGCGTGTGTGTAGTTTAATGCACTAGTGCAAAGTGCTATTATTTGAATGAGAGTGAGTGCCTTAATGCCCAGGTTTGGGTGTTACATTAAATGCCCATTTAAAATCATTTGAACTTTGAGTGTCTTTGTTGGTAAATTATACAACGGTTGGTCGTACACTGCCATCGCGCTCACAGCAATCTCTCTCTCTCTCTATCACATTCTTGTTATTTCGCTATGCGCTTAAAATACTAGACACTGAGCTGAAACACTCTCTTATCTCATTCGACTAAAAACTAATTATAAAAGTTTTTCTACGTAAAACTTCATCATCAGATAAAAAGGCAATTAAAAAGACAACACTTTTGCAAAAACACAGAATGCGCGCACATACATCAGAACGCGTTATCGTTGATTTCTCTCTCTCTCTCTCTCTCTCTCTCTCTCTCTCTTCTAAGCTGTTGTTATTATTATGTATTAAACGTTAAATATCTTATTAAACAAACTGACATCGACCATGTTTTTGTAGGGGGTTGTGTGTTACATTGTGTTATTCTATTGTCGGCGGCTACGTTTTTTTTCTTCTTCTTCATTAAAAAACCAAATCATTTTGATTTGTGCATAGTATGTGCTGGTATGTGCGTCTGATTAGATTATAGCGAAGAATAGTGGCATATTTTAATCGAATATATATGCGCCTCATTTGAAAGTAGCTATTAAACTTTTCAGTGAAAGAGAGTTTTGATCAATTTTGAAGCATCGAACAATTTACCATAAATGCTTTATTCGCTATTAAATGAAGTTTAAACCAAAAGTTTGTAAATAGTATGAATTTTGGTACGTGTATAGATTATCCAGTCGGATGGAACGAGGAAAATGAAGTGAATTCAAACGGTGTAACAACCTCGACGAGAAGCACTGTCTTGTTGATGATAGACGTAGAATCGAGCAAGCGAAAGTATAAGAAAAGAGTTAAAAATAATGACAAATGTGATTACGAGCTGTTACATTAGATCGCACTGGCTGCACCTCATAATACATCTTCGACAATGAATTTTAGAAATCAAAACCAATTAATTACGCAATCTACGGTCTTGAGAATTTGAGATGGGTTTTTGAATATTGATGAATTTCATGCAAACAAATGTATGTGCCCTTTCGAAAGTTTTGTTGGCATTCTACACTCTAATCAATGCTAGCCAACAAATCTATAGTTTAGTGTGTTTTATATATACTTATTCATTTCTAACAACGGTTAATGTAAGAACCAAAATCGTTCAACATCGTCGAAGACATATTATAATCGGCATTTTGCGGTGAGACTATTGAACGAACCACCGTCGTCATAAAAAACAAACAAAATAACGACAACATTGACTAAATTATTCACATTGATTCGCAACATATATAAATTATGTAGGTTTGGTTTTTGCACTTTGCAACTGATATTCAACCTGAATATTACCGAGTCTCTTATATTGGAGCGATACAATGAATAGCATGGCTTGTTCTGATTTATTACATTGATTGGCTTTTCGTTTCGGTTTCAGTTCAGAAACTTGACTATCCATGAAAACGAGTTTCTTCAAATAATTGTTATGGTGCATTGCACGAATGGATGAAAGATATACTCGATGCTCTTTCTGTATCTTTACCATTTTCATTCATATTAGTCAATTAAAGGGATACAGAACATCAGTAAAAATTTATCACAAAAGAAAGATTAACGATGAAACATTGCTGTAATTGTTCTGTATGAATGTGCATTTCTATAGCATGCATACGGTATCTGCTTCGGACAATTCCGTCTCTGACTCTCGCTCTCTCTATTGCATAATTATATGTGTTCATGTAATACTGACAAAATGCACCATGTTTATTTTTCAACATATCCAACAAATTACAAACAAACATATCATTCACATCGTGTATATGCTATGCTGGAATTCAAATTAAATTTATTAATATGACTTTTGTGTGTGTGTATGTGTGTGTATGTGTGTGTATGTGTGCGTGGATGTCGACGACAGTTGTCGAGTTTAAGCAATTCTGAATTGTTGATTTCGAAATACTTTGCGAGGGGTTAAAATGAATAATGTGCTAATGATTTTATCTCATTGCATGCATCTCATATTGGTCATGTAAAATGTCAGAATTGAAAAGCATTCAATTGGTGCCAATGTCAATACGCTATATATAGAGCATCGATAAATTCATTGAAAGTTTATCATGCCAATGACGTATGATCATACTCCAATAAATATCGCACATATATAATTCCAGTAATCTACTGACGATGTGTTTGATTTTCACAAAATCATAAAACACACACCAAATGTTATCATAAATTTGTATCTCAGGTCAGTAGAAAACCAGGAAACGAGCAATGAGCCAAATACAACCAATAAAAATAACATGAAAACGCATTTAACTCGACTCTGCCAGAGACACATCTGAACCGCGCGAGAGAGAGAGAGAGAGCGCACATGTGCTCATTCTTACTTATTTTATCGTTGTGTAAGTGTGTCTGTACTTTATCCTGTATTTTACTATTACACAAGTCACGATGCATGAAAACGCTATAATCCTCTTGAGTGGTCATAATGCCGGGGCATACAGCTTACGCTATATCTATGTATATGTATATGGAATAATATCTTACCCCGAACCCCGTGCAAAGCGAAAGATATCGCCCAGCACGCTTTTGTATGCTATTTCGTACGTGAGTATGAGAAAAGAATGAAAATTGAGTAAAAAAGCGAACCCATCATCGTTCGTATCGATGCCATTTCATTGCTTGACTTATTGAAAAGAGTGAAAACTCGAATGGAAATTGCAGTTGGGCACGGAAAGCTTAAGTCAAAAAGATTATTGTTCATGACATTCTAAATAGATTTCAAACCGAATGTAGCCTCATTTTTCACAACGTCGTCCCTTTTTATAATCCGGCAATTTTTCGATTTTTATTGAAATAAACGAATATAAAATTGAAACCATTCAAAACATAGCGTTCAATGCAGTCATTATAAACTGCATTATAAATTGCAATCGACAGTACTTAACCTTAGAAGAGAAGAAAAAAAATCTATTGAAAATATTATCGAAAGATTTGTGAAAATCGCAATTGAAATCAATTTTTCATCTTGATTTATTGGTTCGTCAATCGATAGATCAACGTATGTTTTTTTTTGCTTCTTTGACTTCAGTCGCAGTTTACATCTATTGTATGCCACAGACAAGAGCTGAAAGAAATGTCTGACTGAAACAAATCCGTACTAGAGCCAATATAATTTTAAAATCGAAGGAGAGAAAAAATTGGTCGGAGCTGAAATAACATTATTCAAGAGTGCTTTTCAATCATTCTCGTTCTTTTGAGCCTTCAAAATGCCAGGCACATATAATGATTATGCAAAGTAAAGAACGAAGTACACACACACACCGCAAGAATGATGCTATTCCCAACAACTAAATAAAATTTTAAAACCAAGTGGAAGCTGATCGAAATCGCAGTGCGCTGCATTTGTGCTGTGTGACTTTTTATTTGGTGTGACGCGCAAAAAGCGTGCAAGACAATGTAATGGAAATTGAGTAAAGTAAAGAAAAAGAATAAAAAAAAGTACAGTGAAAATCATAAAGAATAAATTGTAACGACGTCTACCACGTGCTTGCTGGTTTAACAATCTACCACGATAGCCGTGAACAATGAAAAAGGAGTCAAAAGCACTACTCAGTTTTTGTGTGTGTACGAGAGAGAGAGAGAGAGAGAGAGAGAGAGAGAGAGAGAGAGAGAGAGAGAAGAAAACTCACTTATGGCGTTGAGTTAGTGGTCGAACATCAAAGTTATTATGATGGAGTAAAAAAAAGAAAAACGAAAATTGCCTGAATTTTTATGATGCAAAAATGTGCAGTAAAATAGAATGGCGACAAAAAAAGTGGTGCTATGATCACTGCAAAGATTGAGAAAGAAATACAGAAAAAGAGGTAGATAGATATAGAGGGGAGGTCAAGAGAAAAAAAGCGTTGACGCTCCTCTTGGGAGAGAATAAAAGTATATTCATGTGCTATAAAAAGTATTCATTGGATTGTAAAACCATTTTCATTGGTAACTCCAACACATTGGTTGACACAACAGCAACAAAAATGGTGAAAATATCTTTCAATTGTATATAAAGAAAAATGATTGGTAACTAAAGTGGATGAAATATGTCATAATGGACGACACAAAGCGAACACGGTTAAGAGAACGAATGAAATGGAGAAAACAGAAAAGAAAAAAAAAAACAGAAATTCACTTATTACAAATGCCAAATTATTATTATTGAGCCCAAGGTAACCAACAGTAGAAATACCATCTCTTCTATTTGCTTAATTTTCATCAGTGTTCGTGTTCGTTAGAGAATGTTCGAACACATCTTTCGTCACTTTCCTTTTTTCGTTTGACAAAAAAGAGAAATAGAAAGGAAATTCCACTTTTCCCACCGATACGTAGATAATCATGGGAATTCGATACTCAAACTCTTCAATCCTCTTTCATTTTTTTCTCTCTCTCGTTTCTCTTCTTATTTTTATTATCATTATCCTCATTTTGAATGGAATATTAAATAGAGGTAATGTTCATTTTCATGGAGTTTTTCCATGAAACATTAGCCTGAAGGAGTTGCAATGATATCTGGTGATGAAGATAAAATGGACAAGTGGAATATAATAACAACCCATTTTCTATATTTTCATTTCGTTGAAATTTTGTAAGCGTTTTTTTTTTCATTTTCGTTGCGTTTTTCGAAGAGTTTGTGATCCATTTTCTTGCATTTTCTAGCATCCAAATTTTCATTATATGTGATATAACAAAAGCTTTCGCTATTGAATGAATACAACGCAGTGGTCCTTTTTCTATTCTCTGTAATTTTTCTTTGTGCGACTACAACATTTGTACATTTGCGTTGCGAATGGATTTGACAAGGTAGAGCAAAAAACGACGAAAAATATGTACTTTTTTTATTTCGCGCTTTTTTGTTTCGAGCAAAACTTAGAAAAAGCAATGCATTCTTATCATTTCTCCAAGCCCGTTTTTCACTTCAACCAATTCGCATGTAATCTTGACATTTTGATCCATGAGCTATCTCTCAAGACTTTTGTTTTGAATGATGATGATTACGTTTTACGCCATTGTAAGCAATTATGCATGAATACTATTGAATTTAATGACTTCTTCAATTGTAAAATGGTAGCATGCAAGGTTTCGCCTGTCTCACTCTCTCACTTTGCTATAAATTATTTTCAAATGAAAATGACGCGTTTGTTGGCATTGTATTTCCATCATTTTCTCTAGTTAATGCTTCCGCATCTGATAACATATTTTGCAGCGTATTCTTGGGTGCAAAATACTTAACGGGTTTTTGTATCACATGTACTTCTAATTTCTGTTCTTCATCGGATCGGCGTTTGTTTTTGTTGTTGTGAAAATTGCAAATTGTAAACGAATTATAAACGTAATTTATGAGAATAATTATCACCAATTCAAGTGGGGAAGATTGTCTATAGTGTCTTCGATAAGAGGCTTTACAAACTGTGAGTCACTATGATGCCATATCATATTGTCTGTGAGTTATCTTGGTTTTTGAATGAGAGCAAAATTATTAGAATTACCAAATAAATGCTACTTGAAAGCTTATTAATCGAATGGTTCAGCAATACTTGTTCGATATATAAAAAAAATCCGTAAGATGTCTGCTTATGCTCGAATTTCAACAATATCCTCAGTTAATGTTCGGTGTGCCGAGTATACATTTTTTTCACTCTTCAGATTCACCGAGTACGTTATTTCATTTATTTCGATTTCTTTGGCAAACCTTTTTTCGGAATATTTCGGACGGTGCCCTCCATAATATTTAAAGTGCAAAATAAAATGAAGTTACGAAAAGTAACGGACTGAAGTAGAACAAACAAAAAAATCTTATCATATCAAAAAAATTCTTTTAAAGACGCAATCCGTTTCGGTCTTTGTTTGATTTGTTCTTTTTTTCATGATATTTTTGTAGTTGCTGGTGTACTTATAGTATACATATCATTAGAGAAAAGTTCCGAAAAGAAAAACCAAAGTTTTTATTGAAACACACAATTTACACTTCCATTTCGTAGAGCATTCATTGCAGTTGCCACTGTCGATTCATTTTTTTTTCTCATCACAGCGTTGGATTAAGTGCTTCATATCAGAGGAAAATGTTTAGTAGTTAAACGATAAACTCAGAATTCAGCTCATTATAGTGGATTGAAGAAATCAATATTGAAACCGCTGAGAAAAAAAAAGTATTTTATTATGCATAATAGCACGAATGTCGATGAACATTGTAAGTATATCGAGTGGTGTATCGTTTCAAAAAAAAATTTGTCGCATTCGCTTTAAATATTACGTTTCAGACATGCTATTCTAAGTGGCATTCATTCTCGAAACTATGTTCGAATCTGCAATACACTTGATTTTTTTATTAAATCGCATACCATTCGCCAATCTTGTCTCTGTATCAAAAAGTTACCAACTTTGAAATTTCTCCTTATGTGAATGGATTTTAAAGCCATTCTCCTGGCCTTGGGATAAGTGTACGAGTCGTACGACGATGAAGAAGATGTGAAATGAAATGAAACGAAAATGAAAAAAGCCCACTATGATGACGTTTTGATATATAAAATAGGATCATTAGCAAGGTAAGTGCTTACTAGCTTCAACCATTTCGTTCCGTTTTTTTTTCTCAGTACATACAAAATTGCTTGTGGCAAAATTAATAACTTTGTCATAAATTTCAACTAATTTTTGTTCATGTGAAATGAGAATTTATGTTGAAGCATAACAATTTGTAAACTTGGGCGACCATATTATTCGCTGGCGAAAGGGAAAACAACAATAAAAACACACAAAACGTACGAAGAGATGAACAAAAATATATATAGATTTATAAATTTTTTCGGTGAACTGTATTCATTGCAAAAGATGTACTGTGCGGGGCGCATATTCAGTTCTACTTGAACATGAATTGGCAAAAAATCATTTCACCGCAAAAGAAGATTTATAGGCTCATCATAAGTGTGTTCTGAAGCCTGTAGAAAAGTATGTCTGTGCATAAAAGCACTTAAAGTATGCAGGCGCAGCTACTTTCTTCATTTTTTTCTCGCTTTGCGTAATGAAATATGGAGACTCGGAGAGAAATGAAGCGAGAGGGAAGAAAAAAAAAAACAGAAAATCAGATAAAGAACAAAACTTCTAGACGAATAAATAGAACACCAATTTTTTTTTTTTCAAGGAAAAAAGTTCTTGGGGCATCCTTTTCAATCCGGAATTAGTTGCTGATGATATTACATTTTTCTTTGTTACTGAAAACTTTTCCAAAGCCATTATAAAAATTTACGCAAACATTTCTCCAATACCAACGAACAAAATAACAAAAAAAAATATGTACGAACGCAATAGCAATAACATCGCCAAAAAATTACGCGCACAAGGTGTAGGTGGAGCAGAGTACTTTAAACGGTATTTATACAAACTTATTCGATATAAAGCCATAGTGAGCTTTTTTTTTCAAATAGAAAATTGTAAAATTGGTTTATTTTCATTGTATAAATTTACATAAAATCGGATCTTTGTATAGAACTCATGAATGATACATTCAGAATGATTGAAATAATGATCAAAATTGAATTATTCACATTATCGTTTGTTTTATAGTCTTCGTTTCGAAGAATGGCATCATCGCTCTTATAAACCAAACCACTCAAACAAAATCCCGTCTAAAATTATACATTGATGAGTAGCCATTTCCACCATTTATCATCATTTACAGCTGACTGATGGAATGTTATGCAAAAAAAAAATTGCAAACAAATTTTTTAACGATAAATATATTGTGTCATTGAGTAGCCACATTAGATGACATGAGTGCTGTTCATTTTGCACTTGAAACGTAATAAAAGTGAAACTTGTTTTCGTCTTGAAAATTGCCGAGTTGACGAATTGCATCAACAGCTACTGTCAGCCACATCACGAACCAAACTACTCACACAAAATCCCCGAATACAAAATTCTATGGCATCAGGCCATTCTATGGTTCAAGTAAGCAAAAAAGTGATTTATCTGATTTTTTTTCTGCAACGTTTAGAAAGAAATAGCGAAAACTTTTCTTATATTCATGGTTTTTGGCTAACGCATCACGATAAGACTGTTTTCCAATGAAATGCCACCCGTACGATAAATGAGCACAACAACAATAATGCACATAATAAACGACAAACAATGTCGTAAAATAACAAGAAAATATAACAAAAAAACGGCATCAAACACTAAAATAAACACTGACGAATTATCATTTTTTCTCATTTTCCCGTGTCTGTACAGACACAAAACAAAATCGAAAGCGAAAAAAAAAACCGGATGAATAAACAGACACAGTTGAAGCTTGTGTCTCGCGTAGCAAAAAAAAAAATATCCACAAAACGACAATAAAAAATGAACGAAGATGAACCATAGAATGATTGATTGGTAAAATTGGTTAAATAGCAATGTATCCTTATTTTTATTCTTCCGTTCGGCAATTTCATCGAATCATGCAGCACGCGCTTTGTGTACCTTTCCATAGGAAATTGTTGGATACGAGGGAAGAAAGAATGAATCGAGTGTGACGAATTTTTCGATCGGTTATGAACGTTATTTGTGTATGTGTGTGGTTTTCCATTTGTATCCGTTTCGACAATGATGGGCCTCATTTTTCGTTACGATTCCAACAAAGAATTCAATTTCTCACATAATCTTCGGTATAGGGTCCAATTGAATACACCATTTTGCACAGCAGTAACACCGTTAACCACCAAACTCTCTTTCTTTCCTTCTCAATTTCTTTCCTTCTTTATTTCATTTTTTTCTTCACAAATGCACACATTATTTTCTTTTCGTTCAACAAGACCAACGATGCTCAGCCAATACCGTTTCAATATTTACAACTTTTTCGATAATAATAGAAACATATATCGAAATCAATAAGTTGGGTATCAATCATGCTGAAAAAAATAATATTATTATTACACTGACGAAGTGCTCATGAAAATGGGAAATCATTGGCGTTCGGTTTATTGGGTTTGAAATGTTTTTTTTCTCTTGAAGGCAGTTTGTTACACGTGCGTATGCTGGTTCAAATCATTGATTCTATTTGTGATATGGCCAAGTCAACCGATTTATACGAATAAGAAACGAATCGTAAATGCTATTGCTCTAGGTGGATATATTTGCAGAATTTATGCAGAACTTTGCAGGGACATGACTTTCGAAATATGAGAAAAAAACGTACATTTTCACTTGGATTAAATGTGTTTTTTTCTTCTTGTAAACAGGTGCCAGGAAGCATCGAATTCATTTGCAAATATATACATTTCGAATTGAAAATGGATGTGCCAATTATCAATCACAATGGGAGTGCTTGAATTTTGGTTGAAAATCTGTCAATAATCACCTAATGAACGATGCATCATGATCGTTACATCAACATTGGGATTGGCCAAAAATAGAAAAGATTCGACAAAAATCCCATTTACGAACACTGTCTAACTGACTGCTTACAATTCGTTTTGCCTCATAAAAAATTAATTGGCAACATGCTGAATTATGGTAGAAGATGTCAAAACAAAACGGCACCTTTTGTGCGAATCATTTTTCTAATACGTCAATCAAAACTAATGACTCATTCATAAATATTTGTTGAAATGGTTGAAAGGTGTCACACAAAGTCATTGGTATTTTGTTTGTTTCTTCCCTATTTCGTGAGAATAACAAAGTTGGGAATACCGATTCAATATCAAAATGTGACAATGATTTCAAAAACCACAGCGTTCTATGTATCTTCTTTCATTCGCCAGTTTAATGAACTCGACTATTTTGATGGATATGTTCAATTTTTGTGTTTCGATTTATTTTCGATTGAAATGCGGGTTGTTTTGTTCAACAATCAAACTTCGTTCAACATTTACAATTTGAAACAGTCTAGCCGTAAAGTTACACAGGGTATCGATTACTCCTCCGAATAAATTTATTACTACTTTCCAAGAGAAACACACACAAATCTACAATTTTTTCCTTTTATTTAAAAAAACTTTTGAAAATAGTCGAATGCACCCAAAAATTATGACGTATCTTGATATAAAGAAAAACTAAACCCTACCCATAAATCGTTACAAAGAGAGTGGAAAAGTTTTAAAGAATGGTATTTTCTCCGACCAAATGATATATTTGATATTAGAAATATCTCCGTCAAGTGTTTCCAAAGAAGTATTTAACACTATGTGCTCGATATGTTGTGACCTGACGCATTTTATGGAATAGCTGATGTGCAAGCATCAAACGAGCGTTCACATCTCAACTTTAAATGTACAATCGTTCGTTTATTTTCATCCAGAATATACAATGCTTCACTTATTATCCATGAGCACCGAGTAAGGAATTCGCACATTTTGATTTCAAAATTTGTGCATCTGGTGGAACATTCCATTCGACCAACACGAAAGGATCAAAACCTTTTCACCCGTTCGATTATTTAATTCATTACATTTGTAAAATGTGGCAAATGCTACAAATTATATAAAGTATTCACAATTCATTGTTTTGGGGTGTTCATCGTTCAATGTTAACTTATTGCTCAAACAAAAATTTATGAAAACATTTACTACACCACCGCAAAACTTTTCAACTTTCGCATTCGCACTCATTGTCGTTGGCTCTAAATTACGAGAAATATATTATCATTTTATTTGAGGTTGGTTGGTCATGACTCTCTGTTATTTTGTTGCAATCATTGTTGTATCGCACCGGTTGTTAGACGTACATACTCTTTATTATTAATTTTTGTTTATAGATTTTGGCAAGTTGAAATCGAAAATTCAATAACACAGCGTCGTCGGTCGGTGAAGCGTGAATAATGAAAAGGTAGCATGGATTTGAATGGCTTTGTAAAAGTTTTCTTTTCCAAACTTGATCAACAAAAAGAAAAATTCTTTTATCCAGAAAAAAAAGAGCCAATATAGATATTTGTCATGAAATCTCATTGAAAAACAACCACAACAACAAAAAATATTGGATTTTTGAAGACGCACCGACATTCAATAAATTAATTATTATTATTCTATCTTATGAAATCGATCATCATCCCTTGGGGGGGTGTATCATTAGCTCGATTACAAATCGTTTGTAATTTACCAACAAACATTGAATACTAAATTACCTTTTACATCAAATAAAAGAAAAGGAGAAAATATCTCCTATTACTTATGAAGTAAAATACGTTGTGCGTAAAATTTGTTCAATAGCAAGTTTTGGGTTATTCTCAACAATAATATCTTTGTGAATGCCTTCAGTTGCCTCTCCATTTAATTTACTAAATTTGAATGTGCGTGCACGTTTGAAATGCCTTTCAAAAAGCCAATTAATTATTTTACAAACAAAAAATGATATCATCGTTGAAGTTTTTATGCACAGAAAAAAGGTCGTAATCATTCCTAGGCAAAATCATTCTTAGATTCAGTTATAAGAAATCTGTTCGGTTGGTGAAAATGCCTCGAAAAATTCCAAAGTTTCTCATGATGGGTTGTGGTTGTATACCGAAATCCTTAATTATAATAGAAATTTGGGGAGATTACATTGGGTGCACAACACTCGGGTTAGAGATGGGAGGCAAAGTTTGAATCTTGCAAAGTACTCTGCATAAGAATGATTTGAAATCGGGTTGCAAAAAGGTGAGTTAATTTACCTACACATATTTGTTACGGAACCATTTTTTTTTCACTTTGAATTCTATTGTAAAGTATGCATAAATATGTTTTTGTTATGCTTGAAACCAAAAGGGTCGAAAAGTTGACTTCAATATATCAAAATGTGATTTCTCCGTAATCAAAAGAAACCAAAGTGACTTGCTTTGAAATGGGATTTATTTTTCAAAATAAATGATGCGGAAAGAAATTGAGTGTAGGTCTACGTAAAAACTGTAAAAAAATGAAGAAAAAAAGCGTTTGAAAATGATTTAGATGAATCATTCACTAATTGTTTATTTATTTACCCCCCCTTTTGCCTAATTATTATTATGGTAAATATAAACAAAAGTCAGAACGAATTTCACGGCCCTTTTAATGATTGCTATCGTCTGAACATTGCAAAGATATGTTCATTGTGAACATGACTTATTTTGGTTGATATTATTTGGAAATGATGCCATTTGAAGATTTGATTGAATGGATGTCGTATATGTATTTTGTGAAATCAATTTACTTCAAAATGATGAATAGCTTAAGATTATCGGATATGGATGAATTCATAATGTTCGATCTTATTTCGAATTGGTTCTCTGAGTTGAATTTGCAGCTGGGTTTTTTTAACGGTATGATTTAGGTGCTATTTCTATGCCAGTGCGTGTGAATCAAATCCATTGAACGTTTATTATTCAGAAGATTATGGTGATTGACCGGATGAATGTAAGCTGTAAGGCGACTTTATCACATCCCATTTAAAATGGTCTAACCTAAAATGGTGGCATTCAGGAGATCGATTGTGTGCACGTTATGCATACCAATTAATTCTTGTTTTTCCAATATCCGTTCAATTGTGTTCAATTCGATTATTGCCCTGGCAATATCGATGGCTGTTTTATTTTGTGTATGGACGTATATTTTATGAGGCCTCAATGGGGAGAGTTGAATGTCAAGCTTCTTGCTCAACAAATAATAAAACTGATTGAAATTTGTGGTCGCCGCAAATCGCCAACAGAGAACAACACACATATTTTAGCGAATGCTGACTAAGTGTATCCTTCAGTCTCTGAATGCTATATGCACATTTCTTCTCATATCGAGCATATAGAGTAAAAAAAAAACCAATAAAAATGCACGTTCACGTCGTTTAATATTTTTTTTTGTGTGTGTTATCGTTTGTTCAATTCCTTTTAGCGTAATTAATATTCTCAATATTGAAGCAATTTAACCTTTTAACATGATGCTGATGCTGAACTATAGGAATGTTGGGATCACTGATTGTTTCTAACGGAAAATCGGTTCGATCGATTGTACTTATTTGGTCATTTGTTTATTGTCGTTTATGTTTCGTTTAGTTTTGAAATTCATTCGACGAGAAAAAATGTTTTATTTTTGTTTAGAGAGAGAGATACATAGCGGAAATTTCGTGATTTCATTGGATTTTTGCCCGTTCTCTCTACTTATTCTTCTCTGTCGGCTAATCTTTTGAACATTTTCCAACATTTCATTGAGTTTGCAATGTACAAGCGCATATTTTTAGCATCACTTTTACCAACGTGTGTACTGTACACATTACACAGTTAAATCACGAAGCGATCGTTTATGAAACGAAACATGAATTGGGTACGGTGCCATTCATGCCATGGGAATGTAACTCAATAATTTTAGATTATTCGGTGCGCGTTTTGTTTCCCGTTCGAATTCCGCTCGAGATTGCTCAAAAATATATGGCACATATGGACACCATATCATAATAATTCTCTCGCATTTTTTCCGGCTAGGCATCACAAAAATAATTTTGATTGCATTTGTTGATTTCTTTTCACTGTCGGTTGGCGCTGCCATCGCCTTTCATACGACTCCAGTTTTAATTCATGAAAATGTGTCATATGATATGGTTTGTTTGTTTCTTTTCCATTTGTTACATTTGTTGTCCACTTTTATGTGCCAAAACCTTTTGTTAATCCTTCTGGGTAATCGTTAGTTTTTCTGTATTTTGTTTATCAACAATAACGGCGCTCCAGCATATAACGGCACTCAAGTAAATTAATTATATGTACAGATGCATATGGTGGTCGTCTTGCGTAAGAGTGAATGTGACATATTTTTTTTTAAACTATCCCTTTACATGCGTGCACCATATATACATAAATTGTGTGAGGTGATTTAGTGCGTTGGTTTGAGCTGATAAGAACTCAGTTTGCAAGCGATTTAATGAAAGAGAAACCACAGGCTGGCGCCTTTGAAAATACAGGCATACAATTCGTAGTACTATTTTGCTAGCGATCGACAGCTAGAGCAAGATCGAGATGGTAAAAAAGTGGGAGAGACAGCTGTATATCAATCTCGTCAATTTTCAATATGTAAAATAGACGAGTTGTTTACAAATAGTACACATGTATTTTTTTTTTTTTAATTTCAATTTTTTTTTCGAGAAAATTTTCATTTCACATTCAAATGAAAGTAAAAGTTAATTATTGTATTGCGCACTTATTTTGCCACGTTATTTTCATACTTGTTGTTTGCTAATTTGATACATAGTAATGCAAAAAAAAGAAATGGTATTACATTACTCCAATTATTTAGAATCAATCATTTTTCCACCATAATTTTCGCTATCGCGGTGCAGCACTTATTGTGAAAGTGAATATGCTCAGGGATGAGCCCATACCGTTTGTTGATATGCACAGTAAAAATGATTTGTGCATGTGTGTTGTTGTTCCGAGAGTGTTGCCAATTCGTGGTAACGTATTCCGATTCATAATCACATAATAATAGTACATATTTATGCCTTATGAAACTTTGCGTATGTGCATACATATATTCGAATACGTGAATCATTTGGTGCATGGTGTACGATGCGGTTGTAAAATGGAATAACCTCTAATGCTATGTTCGTCGACTTGTTGATTTTATTTTCATCTTATACATTTTGCTGTTTCGCAGTTGTTGTTTTTTTTCTACTTACATTTCGTTTCAAACAATTTACATATAATACTAACTGAAAACTATCTATCTCACATCAACCATCAATTTACCCGTACTTGTACGCATCGAAAAATTGTTGCGCACTCACTGAGAGATGGATATTAGATAGTGAGTGCAGCACAGAAAAAAAGAGCGGTAGAAACATTGACGTAATTGCATCAAACGAAGTAGATGTTAATTAGATTGATGGAAATAATAAACCAGCTTTGGATACTTCAATATTAGGAAATAGGCATTGCGCTATGTGCTGTATAGTGCTTGGTGTTTGTTTCTTGTATTTTTTGTTTTTGCGTAAGTATCAAGAGTGTAGTCACTAGTCATGCTTGTTCTCTCCATTGCTATGCGATCGTTCGCATGCAAATGCATTTTCAAACCGTTCAATTTTCGATTTGATAATAACAAGGAAATTGACTGTTAGATTGATGGAGTGGCCGACTTGAACCAATCTGCTAATTGAGTAGGCCACAAATGAAGCATATACACATTTTCGTATCACATTCCAACAGCATTTCTGATAGACATTCTGTCAATTAATGTAATTCCAAACGGTTAGTTTGCTACCGATGCAGTTCTGTACATATAAACAATTTTTCGATAAAAATCGGCTAAAATGTCATGCATTTTGGTTCCGCAAAACATTTTTTTCCCATGTACCGTTAATAATATTGCATTTTTTTTCGGTTTTTCTCACAACGATACTGAATAAAATATATGTTGATTCATTTTAATGCATATTTTTCATTTTTAACATTTTCCAACAATGTCGACTTTAATTCAATCAACGACACAAATGACAATACATCAATTAATATTCGCAAGAGTATGTCAACGCGTATGTACGATGGAAAAAAAAGCGATCACAATGAAACAAGAGCTATGGAGAAAATATATATATATATATTGCAACAGCAGTTACCAAAAGTATAGTTGAGAATTGGAGTGAGGTGTACTCCATTTTTCAATTAATGTAAATAAAATTACATAATCAAAAGTGTATTCAATTTGAATGAATGACACGAAATGCAAACAAATTGATATCGGTGCCATGTGTATACAGGCGTCGTTTGAATTAAAATGCATTTATTGTTCACACTAGACTCATTGAAAATTGATTTTCCGGCTCCGGTCGTGGAATGGGCCAAAATTAAAATATCGTTATGCTCGGACCGATGCAAACTCACATAAATTCAACAATTGACAGATTCTTTGGCCGTGAAAGATTTTACAGCTTATAAAGAACCAACGTGAGAGTTTATTAAGGCAAAATCTATTGGCGTGGAAAACATGCACACAAAAAACAAAAACAAAAACAAAACGACAATAGCACTCGTGGCATTCATCACTTTCCACAACTGCTGTTAAAAAGCTTGACACAAGTCGACACTTCTTTTTTAATATCAGTCAATTGTTTCAAGAATTTTGGGTCGCACGTGTGCACCTAAATTACGTTTTTATAGCATGAATCATCAGCGTGCAGTCGTGATGATGCCAACTAGCCAGCGTACGAAACAATAAAAACAAAACAAAATACGAGTATCAACAGCATTTTGATGATGCTGCCCATTTTGATTTATTCATCATAGCACAAAAGAGTCTCATGGTTACTCAAACGAAATGGATATCAATTATTTCAGAAATAATCGGCTTCAAACTCCCCAACGATCAGACCTACTACGTTCACATTATTCCATTAAGTTTCAACAAAATGCGTGTGTGTGTGTGTTTTTTATCTTTTACTATGTTACATTTATAGACATTAGTATCAACATCAAAGCCAATATTCCAAAGCGTCACTTGAAAAATTTCATCAACATGATTTCATTAATTTAATAATATTAACGTTTTTGTCATCGTCTCCGGTGCGTAGATTTATTTGGGTCCTGTTTGTTTTGACATATGGTTTTATATGTGTGTCACAGCCTATTTCGCATGAGATTGACATTTCTTTTAATTTCAGTATGCATCTCGGGCAAAAATTTCATGCTTTTATTTCAATAAAAGCGAAAAATGGATGGGATACATCTTTTTTAGCATAAATACCCGAGTGAAGCAAAAGTAAGGATGTGTATCGTCGTATGTGTCGAGGCATGACAAGGCATTTGATTGCCGTTTCGTTGCTATTCATTAAAATCTCATCATTTTCAATAAAACCTTTTATAATGATGGCCAACATTAAGCATTTTTAACCATCCAACACTACTATGTACGCCGAACATTTGATTTATACATCTCGTTGCCGTGGTGATGCGAAGTAAAACAAGGATGAAAACGTTTTCATCGTACGATGAAAAATTATAAGCACAACAACATCTGTTTGCACTTTAAGATGAAAATCCCAAAATACATACGAAAATCATAGATGAATTTATTTTGGCTCCATTTCGTGTCTTGGTGCCATACACATACAAAATCCCGAAACAAATGTCAGCATTATATTCTATCCGTCATTTATAGCGTGGCTACAATACAATACGACTAAACGACAATTGTCACGGCTATTCTTTTGCCACTTTAGATATTTTAGCAGTGAAGTGTTTTCACTCTTTTTAAACCATTTGTCAGTGAATGGAAACGTAATAATATTTTCGCTGTCGTGTCAGACCATTGCTGAGTTACTCGCATCAACCAAAACAATATGTACCATTATCATCATCATCATCATAATGGCCACATTTTCCACAATACACACACACACCTAATTCAATAAATTATAATTTTGGATTTTGAATGACGTGTTTATGGAAATTAAAATGGCAATTTCTATTTAATTGAAGTCATACACCCAAAAATATGCAAATCCAAATAGATGATGTTATGTGTGTGTTTGTTTCTTTTGTTTTCTAACAGAATGTGCAGCATGTGAAACCCCTAATAAAAATGCCATTGTGCGTAAAACAGAGTGGTGTGTGTGTGCGTGTACCAAGCGCTTGCTGGATAAATGTGCTCGGCTATTTGGGAAAGTATATCTTTGATCTACAACAAGTGAAGCTTTTTTTGTAACAACGGCTAAACACTAGACATCATCGTTCCATGGTTTGGGATAAATAAACTTGGCACAAAATGCTATCTTCGCTTTTCGTATTTAAAGATTTGTACACAATGTGAGAAAATGCCTAGATTTTTTTTTCTATTCAAACTGTATGTGGCTTTATTATGCGATAGAGAATGTCTAAGTGCTCGTTTCGTTGTGTTTATTTTATGAGGAATTGGTCACGATGGACCAATAAAATCGACTGAATTTTATTCAGTATTTGCATTGTGAACTGTTTTTCTATTTCATCGACTGGATTCCATACGCTTTTTGTGTGAAATGTTCCTTTAATATTTTGAGCATAAAAAGGCTATTGCTTACGCAAGTGTGGTACGAGTTAATAACATACGCTCAACGAATGCACAAGAAGTGGTGACACAAAAAGATATGATATAAAAAAAGAGAAGAAAACCGAACAAGGATGGCAAGAAAAAAAGGAATCATTTGCACCGAAACTGGTATTAGTTGTGAATCGACAAGCCGAATCGAATCGACCGAAGGATCACGAAGGATAAAAGCTGAATATACCAAAATAGTGTTATCGAGCGAGAGAAAAAAAATGTGCGGAAAAAAAGTGCACCAAAAACAAAAGAGCATGAGAGACTCTACCATAGCGAACTGTACAAAATAGATAAATATAAAAATGGTCTGGTTGTTAAAACCTTTACAATTCATTTCCCCATTTCATCTAATAATACAAAACATAAACATAATAAATGGTTTTGTTACATGGTCCATGGCATAGGAATTTTATATTGTTTTTGCCATAGTTTTCTTTTTGCTAGATAGTCGGCGTTTGGTTTTTTTTTTCAACGCAACAAGAACACCATTCATTTAGTTCCGATTATAGATTTCGGAATGAAATCTATGTTTGTGTGTGTTCAGATTTGCGATCGGATGCGGGTCAAATGAAAATAACATTGCAAATGAAGTAGAAAAAAGTTTTAAATTCGGAAAAGTGAAATAGTGCACAACGTTTGGAACATGGCATGAATTTTAAATTCTATTATAGTTTGTACGCTTTACTTCCACATCGAAAATAAAAAATAAGTTATTTTATCGCCGTGTTTACGCCATTTTGTAACTTAAAATACACCGTATATGTTCTCTTCGACAGCAATTGACCTTTTTTGTATGAAATATTCGACAATCAGTTGATTTTATGTGGATTTGCAGCTGTTTATAGAAGGATACGTGGTAATTTTAACTTAAAATTTAAAACATTACAGTGGAGTAACTTATTTTCGAATTGTTCTGTGTCTCGGTTCTCAGCGATGGACAACAGAGAGAGAGAGGCAAAGAGCAAATGCACTGAACGCAATGATATAAAATGATGATGCTGACGATAATGATTATTATGAAATCACATTGTAAATACAGTACAGCCAAATGAGAACAAACCAAGAAAAGAAGCCTCGACGATTTTATGTTACAGCTTGTTGTTGCTATGTTCCCACACTTGCTTTCATATTACGGTAAATTTGTCGTTTTCCAAAGCCAAATAGGGAGACTGAAGATGGAAAAACATCGTCAACTTTTAGCGTAAGAAGTAAAACACACACACACACATACATGTATAGAGAAAAGCCTGTTGGATATTTTCGAGTATGATATTTGCGCTTTCAATGCGAGCACAATATTCAAGTGATGAAAAAATATAACAGCTGCGATTTTAGCTGAATGTACAAAGATTTTTGTCATTTCAATGGATTGATAAAAGTACACTGCTGATATGTACAATCGCCAATTTGAATTGAAATATTTTCTTCGGCATCGTGTACAGACAGACTGAAGCCCAGAAAGAAAGAGAGAAGAGAGCAAGATAAAGAGATCAACAACGGAACGAGCAAGGCAGAATGTCAAAATGAGAATCCAAAAAAATGTCAAGTAGGTACCAGGACATAGTATTGCCAACATGCATGAAATGCGAAAATAAATAATTTAATTTCATCCTATAAATACTCATTATATGGCTTTCATCTTTTTCTTGCACATCCATTACGTTTAATAGAGATTGCGGACACAAAATCTAGTCAGTCGAAACGAGAAAATATGCATGAAACCGATTTTAAGAGTGCTGAACATTTTCACGCGTACGCACTTAAATTGAAAATAGCACATGAAGCACACAAATGCGCGCACACACTTAGTACATCAGTCTCACGCAGGCTGGGCAAAATGAGGGGAGAAAAATATGTTTCCTCATACGGAATGTCGCATGTCCAAAAACGAGCAGATAATAATCGCTTTGTATTCGTTTTATTTCAAAATATTTGTGTGTATCCTTTTGGCATTTTTGTGTCTCTTGTATTTTGTGTTATGTTCATAGAATGTGTTTTTTTTTCTCTTGCTCCGGTCGAACTTTTTTCCAATGTTGATGTCTCTTAAAATGCCACAGTTGCAGCCTGCGTTTATGTGCGAGACATCAAAATTACGAGATGCCAACAATAAATATTCTTCTCTGTTGTGAACCAAAAAAAAACAAGAAAGATGTCATGGCTTGAAATTAGTATTCGTTTCATATCATTCCAGCTTTTCGTTTGGTTTTTTCTCTTTCTCTCTTTTTTTTCTCTATCTCGATCACTTTGACTCGAGACATAAAAAAAAATGTGTAACGCTTTAAGCGTTTTCAAACGAATTTGGATCCCGTTTGTTCCGATTAAATCCACACATGAGAGTCGCTGTAATAGCGTCAACAAAAATGATTTAAATGTTTGGAACTGGCTTGCATTAAGTGATGACGATTTTGTTTATTCTTTTAGACAAAAAAAAAACCGGAGAATGGCAGAAGGAGCACATAGTAAAAAGCATAAAAATGGTTTCGTTAGCACAGCAACAATACAAAATCCGATGGACAGAATTAGCGTCAAATTGCCAACCACAAATATCTCACATAAATCGGATGAATGATTTTCTCCAGTATTACGTAAATAATATCAATCAAAGCGACACAAAACGAAACCGATTCAAATGATGGCAACTAGAAATCCTACTAACTCTGGCTTAGTCGAATAACTGAAGTGACCATAATGCATGTATGTTTAAGCCCATTTATTTTTGTTCTTTTTCTCAGATTTTTACTTCGTTTTTTTTTTGCATATGCTGTCGCTACGCGTGTAGGCATTTCGTTTTGGATTTTAATTCGTTCGTTTGTTCGCTGCTGTTAGCAACGAAAATATAAACAACAACAACAACAGCAGCAGCAACAAAAAAAAGAATCTGAAAAAGGAACTTCAAAGCGTAAACTGGTTTTCGCTGCCCACAAAGTCAAATCAAATGAAAAGGTAAACCCGTTTCATTTTAACCTATAACAAATGTGCCATCAATCAATGTATGCGCATCATGCGGATAGCAGATGCACACAAATTACATTGATTTGAACACCGGCAACAGAAGAAAACGCTCGAAAAATGCGGCAACGTTGCATTGTCGAATTTTCGGTTAAGGCACAGACACTTTCTGAGCACTTTAATGAAGTGGATGACCTATGCAGGAAACCGAATTTATGGTATAGTACAACAAACTACAAGAGATGCTATAACTTTACACGATTCCATCACATTTGCCACATTTGATGAGCATTTTTTGTTGTTGTTTTCTTCGCGTGGAAAGTTCAAAGATTAAAGTCGAGACCAATCGATACGTGCACCGTTTTTTTTTCTTCAACGCAAACCGCATTGATAATGATTGTCAATGTAAATTTGATCCAAAATCATTTGCGGAGCATCGACAATTATGATTCGCGATTCAGTCGCTTTTCGCGAATAATGAATAAATAATTGTACGTGACTTTGGTGTGTATGTGTATTTTTCTTCATTCACTTAATTGCACAGCATATTTTGACGTCTTTTGCAGTAGCCCGTCGAATCTTTAAAAAAAAATCGTAATTTATGCGATGAAAATGCGGCAGGTGAAAGATGTCAATTGTTTTTTGCTTGCATCTCTTTTTTGTGGCTGTTTCGACCTATTTCAAGTCATACATATTAAAACGGATATAAAATCACGGGGCCATTTTTTCGGGCCAAATTTTATTATAACTTTACAGAACGTGAAAGACAATCTCCCAATTTAAATTATTTGCGCATATTTATCAATGAGAATCCAGCTGTTCATTTTCTCAATTTTGCTGTTGATCAGCAAAAGAATGATAATGACGCGACAGCCATTCATTTTCATGTGAAACAAAGCCCCGGTAATTTCATAAGAAACGTCGACGTAAATATATTATAATCGCACGGTAAAAATGATGCATCTTTCTTCTCTGTGGGCCAATTTTTTAGTGTCCGCGAATTTTCATTTGATGTGTGAATGTATACCACACATAAATTTAATCACTTTTTCTCTTTCCTTTTTTTCCGTGTATTTTCTCTCTTCCTTTTTCTTCTATCTGCGTTGTGTATGTGTGTGTTTTCTTGTGTTTCAACAGAATTACAGTGCTCGTCTTCACAAGAAAACTGTGAGCAAGCAGATATTAAAACCGAAATATGGGTTGAATAACCGACGTTTTCGCATCAAAAATAATCAATTAATACCAAATGTTTGCGTAAATTCAACGAATTCTGCAGTCATGAAAGTTATCATGGTCTATATGTATAGTACAGTTTTCCTCGGTTATTTGTTATTTGAATGAAATTCATTATATACAATTTATCCGGAATTCCATATGTCTCTCTCTATCTCTGTCTATCTCTTTTTCACTCTCGTAAAACAATTTTGGCATTTCTACGAAAGAGAAATGGCCCCTGCATTGATGTAAACACATCGTTTTTTGATATTCGTGGCTGTTTGTGTGTGAGAGATGACGTGCATCAAAAGGCCATTTACCGGGACGAAATGAATTCAAATGTAAAATGTTGGCATTCTGACACTATATCTTTGGAGTGCATCATTTGATAAAATTAATTAGTGTGGATCCATTTCATTTGGTTTTTATTTAACTTTAAATAGATCTATTTGCGGTTCAATTTGTCATTCTAAGAACAGCATTAATATTTGATTGACACTGCTCAAAATGAATTTACACAATTTTCATTTTTACGAAAATTTGTTGAGTACAAATCGATGTATTCTCAATCAATTGTATTGCTTATTTTTCCAAATGTTATTTTTCGTTTGAAATAGCAAGAAAGACGCCAATTTACTTAGTAATTTTTAATTGGGATTCCACAATGATTCATTGTCATGTCGGATGTCATGTGCCCAATTCAAAATTTAGCGAAAAGCACACATCATATGCAGTGATGTGATCAAAGGCCATTCGTCTGCTTAAATTCAATGAGAGAACAATACATATTTCCAAGTTAAGTGTTAGTTTTGTTCAATTTTCCACAAAATAATCACAATACATCATCCAGTTTTTTTTTATATTTTATTTATGTATACGTTTCACATCGATTATCGTATGTTTGCTAGTGTATTTGACTCCTTCGAGTGACAACTTTTATCGGTCATTTGAAACAACGACAACAGTTAAAGCACAAAATATTGCTTCGTTTTTTGTTTGTTGTAACAACTGAAACGAGTCAAAGACTACATTAACCGAATGAAAGTTTTATTGCTTTTGCGCCCAATTCAAAATGAAAGCTGCACACATAATGTAAACTTCCCAATTTTTTTTTGTTGCTGTTGGTGTTGAGTGTATGTGCAACCATTACAATCATTTCATTGAAATAAAACAGAAAAATATAGAACCGTAAAGTCTATTTCAAACGCCACACCAACAAGAGGAAGTTTGTTTTTTGATATATGAATGCCATAAAAAGATTCGTTTTCCAGTTCTTTGAAATGGCACGCGTTTATTTATCTCCCGCGTCCTCTCTCTCTTTCTCTCTCTTCATTTCTCGCACTGTGTGCCGTCTTTAAATTCTTTTCTCAGAACTTATCTACGCACTTGCTTAAAACAAATATTGGTTAATGTAGACATAAAACTAACGTTAGATTTGAGTGAATGGCAACGTAGTTTGATGGATTTCATGCTGTTTATTACTTTTAAATGGTTACGATTTCATGTGTTGATTGAGCAATTGAGCAATTAGAATCATCATATTGCTTGGTTGTACAAATCAATTAAATTCACACATTTTATTTCATGCTTTTTGAATTGGCATGTCGCTTTTGTCGTCATGCAAACAAACAAATGCAAACGTGTTGATGTTCGTATTAATTTTTTTTTTTCAATACGATGTCGACCGCATGAGAACCAAAACCGTACATACTTACAATGTAATTGAAATGGATGAATATCTAGTGTTTAGGCTTTGAAAATACGCAAGAGCATAGTACAAACAGACACAACGATTATGATGGCGAAAAAGAAAAAAAGAAAAATTCAGCGCAAAGAAAAAAAGCTGTATTTTTCACAAGAGTCTTTTTCGAGGGTTTTCTTTTGGCTACGGGTTTTTTTCTTCTCTGTTCCTTGTTAAACGGTGTGAGTTTATGCAACGTTTTGAATTATTTATTAGATCGATCCCCGTTGGGCATACATTATCAAAATGGAAATGCGAAACGGAACATTATATTCACTTATAGCTTTTCCTTTAGCTCGACTCTATCTGCTTCTCTGTTTTCCGATTTATCTTATGAAAGATTCCTTTTTATTGTTGTTGCTCGCTCGATTTTTGAGTTGGAGCTTCTTTTTTTGATCGTCTCACGGTTAACGTTATCGTTTTTTTTTTTTTTTTTGCGGCTCTTTACCGTCAACGATTTTTACATAAATTCTCAAATATATTGAGCCAGGCAAATAATTTTGCATCTTAAGTGAACCCACTAATCGAAATATGTATTACAACAGATGTCACCAATTCAATAACTATAAATTTTATTAATGATTCTAACACAAAACGTAACCATCACAATTTAATTTACTTTCCTTATAAACAAAAATTTTAAATGACAGACAAGAAAATGTCACAAACAATAATTAGTGCATAAATCAATGTTTTCCTTTTCTTGTTGCAATAAATCAAATGGTATTTTTGGGGATTCAGTCAAATCTAAACTAAAATTTAAACTTTATTCAACCGAAAAAAAAATCAGTATTCATTCATCCAGATTTAGTCGAGATTATGTTCCAGCTTGGACTTGTTGAAAGTATGCATAAACTGTTCATGTTTTTTGTTGTTGTTGTTGTTGAATGAAACGAAACGAAAAAGTCCATGTTTGCTATGTTCAATGGTTCCAATAGTGTGAAAACAAAAAGGAAATTCTGTTAAATAAATTCGTTAAAAATGCAAATTTCTTCATTTTATTTACATTTTCTCTTGCACATATGTGCGACATATGTTTTGAACGATTTAGAATTCATAGGAATAAAGTGATAGGGTTTTTTTTGATATCGGTGTTGTCAGAAGTAAATTTTTTTTTTCGTTATTTTTGCACAAATTGGATCACGGCCATTCAAGTAAACACGGTCATTGAGTTGTTCGGTGACAAATGATTTCCAACTTTATGTGCGCCGAATCCTTCTGTTTGAGCTTATGTATTTTGGCCCAAAATGTTTTGGAACAAAATATGAAAGTAGAATAAGTGAAATAAATAGATATCTTTGACCTATCAAAATAGGTGACTGTCATTCGAGAAGTGAAAACTGATTTCCATACATTCAGATACAATGTTTTATGCATTTCATCAGCTCCTATGCTCACTCATTGCAATCGTGTAAAGCGCAATGTGATGTGCGCATATTTTTTTCTCGTTTTTACAAAAATCAACTTATAGTTTGTGAAATAAAAAAAAATTGGGAATATGTTGAGCGAACAAAAATCAAATAGAGAGGTTGAGTGAGTGAGAGAGAGAGAGAAGGTGAATAGGTACATAGAAAAAAATGTCAAAGAACCGACCGATACAAAAATAACATTGAATTGCAATGAATGAGGAAAACAAAGGTTTTGAATAAATTTACGAGCTAGAATTGCATCTATGAGCGCGCGAGCGCGTCTGTTTGCGCTTTGTACACATTATAGCGCTTTCATCAACACTAAGATTTGCACATGCATTCAATAAATTGCTTGAGGTACAAACGCGGCTGGTGCGCACATCGTGATTTATTCAAATACTGAAATGAATGCAATGGAACGATGCAGGAGGAAGAGAGATGGAAATGTACGTGAAAAATAACAACAAACTACTCGATGAATTCGTAAAACTGAATGTGAACAACATTGCTTTGATGCTCGCTAAATATATGCGCAATTTCACTGAGCAGTCGAGCTACGATTGAACACGATGTTATTGTTTTTATATGATGTTTTTATTTTAGTTTTTTTTGTTGTTGCTTTGTTTCTATTCCAAGCAATAATGTTTAGTGTGTCATAATGAGCAAAATGATGGAATTGGAAAGCCGGAAATTCAATTTCGCCATCCAAATACTTTGCCGCGCTTCCGAGACAATTTGGTATCTCATGAAAATTATACAATGCCACAGATTCGGTTGCGATAAACAATATGCTAATTTCTCTCTCCAACAGTGACAAATGCAAAAAGAAAATCCATTTTAATCAAATCTAAGCATCTCTCTCTCTCTCCTGTTCATTTTGATTAGACGAAATACCGCATCATACAATTACCTGTATGACAAAAATGCAAGGACTCGATGTGCATTGTGCATGTTTGGAATGTGTCATGCACGTTTTTGCATATACTGTTTTTCATGAGCATTAAGTTATGGTTGACTCGATGCACTTGTGACATTTCTTAATCTACTTGTACTTATACTTTCATGAGCATGGAACAATACTCGGCAAAACCGATTTTTGGTATAACAACCAGTTCGGCCAGTTGAAATTTTAATTTCGTTCTAATGCACAAAGGCATTTGAAGAAAATATTTGCAATTTAATTAATTTTAAATGATTTCGAGATCGATTGTCGTTTGAGTTTCAAGTTGTTCAACGATCGAAAATCAATTATTTAAGTCACTTCTGGATTGGCTGAAAATATACAATCACATTTTGCCTCATTAGAAAATGAGCTCAACCCATGCATTCATCATTCACTAATAATCCTCCTACGAGAGGCATTCTGCTCAAGTGTCTTTGGGTGTGTGTGTGTGTGTGTGTGTGTTTTCGATCGATAACTCTATCTCTCGTGGATGTTTGTAGTTTTAATGTTATGTTTCTTCTTCTTTTTTATCGCTTATTTTGTTGTTTGTTTGTTTGTTTGAAGTGGCCAAACCACATTCATCACATTTTATTGAATGTTTAATAAAACGATTAGATACAAATAAAAATTGCATCGTATTTTTTTGTCAGTTCCGTGCTATGTTCTCATGCTCATTCATATATTCGATTCATTCAATGGATTCAAGGCAAACGGCTTTATTTCTTAATCGCGCGAGATCTCACTTGAAATTGCAAGCAATTCATGTATTGCATTCTTGGTATTAAAAATTGAAATTAATCGAATATTCTGTGGAATACAGCAAACACGTAACTCTCTATGAATCATTCATTGAGCTTGAGTGTGCCACATTATTAGATTTGATTTAGTGCACAATGTTTATTTTCATTTTCAGTCTTTCGATCATTGTATATTCAATATTTTCAATTTATAATAAAATGTGAGAGCATTTATTGATGTTGATAGCATTGTTATTTGTACATTTAGTGGAATTCAGTATCGTACACGATTTACCATTTATGGTCGATATACAATAACTGTTAAGTCGTTATGTACACTCACACATTGTGAGAGATGAAAGAAAAAGACAATGAGCTCAACTTGAATTCCATTCATTAATCCAACAAATATAGAAAAGATAACAAGTGGATGTGACCAAATGGACAATTTCCATTTCGATTTCGATACGGTATTGTATAAAATATGATGATATGAAATCAATAAAATCTATTTTCTATCAATGTGGACAAAGCATCCGAAGAAAACTCAATGAAAAGCAAAAGCCAAGAATTACACATTTCTCTCTAAAAAAAACCTGTAAAGCATGTTTCCATTTGCCAAACGAATAGAACAGAGATTTCATGGCATTTTCCATTTGCTATTGGTATTGGATTGTTGTCTCTCTTTTTTTCATCTCAATGCTCATTTATGGTGTGCTACAGTTAGTTTGGTCGTTTCTCTTTCTCTATATCTCTTTTTTTCTTTATTATCCTCTTGCTCTTTGTGCATCGTCTTCAATTTCGATTACTTTATCAAGTGAAATTTTTCATAAGCCTTTGAAAAAACTTTTGCGGTGTGCATGATATGCGCATCGGTATAACATCATTTTCTCCAATGCTCATCTTTGCTCATTATGGACCCATTTATCGCTCAACCAGCATTTTCAACTACTCAAATATTGATAACGTATTATGACATTGTGTGCAAACGGTAATCGACTGAAATGAAGTTCGTAATCAATTCGGATTAATTGAAGATATTGACTGTGAAATGTGCTCAACAAGCTTCTTTTTAATCAATATATGGATGTATGTATTGGGGCCATTCGAGAAAAAGAAGAGTTTGAACTAACTTTTGTCGGGGGCGATGACAGACAGTGACAACAAGGGTGTATGTGTGTATACACCAAATGCAATTTACAGTTTATAAATACACTTTACTCACTGGCAAAACCGTTTTTGGTGGCCCTTGGCTCTCTCTCTCTATCTCTCTTTCGATTTGGATGTCGTGCAACGTCTCATGTCATTCATATTTTGGAGTTCTGAGTGCACATCACATTTTGCGGTGAAGATGACACTGGCAGAGAAAAAACCGGAACAATTTTCATTCATGCTACTTGAATGGGTCATTTCGTATTCTTCTCGTGAGTGTTTTTTTTTCATTGTCGTAGTTTAACATTGAGTTTGGTGTCGTAGTTTTGAAAATTGGAAAAGTTGAAAATGTAACAAACAACGTGTCAAATGAAAATTTATGCATTCAAAATGTAAAACGTTTTATCATCCAAATGCACCGCAGACACTGAACAGCGTTTTTGTTGCAACTCTCAACGGTATGGGTATACCTATTTAGTACCAAGTTTGAGATTGAAAATGCAAAACATTGATATTACTATCACATCCAAATCAATCTCGGCGAAAACAATTTTATGTTTGCATCTTCTTTTTTTGCTGTTGCAACATTTCATCTCTACAAAATTGCGGTAAATTTAAGGGGAATGCACACATTGAACTTTCATTTTCATTGAATTCGATTTTAATTGCAAAACCATTTTCTTTTTGATTTTTGTTCTCGGTAAACGCGTAAAATATCGAAACAAAATGAAGTCGAAGATGAATTATTGAGAAAAGAGAGCATGATTCTCCAACTCAAATGTGTGCTCACCATCTTAAGTGCCATCTCCGGCAATTTTCCATTTTCTTGTCGGTTGTTTGTGTATTTCTTTTTTGTTTGGTATGTTTGTTTCGATTTACGATTGCAAAATTTGTATTTGGCTGTAATTGCTTGTTTTCTATACTCAAGCCCACTTTCAGGCGTGTTTTTGGGTGTGAGTGTACACAGCCAAAATCGTCCAAAATGCAAATGATGTTTCAAATATGTGTACTTCTATCATTCGCTTTGTCTCTGTGTGTATGTGAACAGTGTGCACGTTGAACTTGGTTGCTCTTGTGCAGGAACTATCATTAAATGAACAAAATATTTTGTATGTTGATGTGCATACGGTTGTACATGTTTTTCGCTATGAAATCAGTTTATTGTATGCTGTGTTGTTTGCTTTTTTCTTGCTTTTGCATTTTTCCCAGAATTGCATTTTCTTGGGGACAAATTATGTGAGTTGTGTGTTTGGCTTGTAGTCGATTTGCAACGACCGAAAACTTTACAGTTGCAATTCCGAGATGTTTGTTGTCAGTGATATAGTTTGAGTGATACAACCGATTTTATGGAAAAAGACAATCGAGCGCATTATATAGCTACGCTTGGCTATTAACATTTATAACAATGCATTTATTCTTTGGACTTTTTCGTGCAGTTTACAAGAGAATTTTAGAATTTTCGTATTAATTTAAAAACACAATCTTCTGAGATTTTCATCTTAAAATTTTGTATCATTTCCAAAGTCTTACATCTTCACTTCAGCTAAGATAGTGTTTTTAGTGAGATGGTACTACATTGCAAGTGCACACACCACACATCAAAAGAAGCGAAACGTTTTCTTTTCACATCAAATTGGTTGTCTTGAGTTTAGCGTTAATCAAGGGTTTATTTATACATAATTTGAAAAATTTGAAGCTCATTATGTGAAAAATGAATCTTTCTCTTTTTGTCTCTATTTCTCTCTCGCTCTCGCTCTCTCTTGAGACGAACAAAAAATGTTATTGGCCACATAACAACCAAAATAATCCGCAATTTTTTCTACCGACAAAAATGGTTTGCATTGAAATTTCATTGGCTTGAGTACAAATGCCATTTGGTGGTTCACTTACAATGCTCCCAAGCAGTGTGTTAACCTTATACGTTTTTTTGTGTCTAGTTTCGCCTGAAAATCGAATTTTGATGAAAACATCTCCATCATATAAATATATGAATTAAAATTTTCCACAGTTGATGCGATGCATGGGAATTGTGCGAGGAAAAAAATCGAAAAACCGAAAAATGCACAACAAATGAGATAAATTGCAGATCTTTTGCCTGGTATGGTTGTTTATTAGCATCTTGTTGTTGTCTTTTTTTTCTTCTTCTTTCGTTTCATGGAAGAGGATGCGATTTCAATTTTGTTCATTTGCATTGACTCGAGGGAATTCGAACGACGTATCGTTATTACATGCAAAAATTTCAATTGGTTCAATTTGGTAGGGTTTGGTGTATCGAGCGCAAAAAATAATTGCATGTTCTTTGCAAGTTTTTATTCAAAATTATTGTAAACTTATGAAATCGGCAATAATCGTTTGTCGGAATTGATTTTTGCACACTTGCTCTGTCGTCGTTGTCGACGGGATTGAAGGTTTTTGCATTGAAAGAGTGCTGGTAAAGAGTGATCAAAACAGAATGTATGCACAATATCTAACAAATATCAATAAATGAGCCGCCGGCTGCACCATACCCTATATTTCAATGTATTAGCTATAATTGAGCTTGAATGTTACTAGTTTTGCTATACATTGCCACAATATGCTAGTCTCTGCAATGAACACTACGGGGCACGAGTTGCAAAAGAACCGAGTCCAATGAGGAGGAAGAAAAAGCAGGGGAGGGGGGATGGTGAGAGATACAAAGATATGTTTACATAAATTCTTGAATTCCATCTCAAAGCGATTGGTAAACCTCGACTTTTAATTGTGAAAAATGGCTTTTGAGCCACACATCAATCACTCTCAATGAACGTCAACGAAAAGCGCAATTCCAAGAATTATCGTGATGTGATAAAACTAATGTATTCCATGTTTTTCAGATTACTTGTTTTTGCATCTTTTTCGCATTTGCGGTGCATGGCCCGTTGCACGGGCAAAAGAGAAGTTACACATATTTATAGATAAGAAGTTGAATTTCGTTATGGTTCTTTATTGAAACGTAATCATCGCACAAATATATGCCTGCAAATTGTTAAATGCCAATTGAAAATGGCTTGAAACGATGAAATAACGAAATGTGCACAGAAAAGACAAAAAACTTGAGGAAAAGATACGATTAGTTGTCGTCATCGTGGTAGAATATTGTCGTGAATGGAACACTTCAAATACATATAAGACAAAGTGAAATCGTCAACATCGTATCACGCACACACACTAACAGCCAATCTAAAAGTATGCGCTCTCAGCAAAGTCCATACTGGGAGTCATATTTGCACAAGTACTTTTCAAATATAGATGCATATGTGCAGTAGAAGAAGCTTTTTTGTCTTTCTTCAGACTTATCGTTTTTTTTTACTCTCGTTATGGCATTCCAAATCATTACAAGTGAGTTCAACATTCTTTTTATTCGTATTAGTCATTTGAGACAGCTTCAAACGCAGAAAATCTGCACAAAAATAGAGAAAATGTGATTCGCCATCGGATGGTGAGCATATGTACATTTCAACGGGGGATATTCAATCGTACAGATGCTATTGCCGTACTGCCATTGCTTTTGAAATGTGATCGGCGATTGAAACCTTTTTGACATTGTTTTAATACAGAAATAGAAATAATATTGCATTAGTGCGGATTAATACCTGCCGCTTTTTTTGTGCGCGTTTTTATGTCTTTGTGTAGCACAACGTAGCTAAATACATTTAGATGCGCAACATCATTGTATGCTATGCTTTTGTGTACAATCTTAACAATTAGAAGAGGAAAAAAAAATATCCATTTTAAATGTCGACTTTTTCATTAAGATCTGTCGCGAAAGCTTCGTTGCTGTGCACAAACTACACACACACACACACATTTATATATCTTTAATGACTGTTAGAATGTAGAAATTTATAAATAAATATTTCGAGTCTTTGTCATTCATGGACGGTGAGAAGTGAGATTGCGATACGTGTCCGTTGTGAAATAAAATGTTAAGCATAATCGCTTCGATACTCACTACTGCGAATTGCAATCTTTCTTTTTCTATAACTTTTATATCCGCTTTGTCAACGGTCATTTCTTTGTATTCAATCAGGTTCTCTCTCTGTGTGTGTGTGTTGATTCGAATGTAAGAAATGATGCTTTTTTCCTCATCGACTTCGTTCTTCTAACTAAAAACGGCAACGATTAAAGGTGCGGTGTGCCGTATGGACTCAGCACTTAATGTGTATAATGAACAATAATTGCATATGATCTTTTTTTATTGCAGTGATAAAAAAACATGCATAAAACTTTTTGAACTTTTCAGTCACATACATTAAATCAACCGCACTGTATAAACTGCACACTCATTCACTCACTCGCTCACCCATTTGCTTGAGTCATGCTCATTTTTATTATATCTTTTGAAATTATTAGGACTACCGAACGAGTCGGTTTTACGGCCGGTGCTAATGCAAGAAATTGACTATGGTTTGAGTTTCAAGCGTATGTATGGTTTTTGCGCTATATGTTCTTTTACTACCACATGAAATATTGCTTCAAATACCTTCGTGTATGATACAGTACATGCTATATGGATAAAGTTACCGCTTTACATACCTAAAATGAAAAAAAAAAATTAAAAAATGTTATTAATGTTTATTAGACAATTAAATCAAAGTGAAAATAAAGTCATTTGTGAGATTTGAAATGGGATCCAACTCAATTGCAACTGCTGCAAAAAATCAATTTACACGAAATTATCGGGATGAAATTGAAATTCGCAACTCACAAAGCTTGTGTGTCATAACATAATGATCATACATTTTTGTTTTTCATTTCTGGATAATGTGAGTCCAAATCATCTTAAAACCAAAAGAACCAAAAACACGTTTATTCTTGAAAGCGCCATGTACATTTCAAACAATGTATAAACGTTTCTTGTTTTTTTTTTATATTCTTTGCAGAACTTTCGGTTTTCTTCTTTCCTTGTATACGCTTGTTCGGGTTGACAAAAAAAACGTGTGTCTAAATTTGCATGTTGCGAAACTAAATTCGGCTCATGTTTGTTCCAAAACCTCAAAATTCAATTCTTCTTCATTTGAATATGAGCGCTATTAAAATGTTAAAACGTGAATGAATGAGCATAAGCGAGAGACAAACTGAAATGAAATCGACTCGCTGCTTTGATGCGGAAGAAATGGCAGTGTATTCGAACTACGAACTGTATACGTAGATATTGCCTTCACAAACAATGAACAACATGAAATGATTCGTGAACGAAGAACTTCGATACGAAAAAAACGAAATGACTGAACCAAAACCAACAACAACAAAAATATAACAGAAACAATATATAAACGATCCAATGTCAAGGTTATTTAAACTGCGAACCATTTACCATCCAAATTTGATGGAGCGTGCATGCCATCTGTTTGGCGCTATATTTGGAGCACACTTGATAATTTTTGTCTATTATACCGATTGATTTTTTTCCCCGTTAATTTTCGTTTGTGTGTGTGTTTTTTTCTCTTATGCGTTAAAGTAGTTCTAGACAGACATTTTGTTTTCTCCAATATTTGTTTGTTCAGATGAATCGAGTTCTTAGTAATTCAAGTGTGTGTCACTTTTATTTACACTTAGTTCACAGTTTCACGGATTGCTATTTCGAATGGTCATTGCTTGTTATGGTATTATATTGAGTTTTGTAATGCAACAGTATAATATTTGATTCTGTATGCCTATAGCAGTATATTTACTACTCTCAATTTTGCATTGTTGATCTAATTAGCAACTTATTTCGTTGTGAAACGTGCTTTATTATAAACGCGTTTGATGTTCAAATTATATCGGACGTTACGATCCACTTTATGTTGAAGAATACATAAGTGAGAGAATGAGAGGGGCACACAAAGATAAAGATTGGCGGTTATCGTATGTTGTTCGTCAATTGTTATGTTTGTCGCTGTATAAAGTTGAGATGTGATGTTGCCCCGTAATGATTGCAAATGACGGTGATCATAATGATGACTAATCGAGATAAATACTATACAATGTGGGGGCTTCAGTCTGTTTATTGAAGAATGTTATGTGATTAACCTCAGAATATAGGTAATTGTGCTATTACAATCATCTTGAAATTTGTATCTCACATGCATTTTGATTCACTTATCTCGCTCCCGATTTCTTTTACCTCTCTCTCTCTCTCTCTCTCTCTCTCTCTCTCTCTCTCTCTCTCTATCTCTTAAACTATATCTGTGCGTCTCTATATCTATATCATTTCCTTTCTCTTTATCGTTTCCAAGAGTTTGCCATTCTCTCAATCGATATGCATCTTGATGTTTATAGTTTTTGATTACTTTTGAGAAATGTATGCTGATTGTAATCTATTTCTGCATGAATACATAAAATCGATTAGTCATCAGAAATTGAATTTTGTTTGGTTTTCCCCGTTGGATTCCAACGGTTCTATGTAATTGGAAATAAGGATAATTGCTTTTATATCAACAATCCAATGTTTGTTGAATTTTGAGGACTTTTTTTTGTTTCCATCTTTTGATGTAATTAATCGTAGAAAAGGTCAGTTGTTGTTGTTTTTTTTTTTTCTTCATATATGACTTTGCGTGCTGCCAACGGTTTGATCGAACAAGCTTGAGCACTTACTTGATTCCGAACCGTCGATGACCGATGATATATACGCTGGGAATTTACAAACAACAGACTCTATTCAGAATGTGCGCTGATACTCGACCGGAACACCATATTTTTCCCCATTTCTTTTTTAATTCTCGATCGCATACATTTTTTTTTACATATTCTATTCCTGGAATTTCAAAGTAAAAATGTACCGCAAAAATGGTTGCGTTTTTTTTAGAATGAGCGAGAAGTAAGTAAATGGACGAAAATGTGATTAAAGTAGAATCGACAAATGGTCAAAACCAAACAAAAAATTTCGAAAAACTATTTAAAATAGAAAAGTTCATACATAAAAGTATTACGACAAATATTTATGATATGATGCATATTCCAAAGTCGCTTATAGTTTAAATTATATGAAAAGAATTTGACAAACAGAAACAGCACCAACAAATTGACAGGCAGGAAGATAACCGAAAAAAATATGAACATAGATAAAATCAAAAGTCAGGTCACACCGTAAAAATATGCCAGCAGACTTAAGAATGTGAGTTTCTATTTAGAAATAAAAAATGTATTCAGTATTTAGTATAGTATATGCAATTGGGAATGGACACGAGGCAACCGATCGAAAATAACAAACAAAAACGGAATCTAAAGCACAACGATACGAATATATCGAAGAGACATGAAATACAAAAAAAAAAATTGAACGAAAAAAAAAACTGGGCTCGGTATGTATATATGGTTAGTTACACTAAAATGACTTCATGCTTACAGCATGCCAACAGAGGAAACAACAACATACGGCCGCAACATAATGTTTACGAAGTGAAAATGCATCGCGAAGAAAGAGTCATCGCTTTGTGTTGTTGGCCAATGTGGTGTGCGTGCTTGCGCGTGCATTTCGTCTTTTCTGTGTTTCAGCGTTCCACCATTATTAAAGGCAATGATGTTGGATTGTGAAGCCTCTCAAACTACAATCTTTAGCCAAAATATGGCTTTGAGAAACATAAAAAATAAAATAAAACAGCAAACGAGAGAGAATCATTCACAAGCAGGCACAGTAATAATGATGAACAAAAGCAGCGCAGCTATATTATAAGCAACAACAGCAACGCCGATGCTAATGCTCAAAAGAATCGAGCTACAAACAATTGAGTGTGTGTATGAGTTTTATGGTAGAATCGGTGAACACCGAAGCACAAAGTTCGCTGAACTCATGAAAGTGCCCGCGTGCATTGCTGTGAATGTGTAAGTATGTACATGAATGTATGTGTGAGAATTTGATTCGTGTGTGCTCTTCTTGTTGTTTTCTTTTTGTTTTTATGTTCTTTTGTTAATTTCGTGCGCTCGAGCACGCATTTTTTGATACTATAAACTAAACAATCTGTTTACTGTGCTGTTGCTCACCACGATTTAAAACGATCTACTGCAATCGCATCACAAAGCACATATCGTAAAGATGGCTCGAAACAAAACATAATCGAATATTGTTAAGAGTTTTTTGTGTGTACAATTCACATACACTACAGTTCACTGCCGCTGCTGCACCGCCACCACCACCAACAGCAACAACAACAAGATCGAACGAAATGTGCAAAGTACACACAAAGAATTAAAGAAATCATCTGATGCTCGATATGTATTATTTCGCACAGGGAATTCTTTTGGTGCAACCTAAGAGAGAAACTATGATAAATCTGGTTTACAACGAAAGCAGAAAAACCTATGGGATAAACGAACTTGAATTTTAAAACGAATAAAAAGAGAACAAAGACGAAAGAGCGAAACATAGAAAAAAAACGAAAATAAAATACACACCGATTCAAATTAAAACATATTCATATATATTATCGTTTTCGAGCATTTAAAAATGTCGATAAAACGACAAAGAATGCATACTCAAACTAAATAATGATCTCGTCAAATAAATCTACTTCAAATTTAAGTTTTAACCACCGATTAGATGCCATGAAATAACAAATACGAAGCAATCCAATAAGATTGCGGTAACAAGGCTATGAGAAAGAATCTAGTGAGCTAACTAAAACGAAAAAAAAAAACAAAAAAAAAAAAACGAAGAGAATTCTTGAGATAGAGAAAAAAGAGTTGAAATGATACCGATAGCAGTGAGAATAATACGATCCAACTCTTTGTCTTTATTCGATAGAGAACCGAAGGTGTGTACATATGTTTGAGCCAAAGTATATAGAAAGTAGAAGCGCATTGAATTTAAAACAGATAGACACAACAAGAAGATTGATAGAATACAGAATATACAGAAAAAAATAGCATTACAAACGAACAGTGAAACAAGACCATATCGAAAGGGTTCAATATCTATAGGATGAAAATCGAGTTTTATCATTTGTTTGTCGTATAAATAGCATTACTATCTGGACTGGATCGGCTCTCATAATAAATAAGGTGGCTGCACGTATAGATTTTCTCCATCCCATATTCACTTTGACATAGTGTCGCGGTACGCGCACAACAGCACATCGACATTGATTATGTGATCGAATTCAGTTCTAGGCACACCAATAACGTACATTTTCCAATTTTGTCTGTTGTTGGCGACGCTATCTTGTTTGCTTTTGTGGCATCACAAATAGCTTTTTACTTTGATAAATTTTGCGGTTACCAATCGATTGAGTGTTAAGTTGGCTCATATAAAACCGAGTCGAGTTTTTGAAGTTTTCAACAATCACCACCAATGTGGGTGTTGTGTGAACCATTTTCCTCGACCAATCGATCCATTTTATTTTCTGCATATATTATCGAAACACTTTCGATTTTCACACCTTTGTGATTTTATATCGCACATTTTATTCTAATGAAGTATTTAAGTCCATTCAATTACACTTATAAATGATGGAAATCAATCATTTTAAATGAATTCATAGGAAACACCATTAAAACTACGAAACTCGAAATTGTTATTTTCGCAAACACATCTCGATTATCCATAAATTGTGTAAAACTAAATTTTCAATTTACAAATTTCCATGTGATTGAAAAGTCGAGGACGAGTTTGATGTGATGCCGGTAGTGATGAAACTAAGTGTATAAATTAGTCGAATTTAAAAAAAAAACGTTCGCCCACATGTGTGCTCTGATTTGAATCAAAATCAACACTAAAAATACTTTGGGGAAAATTCAAATCGTTGTGCTCTAGTTGCGAATCGCTTAAGGTGTACCGAAATTATTGTCGTCGTCGTCGTCGCTGTCTCCATCAGGCTACTATACCGTTCTAGTTTTCAAGCTGTTTTCCCTGTTTCTTTTCATTATCTCAAATATTTATGCTATTCATATATTTGAAAATACAAAATACCGACTTTGTGTCATCAAAAATGATTTATTCATCTGAAAACAGTGACATGTACATAAAACGCCACTTAATGACCAAAATCATCGCCAGTGTTGACAAAACCGATAAATTTCTAGATCAAAAGCAAATATTAATGCGAATGTGACAAGAGACACAGAGATAATTCCCATCTTTTTCGCGTGCACATCGCTCTTGCTATCTCCCCATCCATTTATCGGTATGCTAAAATTCGATATGAAGTTTTCAGTATTAAGCTGTGTATTATCATTTGCAAACTATCAGCGATGAGTGACTGTTGACTGGCTTAAAAGTTTAAACAGTGTGTTATTTATGTTTGGTATATCTTCATTTCACAGTTGAATCATATGACGTCGGTATGAGTGTGAACACGAACACTGCACACCGCTATTAGTCCGACTGTTTGCAGCGTCATTTCCAATATTATCATCAGTGAAAATTATTTATTTTATTTGCTTCCACTTGCTGAATGGAAACAGAGAAATGTTTGTTTTTAATTCAATGTTTTCTTTCAATCTCTCGCTCATCTCTCTCTCTCTCCCTCCATCTCTTTTTCGCTCGTATGATGTTTCTTTTTTCAAATGCAGACTAAACATCCATACCGATGGCCGAGAAATTGTAAACAAGAACTGCATTTACATTTACACCAAACAGAAATTCAAACTCACGTACACACTGTGTGTGTAGGTCGTTTGTGGCAGGGCATAGTATAAACAAATAAACCCGTACACACATACACACGTAGATGAAAGCAAACGATATTTTGAACTTAGTGCACTTACAATTTCAAACAATTACTCATTATGTCGGTTTACAGCGAATGGAAAACACATTCAAACTAACAGAGTAGAAAAGTAAACGAAAACATCGAGAAAACAATACAAATAATAAGTGACCGACGTAACGTTCTACATATGATTTATTTTTCTTTTCTGTTGTTGTTTCGTTTCTTTTTCGGTTGGAAAATGAAACTCAATAAACTTTAATTACGACAAGTTCAGTTTTCATTTTTTTTCTTTTCTTTTCGAAATGGTTTTGAAATGGAAAATAGAATCGCGCGGCTGCCGTTGCATAGTTACACACGGTTAGCTTCAGGGTTCCTTATGCGATCGTGGCTCGAATTCGAAATTTAAACGATAATCAACGCAATGAAATAATCGTTTAGATCCACAAAACGAATTGCAATTTGAATTTCTTTTTCGTATGAAGCGGAAAAAATAAAATGCATACGAAACACACTCTAGGCAAAATGGGGGCCAGATATCGGAAATCATAATTAACACACAAAATTGTGAGAGTTTGAATGAGGCACAAAAAAAATAAATAAAGAATAAATATGACATGAGCAGAAAAACGAGCGTGTGAGTGTGTGTTTTTTATGGTCATTGCTGCTTGTGAGTTTCAATTGCTGAGTAATAGTTGCAACTTCCCTACAATAACAACTCTCGTTGTCTATAATGGATAGAGCAATTGTCTTGTGCAATTTGTTTCTGTACAAACCACATGATTGAAGTCATTTTGAATCCAACCAAATTGTATGCAAAATGCTGTTTTATATATATTTATGCATATAGGTATAAATAAAAGAACCGTTTCAAATGAAAGCGGCATTCTCTTTCTCCAAGAAAAAAACTATCTTGATAGAGAGTGGACAATCTTTAGAACTTCAAAATAGCAAGCATTTAGAAGCGTTTGCAAAATCACACAAAAAACTGTATGGCCATAAGCAAGAAATGATGTTGCTGATACGATTCTGCGAATGCTTGAGCATGATTTACATTGAATTTTAAAGATCTGAATTAAGAAAGGGGGAAGGAGAGAGAGAGATCAAGAGAAAGAGAAATTGAGCGAAAAATAAATCGATCTATGAATACCCTCACTGTAACTGTCAATTACATAAATTATTAGTGTTTGAATTGTTCGTGATCTATATGGATTGAAACATGCCTTTGAACCACATTCCATTCGATTATTTCACATTTCCAATTATTATGCGCGACTTTTGTGTTTGAATCAATTTCGACTACAATTCGATGCAAATTTAATCGGAAGTCGGTTTTATGTTGCCGTCGAATAAATTGGTTGTTCAATTGTTCGATGCATGCACGCGGCCCAATAAAAACGAAGAAACACGACAACGACTGAAGAATTGCAAAATTTATTTTATTTAAAGTTATTGTAATTATCTGTGACAGAGAGATAGCGAGAGAGAAATTGGTTGCAACGCTAAAAAAGACTATGTGGAAAAGTCAATGGGTAGATAGCATTCGTTGAGCATGCATATTTTTAATATTTCAATAGAAATGCAGGCAAAAAAAAGACTGTGCCTACTGTTTATATATGTATACAATAATGGCGTTTTTTGTTCCGTGGGCATAAAGATACTCTTTCTCACTCAATCGTTCTGTCGACCGTTCGAACTTTGTAGCATTTGTAATCGAGTGCTTGTGTTCAATGTTGCTGTACTTATCTATTACGTATATGTAAACGTTCACTGTTTGAAATTTAGCCGCAACATATAGAACAAACGGGCTACTCTCTCATATCCGTCTATCACAATCGCATCTCACACTGTTGTTCTCGTCTTACTTTCAGTTGAATATCTTTGGCATAGCATCGCATGTGTTCCGTTCCATGTAGTACTTTATGATAGGAACAATCCATGTGTAATACAATAAATATACGATGGTTTGTCTTCTTCTTCTCTTCTCGTCGTCTTTTTCTACTTCTTCTTCCTTTTTTTCTGTGCTATATGTATAGGTTTGTTTTTTTCTGCTTTGGTTTTCTTCTCGTTTGATGAAGTGTTGAAAAATGTGGCTTTCAACTCGAAAACTGCAGCTTTGAGTCGAAAGAACATAATAAAATGTAACACATTCATCGTCAATGTGAGTTCCATAAAAATATATTTATATACGAAATGGTTAAAAGTAAATGCTGCGCGAAAAAAGGGCGAAACGTAACGATTTCTTTTTGGTATTTTATTTGCTGTAGTTTGCCAAAGTATGTGAGTGCTCGCGTAAACGGTCCCACGTACACATCAAATGGCAAGATGCGATTCACGGGCACAGAACAAACGTAAGTAATATTATTCTAAGCGCATTTTTATGGATATTCCAACGTACACAACACACATACACAAGACGTCGACGCTTTCTTTTCACCTCAGGCACATATCTCACTTAATATTTTTGTTATTTGATTTTGATAAATGTTGCATACGTTCAAGGCTCACTTGCGCTGCATCATTTTTTTGGTGATGGTGTTGTTGTTCTTGTTGTATTTTTGGTGCTTGTTGTACATATTATAGGATTTTATTTCATTTCCACTTTTTTCCAAGTACTTTTTTTTTGCTCGCCTATTTGCACCTAAACTGAGCCGTTTAGTTCTTAATTTATTTGCCACTTACACTTTAAGAATGACGAACGAATAAGAAAAACGAAAGACACCAAGAAAAACCATTGCATTGACAAAGAAAAGGTGAAGAAATTGAAAAATAATATGCTGATACATACAAGTGTGTGTGTGTGTATGGCGCATTGACTCGGGTGCAGTGCTTCTTTGATTGACGTTGTTCAAAAAAAATTCAACGAAAAATTAAGTGTAATGCAATATACAAAAGTAATATGTTCTCTTCAACTACGTCGGAACATACGTTTTGGATGATGGCAAGCGAACACATTGTTTTGCTAAAGTGAAAGAGAAACAGAAATAAAAGCCCTAAAAAGCAATGAAGTTATGTTGCTGATGTGAATGTGCATTACGCAATCCCATAACAATCGATGTTCAACACTGCAACGAGAACAAAATACATACAGCGAGAAAGAGAAACTAAAAAAAAGAGTTCCAAAGCACCGAACTACAATTATTTATTACAGATAGAGGGCAAATGCAATTGAAGCCTTCGTTACATACATTTGGTTTGTTTTGTTTCAATTTTCGCCTATTTGAAGCATGTAATAAACGAAACTCATCGTGAAAATACCACAAATTTAACTCAGAATCAGTGATGGAGAGTGAAAGAAAGAGAAAGGGAGAAAAAAAAACCATCGACCCGAATGGGCAAACACTAATAACAAAATCCATTTTAACGATTATTGGCGCTGTAAAAACGAATGTCCAACATAACAAATACAATATAATCTAACGACAAGTACACATAGAGAGTGTGAGAGAGAGAGAGAGACACTCTGGGGTAGAGAGGCAGAAATACACGTACCAACAAATCATGGGCTCATTTGTTATGTGTAATTTCTTTGTATAAAACATCTTGTTATGCTTTATTTTTATTTTCACATTAATCGAAAATTTTCACTGTTATTGTTGTGAACTAGTTCCATCGTGTCATGATGTTGTATGCTCAAAATGCAATTGTTTCATTTCGTGCACTAGTTATATCGCATGTTGTATTCAATCAACGCAAAAACGTGTTGCTTACACGTGTAATGAGTGCACGTGTGCTTTTTCTCTCTCTCTCTCTCTCTCTCTTTCCTCTTTTCTTATTTAGAAAGCTTCTGTCCATATTATTTTGGTGTTATTGCGCTCAACAGATAAGTCCATCTCTCACTGCTTACATTGGACTTGGCGCAATAACTAGACTTGACTATCCATATTGAAATCATAATGATGACCAAAAAAACACATACCAATGTATGCAATAAAGAGAATCAAGATCAAGCAAATCAAATTTATTCAGTGCAGTTTGGTTACAAGGAGAGAAAATAATATATATGTGATCATAAAATATAATTGGGCATTTTCCAAGCGAAGAAGTGAAAATGGAATTATTTTTGTAATGGCATGCTGAAAAGCCAATTCAAAATAGGATCAATTGATAAAGCCGCCAGTCAACATGAGGAAAAAGAAGCATGATGTCTCTATCCATCATGCATGGGAGAGAGAGAGAGAGAGTGAGAGGGAGAGAAATTATGCAAAAGTGCAAATATAATTCGCTTGATTTTACTCATTCTCCCATTCATGGTCATTAATTGAATTTATTGCTCGAATAATAAATGGACACACATTCCAATCACATTTTTCTTCCTTTTTTTCCTCTGCCATTTCTCACTCTCTCCGCATCTATATCAATATTTTCATTTACAGAGTTAACCACGAATTGAATTGCAGTGTTAATGAAATGTTGATTTATATTGAATAAAGGTGAACTTTATTTTAATTTTTATTCCAATAAAAAATGATTATACTGACACATATAATGGTTATTATTATAATTTAGGGCATTGAAATCAAAAACAAAAGCGGTCACACAAACGTTTTTCCACATCGAGTCAGTGCCATTGATTACAATAATTACGTATTAGATGGCATCCATAAATTTACTATCGTTAACATTTCAATTTTCATAAATGGCTATTATCACTGCGATACACTTTATCAAATGCATAATAATAATGACAATAAATGCGTATGACGTGAGAGAATATTATGAATAAATACTTTTTTCGATTGAACGTAGAAATGAAGCCTTTTTAATTAATATTGTTCACTGTCGTCGATTATTTATCATGATTGAATTTGCATGCCCATTAATTGTGTTATGCTTTCAATTCAAGTTCAATTTGTGAGCACATTTTTATTTTAAATACACAGACATTGCCTAGCGGACAGTTTGCGTTTCTGTTGATCAATGTTTTCAGTTTTGTTTGTAAAATCGATTTTATTTCTCCGATTCATTCGTTCGATTCGATCGCAAATATTGTACAATGTTTGGTTTTTGTTCATCATTTTTTTATGCGCGATGATATGATTTCTGATATAAAATAATGATTTCGTACATGTGTGTATAAAGTATAATCAAAAACACAAAATCCAACTGAAATAAAACTTGTTAGCCAATTGTATGTGTAACACGAGCAGCTGTATAACCATTTTTGTAAACATCAAATACACATAGGGAACATTTTCCGGAAATAATCAACCATTTAAAACTAACAGTTGCCGTATAATTTTTTTTTTGTTGCTTATACTATGCGAGGGAGCACAACCATGCTTTGTCCGTTTGTTCCTGCGTTTTATTTCAAATTTTTGTATAAGTCTGTGTTGGCATTTGTTTATTTAACTGAATGTGCATACATAAACGTTCTATTCGCTAATATTTGCCATATTAAACCCAATGCTTCTGATGTAAACTCTCAATTCAAATACAAACATCACATACAAATTCGGACTATTTTGAAATTGTTGTTTCGCATCATTGAGAATATGTGAGGTTGATGCATGAATATTTCGGAACTAAAATCTATCTCTCTTTTCTCTATATCTGGAACATTTTGCAAAGATTCAAAATCATTTTGTTATGAGCAATTCAATGGCAATTCTACGCACAAAAACATTCTCCCTCATTTAAAAAAAGAAAAAAAAAGAGAACGATATTACTTCATAAGAAGTGGTGGTTGCTTGTCAGTTATGTCAAAACCAATTTGTGTACTATCATTGATAAATGAACGTGTTGCTTGATATGCTTTCAATTATTTCAAAATTGGTATGAAATTTGGTGCTTTCAAAAGCTGAAGCAATGTCGAGATATAAGAACGTATCTTATCAAATACACAAAACCCGGCAAACGTTGAAGACAATATATATATGTATATATATTAATTCGAGTACATTTCACTTTAAACGTTTCAAAATTGTTTTGGATGTGACATATTTTATCGACAGAGAAAAAAAATACCAACGACAATTGTCATAATATGATAAACTATAAATACACAAATGCTAACTCCTATATCGCTGCTTTTAACAATGTTTTGCTTCAATTGTGTTGTAATTCAATTTGTTCTAAATTATATCGAGTGGTGAAATGCGTTGTTTTGACAATGTGTCTATATATCCGAGTTATATGTGGATTTCAAAGCATCTGTTAATATTTGTGAAAATAATTGAAAATTTAATGAAATAATTACCGATTCGCATCATCTCGAAAGCATTAGCAATTTTACAAAGCATTAGAATCAACTTTTAATGCACATAAAGTAACACAACGATAATTGAAGGAATGTAGTCTCGCTCTCTCTCTCGTTCTCTCGTTTAGTAAGCCGATTTATTTTTCAGACAATTTCCTAATTCGATGTTATTTCGTTTAATCAACATAAAAGTACGACAATTTAACTTTTTTTTTGCAATTGAAACTGGGGTAACGCTTTTAATGAACTCACTTATGTCGTTGTTGTCGTAATCTCTCTCTTTCTGTACATTTTTCTGTTCTTTGTTTTGCATGCTTTTTCTATCACTTTTGTGAGAGTGCCTCATTTAATTAATTAAACATGAAATCCCGGTAATAGAAAATCTCTCAGCACAATGTTTGAAATCATTATGAATAATGTGATTTAAAGTGTTCTTCTTGGTTGTGTTATTTTACCTCCAATCATGTGCAATTGTTTCAAATTTGCATTGAGAATAGTCATTGATTTTAGCACATCAATACATACAATAAAAAATGTTGTATAATTTAGTTTTGTTGCTTAAAGTCACGGTAAAGTGCTTTGCATTTTGCTTTTGATTGGATGGGAATATGGAGAAAAACACGATTTTCGTGATGAGTGGAAAAATATGCATCGCATTGCGTTGAAATCGTATCGGTAGCAATTGACGACGGTTAAAAAAAGGTAGTTAATAAATCTAGCACTGGCATCTGTAAATGGTAAATGGCCAAGCAAAGTTACTCGTGCATTTCATTGTTAGCCATGGTTTTCTTCTTTAGCATTCAGTGCTAAACCCAACCAATTTCAATACGGTTCGCATGGCGATGCAATGCAGTAAATGCGATCAAAATGGAAATGTATACAAAAATACACTTCGACGAATAAGCGGTAGTGCGAGCTCAAGAGTTTTGGATGCATGTGAATCAAACCAGTAGCCAAATAACATTTTGTGATACCCGCATGACTGAAATACAAATACGTATAAGAAAATGAAATTGCACACCTCTAGCTTTAGATTGTTCGCCTCACCGATGCATATGTGAATGCAATATTACGAATAAGTTTCTCGAGAAAAATAGCAAGAGAGAGAGAGAGAGAGAGAGAGAGAGAGAGGGAACAGGGGGAGACGACTCATGTTATCTACATTGTTTGTGACTCTATTCAATGTAACGGGCTGTTTGAATGAAAATTTCTCTCTGGCCGCACACAAAACAGTAGCACCGCATACCAAATATGCAACTGGTCATTTGATCATGATACACGAGCATCGATATACTTTGAACCAGTTTATAAATTTGGTAAACAAAAAAAAAGCGTATACTGGCGCATACAAAGTTTTATCTATTTGCCACGTGCACGTTCGCATTCAACGTAAAATGTACACATTTATCGCAGCGAGAACAAAACATGCAGCATTTTTAACGAAGCTAATTTGCAATTACTTTTGTAAACCGAATAATTGATTCCAGCAGTGGGCCAAGTTACGTCGAATGAACAACATGCATATCAGTAACTTCGAAATGCATCTCATCCAACTTTGGCTCTTAAACAAATTCAAACTTTTAGATTTTCATATCATGATTCATAAACATTCATGATTCACAGTGAAGCTACAACTACCATGGTCATGCTGTGTATTTGATACTTGTCCAATACTATGGTTTAAATATTCAAATCCAAATATTTTTCGACGCAAAAGACGACTCTTAAATAAAAAACAAATCCGTTTGACTAAAATTGATTTGAATATTTGATGTTTTTCTAGGTGATTCATATGTGTAAACTACTAAAAATAATGTTTCATAAAGTTTTTCAAAGGAATTCGTTTGTACGCATTTTCGAATGATTAATGTGAATTCCAGCGAGAGCAGATGACGCATTCACATATCCACATTGACTTTTGCATCTTCGAAAATTCACAACACATTTTATACATGACGTTAGACTTAAAACTCCATTGACAATAACAGCAGCAGCAGCAACAACAACAACATGATCAACCACCGCAGCAACAGTTGATGGTTTAACGATTAAGAAATACCGTAAGTTTGCTTTATAGTCACAAATGGAATTGGCTTGTTGCGAATGAACGAATGGGCGCGCGCGTGTAACACCTAAAAGTGCTATACTAGCTAGCACCAGGTCGATGATTCATAATCTGAATGTTGTGTAAACAAGTTTTTAGCTTTACCACATGGCATTTCACAAACACATACACACGTGGATTCTGATTCACATTCACATACATGAATCGATCTAGGTGTCGATTGAATCGAACAACTACTACATCGAATTGACTTGAATTGATATTGTGAGAGTGTGTGTTGGATAACGAGAACACGAACAGCTACAATTGCTACATAATAGGTGGGCGCTTGATCAAAACGTTTTGCCACACGTTTTAAGAATTGATAGCCTCTATACAGCATTCACTAGTTTGTATTATGGATGTGTTATTCTCATTCTTGCACAACAGCAACGACAACAGCGACGAAAACGATGGTGATAGCACTGATGATGACGACGACAACATCGAGGAAAATCCGACCCAAAGAAAACGAGATAGGTGTGCATTTTATTTTTCGAATGTGGAAAAAAAGAACCATTGACGCGAAAGATGCAGACAAAATGAATGGCACACATATACACGTATATCGATTAGTGCGCTCTCTCACATGTTTGATGAACCTTACCACATATTATATCGATGCGGCTAATAATAGCCTTCCATTTAACTATGAATGAAAAGTTTTTCGGAAAATATTTACATTGTCACTCAATATTCAGAAATCCAATGTTTTGAACGTTGCATGTGATTGTGTATATCAACCACTAATGGACTTAATCATGCATCATTCGTTCAAATGATAGAGTAACCATTGCATAATTTGATTCGGTTGAATGGATTATTCAGAATTTAGTATATTTATGTTCGTTTAGTTTTAGTTGATAAAATTCCATATTATCTATTGGACCGCTTAATCGAAACACATCCAGTTTCTCATATAAGATTTGAATATTTCAAAGTGATGTTGTGAAAAAATTTTCAAAATGAAAACGACATTAATTTTTCATCGATCGACACTGAAAATAGGTTTTGCTATTTTATTTTCACACCGAGTCACCGACACTTTGATACACGGACCAAGTGAAAACTATCGCCGATGCTAGTCAAAACAATACGAAATTGATAATTGGGCAAACACAAATGACATGATGATGCTATATAACTAAACAAAATAAATCACAAATTACATGAATAATTGTTCACTCTATTCTGCGGAATACATTATTTTTTGCTGTGCTTGTAATCAAAGTAAAAGTCAAATAATGTTCACATTTGATAGGTCCAAATTGGAGATTTGTTACAGATGTGATCTCATTTATTTTCCTTACACCGCTCACGCACACATGTTCAATTTACGGTCTGTCACTGTTTGTCTGTAATCGAATTTTTGGCCAATGGAAACCAAACCAATTTATTTGGGTTTCTTTTCCTATTTGATAAGTTATTTAGTTGGTATAAAGAAAAGAAAAACGTGTTTTTCCAATTGATGACATTGTCTGTCGAAATATAAACAAATAGACACTAATCAAGAACAGAGAATGTTAATCAAATTTCCATTTGACACATACTCCGAATCATTTATGCTCGTTCAAATGAAAAATAACATAACCACCACCGCCACTACCATGGCAATGGTATCACAATCAGTGCACACAATTCGAAACAACACGTACTTTTCTAATGCAGCCTATTCCATTCTGGAAACGATTCAGTGCTTTTAAAGCAATTTCCGGAAAGTTAAGAACACTTGACATTGCACCAAAAATAACAAATACCTCTTCTTTTATTTCTCTCTCTCTCTCTCTCTCTCTCTCTCTCTCTCATCCTTTGAAGTCAAGTATATAATTATTGGTAGTGAAAATAAATCATACGATTTTTGTCTCCATTTTTCATTTATTGAACAATTGCCGATTGATCGAATGGAAAACCAACATTGGAAATTGATATTAAGTCATTGTCGCTCATGATTACCAATAATTATTGCGCCTATTCATGTATTTTTTGTGAGATCTATCGCCGTACGACGAATATAATAAATCGATCCTTTTGCTCGTTCCGAAAAAATTTCAACCAGAACATTGAAAAATTTAGTTTATTTTTGCACAATACCACAGCAAAATTGCAAAAAGCACTTTATATATCTAAGAGTGGATTATGTTCAAATGCGAACACTTGTGCGGCTATTCAACCTTTCTTCGTGTTCCATGTCATTTTCCATATATTATCCTTTGAACTTATGGCAGACCATTTGTGAGGTTTTAACCTTGTTGAACTCTCGCGTCAGTGAAATGAATCAAAAGCAATATGGTTTCACGCACTTAACGCATATTAAGATGTAATCATGCATAACTTCTAATTAGATATTATGTTAAACGCAAAATTTCACCATTATAAACCAATAAACAGCAATAATTTCAGAGGAAAAAAAGGAACTAGCACGAGTTGTAGCTGGAAAATGTTCATTCGAGTGCACACTTGAAATGCACAAAAGCACACTTCATACTTGCAACGATTTGCAACACAGTGGCAGGTTAAAAACTTCCACCTCTCAATGATAGAGTCCATGTATAATTTAGTATCACTTGAGCGCCGAATCCCACAAAAAATAGATAAATAGTTAAAGAACGAGAGAGAGAAATAAAAAAAATGCACAAACACAAATCGTTTTATCCGTTGTGTTATAATTTAATAAAAAAAATTTCCTCTCTGCAGTCATGAGTTTCATGCTTAACAACTTTGTCGCTCCACGACATTTGAGATTTAAATCTAAATGTCGTTATTTATGAATAAAATAGAAAAGATAATTCTAAAAGGCTATAGTTTCACTTCGCATTCACCTAAGCGCTTCTCATAATTTAATACAATTATGGACTGAAATAGGCGATAGTGATGTGTTTAAATATAATCGGTTACATTCATTACAGAGCTCAATAGACATTTATGCTCAATGAAATATGTTCATTGTGAATGTGCGGGCAACGTATCTACCAACATTCTCCGACGAAATTTTAAGTAAAATTTTCTTGATGCTGGTGCGTTGTGAGCTCTCTTTGTGTAATATTCTCATTTTACTGTAATATGAATATCTGCTTCTATTCACAGAGATCATTACAAGTTTTGTTAGTTCACATCAAAAGGGAGCACAGTTAAAGTGACACGAATCGCTATCCTTGACATTTGAAGCAGAAAAATACGGCAAAATTCAAATCAACCCTGAAAAGTAGGCGGCATATACCAGAATTGGATTTGCACTGACAGTGAGTTTAAGAATCTTACAAAGTTTGATTCAATTTTGATGTTAAATTACCGTAAGCTTTTAGATTTTCCTCAATGATCCCATACCATTATTTATTCACACACACGCACACACATTGAAAATTAATAAAATGAAAAATGCTTTTTTTTCCATCGTTTCGTTCAGGATCGAGAGAAATGTGTCGTGCGTAAGTGTTGTGATGAGGGTTAAACGTTCAGAAATGAAATTGCATATCAAGTGGATAAAAATCTCAATAATAGAAATTTCTTCATGTTTCGTGTTAGATATACATATATTCGAATGAGACGGCACGCATGTTATCTCTAAATACGCAATAAAAAGAAGCAACCGCCAAAGCGGCAACGATGTACAAAATGGAAGATATAGTGGAGTGGTTTTTAGACGAAAAATGGTAACACATGCGGATGAAATAATGAAAGAAGACACATTTTTATTTCAAACATTAAATGCCAAGGTTTATTTTCCGTCGTACCGTTTCTAATCTTTTTACATATCATTGTTATTCTGAGCATCTTTCGTAGCTACTTCAAGCTCTCTTTCTCTCTATCACTCTCTTTATTTAATTCTCAATATCCAACACTGTCTTTGGATATAAAAAAAAGCCAATACCGTACTGTATGAAATGTGTTCAGCACTCTATACTGCGAATGCACAACAACGTATCACTTTACGCATCAGTTCGTTCACAAAACCTTACCTAATTTCAAAGAAATTAGAATAAATGCGTTTGATATACATGCCCGCGAAAGGTAGCAAGGATGTGTGTAATGGTTGTCTTTGGTATTGTTTAAGCCTGATACACACACACACACACACACACACACACTTTACCTCAACGAGAAAAAGTGAAATATTTACACACGACGTATTGCAATTTTTGCCATCTTTGGTACGAATAAAACAAAGCAACGATATTCGAATCGAAAGATGCTGCGTCGTTGACACAAAGGATGCGTGGTTGTTACGCATATGTTTGATTAAGGTAGTTCTTATTGCAATACTGATTACTGTTTTCCGTCACTGAGTCTTGAGTTAAGTCAATGCTATGTTCAAGTATCGCACGCATTTTGTGCTAAATTGAATCGAAATTAGTGGTAAATAAAAAATAATATACACACATTTCCATATGGTTGACATTATTTTCAAGCTTCCGTTTGATTTCATACGATTATTATGTGACATGTCACTTACACTCTTCATACAAAATTCGAACATTTGTTTGGTGGTTGTGTTTTATTTTCTTTTTTTCGTGTGCCGCAAAGTGCAAATCAACTTCTCAAGGTTAGCAATTTCATTCATTCACTGTGCCAATGTCAGTCAATTTTCCCCAAAGAAAGATTATTCCGATCTGGTTTTACATATCTTGATAATAATAAGACTGTAAAAACACACATACACACTCTCTCTTTCAATCTTTCTCTGGCGAACATCCATGTTGAACATTGCGTAGAAGCATGAAATTCAATCACTTGAACATTTTTAATGCACATCCAATTTCACGAAGTGTATCAGGTTAAACGATAATGAAATTGAATCGGATTGCTCATTGATGTACATTGTACATACACAAAAATGTACGCACATTCTCTGTGTCTCTCGGTCCAATCACTTTTTCTCTCCCTTTCGGTGCTCAATTATAAAGAACAACATCCAACACCGAAGTTATGTGTACTGAGTTAATTGGCAACTTCAATGAAAATTATTAAAAGGCTAGGTGTGTGTATTTAAATTTAATTCAATATTTAAATTATCACTCGAATACATATTCCATTGGAATGTTGAGTTTTGTTTCTTTTTTGTATTCCGAATCGCTCAATGAATAATACAAGCAATAATCATAAAAAAACGAACATAAAAGTAGCCGATTTGTTTCCTTTTCTACTCATTGCATAGTGTCTATGTGTGTCTGTCAGAGCCCGTGACTGTGTCTACATTTGTATTTCTATTCGTATCAAACAAATTTAATTTTCGAATCAGCGTCGCTTTTTACGCTCTCGTCTTTCTCTTCCTCGTTGTCGTCACGGCATGTGTTTGCTGACTTAAAATCGTTTGGCTGGCGTTCAAAGTAAATGATATTTTTTTTTATTGAAATTCTATTTCATTTTCATACTGAACATACATTTGCATCGATTGAATGAGAGACACGCCTAATTGTTATTCAGATCGTCAAGTTCGGGACTATAACTTGTAGGTATGTATATTCAAATGAGCAGACCGTAAAGTACGTAATTTGTATTACGTGAAGAAATATATAGTATAGCGCACATGGATGTATTAGGGTTTAAGTCTCGGTTTGGGTTTATTGCACTTATTTGTAACAGGTAAAACATCGATTGTTGCCCGTTGGATTTTTTTCACTGCTTTCAAACTAATGCAAGGGTGAGAAAGGACGAGCGTGTATTTTTTTTTCTTCTCAAACGTCCGACAATGTCACAAATACTTCAATGTGACTTGATTACAGTTGATTTTCTTTCCCGTTCCCTTTCTCATCTATGAATGCGTGTGAATAAATTGAAGTTGAAATCTACTATTCGGTTGATTTGAAAACCGAACCCTAAAAAAACTGTTCTTCAATTTTAACTTCAACAATCGACAAATGCATAATATAAGCAAAATTAAAACCAAATCAACATTCGATCGGGCTGATCACGTCCGCCTCTACACTCCATTTGTTTTGTTTTATCCATATTTAAACGTTTAGCGATCGTTGTTTGTTATGTTTTGGCTTCTCAAATTATTCCTGTTGTTATGATTGCAGTTGCCGTTGTCGTGGTCGTGGCTGCTACGCTTTGCGTTGTCGACACTGTGACTCAATGCAGACAGTGTACAATTGAACATTGCGTGCAGACAAAATAAAAACCTTACTACGCAAACCAATTTTAATATTGTCCGCGTTACTGTATTCGATTTTCGGTTACATATCATGAAGGACACTGCGGTAAATTCAATAGCAATATTATTAATGATGGAATATAAATGCCAATTTTGCGGGAATGACCAAAGCATGAGTGGAATAGATTGAGTTTCTAGTTCGGCCATACATTTTATTTTTTATTTATGCTTTCACACATACAGTAGCGCACACATGCATGCAAAATAGATTTAACTCCATTTTCATCAATGACTTTATTATTATGGTTTGTAATGCATTTTATAAGCGTTTTGGTGTTTGTTCCACACACTCAATGGAAATCGACAATACGTTCGGTTTTGATACAAAGACGGTTAATGTAAGTATACCAACAGGAAAACTCAAAATTCTATCAACAAATGTATTTACGCATTCAGGCATGAATATTTCACGAGGTACCCGAGATCGAATGAGATGCCATTATGTTGTTTAAACCGAACCAGAGCCAACAGCTCTTAACCGCACATCGTTTGCTTTGCGATTTCAAATGCTGTTTTATTGTTGTCGTTGCTCAGCTGTCTGATACCCAACCATTTCTTCTCACATTGAGCACCAAATGTGTGAATATTTATGTGTCAGCTTGCGATGTTTCTTTCTGATATATATTTTTTTTCTCTGTTGTTGTTGTTATTGTTCACTCTTTATAACTGGGTGTCTCTGCTCGGCTCCCTTTATCGGGACAAATATATTCAAATTGAATTCTCACCACGAGATCCGCATTCAAAGCGTCGAATGAATTTTGAATGTGTTTAAAATTTTAAAATCGTAAAATGTATTTTTCAATTGTTCGCCAAAGCAAATGCAAAAGTCTCGAAGCTATCTGTTATTCGTTTTTTCGTTTCTTAAGTTAGATTCGTTCTACGGAACTTTTATTTTTGCCTTTTTCACTTCAGCTATGTATGTAAGCGTATGCATTATTTTCACTTTTGCTACAAACACAACGCAATCTCAGCTAAACAAATATCACGACAGAACATAAGAGTGAGATAAAGAAAAACACCGTAATCGACAACAAAGTACCCAGAGAAACTTTTTTTTGCACACATTTCCCATTCACAAAAAGAAACAAACCCAATTTATAGACCAGCTAAGAGTAGTTCAAGTCCAGAATGAGTATTTTGGCGGTGTCAATTTCAAAAACAGGTATAAAAAACACACAAGTTTTTGTGGATAGCTTAAAGAATACAATTTACTATCAAAAATAGCTTATATTACTGGTTAGGAAAAAGTCGAGAAAGCAAATCAATTCATAAAATCTTTGAACTTAGTTTCTGTTTGCATTACATATTTGTCAAAGCGAAGGGGTTTTCTTTCTCTACAAAAGTGTTTTAACCATTGTTCTTTTTCTTGTGCGATTGTGCGAAAAGAGCATAATAGCAGAGAAGTGCTTGTGACCGAAAAAAAACGAACTAAATCTCATAATGAACAAAAAGCAATCAGGAGAAATGATTTCATTTATCACAGTTGTTACATGCTTTGTTTAGTCAAACTTTTTTAACAACTGTGAATGAAGATACATTTCACATTTGAAAGATATGCTCTTTCATCTACGATGGATAACTAAGTTAAGGATGGCAAGACAACGAGAAAAAACACTGCACACAAGTAACCCTGAAAAGCATTGAGCGAATTACATGAATTGACTTGGTTGATGATGGGAATACAAAGACATTGAAAGGGAAAAAGAATACACGCAACTCAGCATATGATTCCAGAAAGTCACACGCACATTCAAGCTGTAAACATGTTTTTTTTTCCCTCTTAATGCTTTGGCGAATGGGAGAGATTGGCAAAAAAGACGATTGTCTGACTTGAGAATCAAAGTACATTTGCTGGATTGAATTCACTTTGAATCCTTTTTTCTTATTTTGTTTTTCGTGTAATTATTATAATCTCTTTGTCCTTTATTTTTTTCATCGTCAATGAAGCGGATCATCATTTGAAGAAGAACGCGCGTAATGCCAATCTGCTTCTCTAGTCTTTGTCTTTGGCTCCGGTTTTTATTATAATAAATCGAATGGCAAAGACAACGAAATAGAATCATCTGAGATACGCATCTTCGCATTACACATACATTAAATATATATATATATCCTTATCTATTCACGGGGCTTTGTTTCTTCTTTTTTTTAATTCTTTTTGCTCGCTTTAGTTGGTATGACAACCGTGTAATGGCACACTTGCATCGGAAATAGTGAAAAGATAACGAACACAGCAAATGAAAGAAAATTAATCTCACGTGTTCCAAGTGTTTACAAATCGGTTTGTTTGTCGTAATCATTAAATCACCGACCAAATTAAGCATGTGCGCCAAAGATTTAATGGACACAGACACAAACACAAACACATACTGAATGATGAGAATGGGATTCTCACCGGTTTTGGTTAAGCTACTAATGATTTCGTGGTTCATTTCCTTCCACATATTTCATCGTATGATGCGGTTTTCCAAAGTGAATTTGGTGTCGGACATTTGGTAGGCCGAGGATTTGAAGCATCAGCTATTCAATACATTCACACATACGTAAATTTAGTGTGTGTGTGTGTGTGTTCAGAATATCATTGCTGCCAGATATGATAAGCGACTCTGCATCAGTTTTTGTGTACTTTGCACGTTTTTTTTTCTTCTTTCGATAAATCTACCCATTCAAAGTTTACGTTTTGATAACGTGTGCCATGGCATATACAGTTAACATCGAATGGCATACGATGAATGGATAAAAAAAAAACACACACACACAAGTGGCTCGTTGATATGATAAATTTATTATTTAAACTTGGCCAGACACCGCTGAGTGACTATAATGCAGTAACAGCAGCATCAGCAGCAATTGAGCGACCAAAATATAATGGCACATAATTATATGCATAAAAAAAAGGCATTGCCGTTGTCAAAAGAAGTGAAAACTAAATTAACCAACTTACCTTGGCTTGAAATGTGATGCCATGAAAGAATGCCTGTTCAGCGTGCAATGGTATACGTAAATCCTGATCGTCACGGACCAAATCGTATGGCGTTGACGGCATTTTAAAATAATTCAATATCGCTGATTCGGTGAATTTGTAATATCATGAGATAAATTTCATTTTTTTATCACTTTTTCGTGAAAACGATTTATTGATTTCAACCGTTGCAGGGAGATTTTCTTGATTTTTGGCACTCATATACTTTTTGTGTGTGAGAGAAATTGCAAATGCGATTAATTTAATTACTCCACTCTGTTTTTTTTTCGTTAACTTTTTTGTGTGTATTTGTTATAACTTTATTTCTCTCTCTCCCGCGTTTTCTTTTTTTTTTGTTCTGAAAATGTGCGTTGCTTTGTACGATGATTTTGGTTGGTGTAAATTTTTGAAGCCAAAATAGAAATTCTAATAGAAGTGTGTGCAATCGTATGTATGCGTGCGTTGTCTCAATTAAGTTTCTGGCTGATTGCTTGCTATCACTCTTTCTCTGTTGCTGTCTGCCTCAGGTTGATTACAGTTACATCCAACGTAGACGAATGCTGTGTGTGATTGCTTATATCAATTGTTTGTATGCCCTTTTTATAGTTTTTTTCATCCAGTATTTATTTGTTTTGGAGGACAACGGATTTTTTTACTAAACACTAAACAGAAACAGAGAACAAAATCAAAGAGAGGAAAAAAAAGAAAAAAATGTCAGTATTTTCCAATTTTTTTTTATTTCATTGTATTTTTAAATTAAAGGGAATCGCAATGAAACGGAAAGTTTTCAAAACCAACAGCAGAACCAATTAAAACGACTGAGTCAGTGCTGCAAATGATCGAATTGTGTAAATTAATTGTATAAAAATGGAACATTATTATATGAGATAAATACGTATATGTTGAATGTGTTTAACGAAATTGCATTTAGCGCGTTGTAATTTTAATTTAGAGACTTTTTTATAGGAAAACCGCACATTAACTATAGTTGTATATACATAATGCCATGATATTAGCGTTAAAGCACGTCATCGCGATGACGACACACAGCACCGATGAGACGAACATCAATTGCCCGAATGAAATTCATTTGACTGAAACAACTGAGAAGATGTAAGTCATATTAGTTTTCGGCAGACAAAATATACACCCACGATTTAATTACTATCGCTCTGGCACTTTCGGTTAAATGGAATGAACAGTGAACACACACACACGCACGCACATCATAAACCAAATATACCGATTCGACAAAATGTGAATTTAAACAAACGAAACACACATTATTATTATATATAGAACGATTCTTGGATAGACACGATTACATAAACATTGATTCAAACAAATTTCTTTGCTTTCAATTTTTCAATTTGGTTGCGCGCCCGCTGCTTGACTGACTGCCTGACTTGCGTTTATAAAATTAATTAGAAGTAATTGGAATCCATTTAATTTGTTGTGAAACCTTTCAATTTAAAATTAAAATTGAATTTCATCTTTAATGCCGAATTTCGAATGCGCGATTTACACACAACACAGTTTGATATAATTTCAATCAACTATTTATTGTATGAAAGAGAAAAAAATCTATATAACTTATGCGAAATATTTGATGTCATTATGGTAAATATCCAATATTTTAGACAATCGTAAAATCGTACACTAAAAACTTCGCTTGCATTGCAATTCTTCAAGAGTTCGAAAATGGCCGATCGGGTGCAATTTATCTGTTGATCGAAAATAGACAAAAGCCACGTGAATTGGTTTTTCTTGGTTCTCGTTTGAAACTGATAGAACACATGTGGCAATAACAATAAAAAGCGTCTGAACCAAGAAGAACGGAATGACGGAAATCTTCTAAACAAATGGTGTGCTCTGCACAAAAAAGCCAAAAGAAAACTTGTGCAAATCTAATGATAAGAGATAAACAGCTGCAATGTTGTCAAGTGTGGTATTGACCCAATTTAGCTATTAACGTAATACCGTCAAATTGTCAGAGGTGCTTAGAAATTAAATGTTTCCGACAGAGAGAAAGATAGCAAGATCAAGAAAGAGAGAGAGAGAGAACGAGGATTTGTTCAGTTGTGTGGTCAACTTTCGTTGTTAGTTCAGAGTATATATTTCACAAAAACCATGTGTCATAATTATAGCAAAGTAATTGTTTTTACTTATTAACTACTATAAATATCACAAATTTGTTTTTTGTTAGTATGTTTGTTAAAGATTTTACTCGACTACGCAATGTGCGCACACTGCGAGCAAAAAAAAAATAAAAAATGTTGTATTTTCAAAACAATAAATGCCATAATGTATGACGGTTTATTGAGAGCGAAAGTAAAAATATGCGCTTCGACGCGCACATTTTTCGACGTTGCTTATTTTTGTTTTTATTGAAATTTGTATTTTGGGTAAATTTTGTTTATAAAATATCATTTGTGTGTAACACAGTTTACATCGAAGTTCAATTGAAAGGCGGCCAAAATGAAATAAGAACGGACCAACGGAATATTTAAAATGTGAACGTTGTACTACGATATTTGAGCATAGTATACATGAAAATGGGCAAGTGCACGCCATTAGAACAAACATGATTTGTGCGAATGCAAAATGTATGTTTGTGCAAATATGAAGGCGCATTCGATATACATCGGTCCAAAAAACGGTTGTTAAATTTTTTTGTGAATTTCAACAAATTAAAGAAAAGTAATTTAACTAGCATGAATGAAAGATCAAAAGTAAATTCGAGGCACGAGAATCACATTTACTATTCACACGCACACAGCCATTTAAAATTGAATATATTCAACACCCAATCTAAACACGTTCTACGAATTTGCGATGTATATGCACTGAGCATTTTCTTTCACCAGAGCAGCGGCTCCATGTGTATTTGTTTGATTTTCGGTTCTTTATAAATCTTTCATCAACTTTAAATGGAATCAATTGTTTAAAGCGCTAACGAACTCAAATCTTCTCTTTTTTTTTGAATCATTTAACAAATTCAAAAACTAACCGCCATTGATATGTGTAAATATCAAACGAAAAACCGAAACGAAAAGAATTCTAATGCGAGAGATTTCGTGTTTTCTTCTCTCTTTAAATTTACGATTAGTAAATGAGCTGCCATTGGATATAATATTTTAAGCATGATGAAGAAAAAAAAAACACAAATTTCTATTCATAAACAATGTGAATTTTCATAAAGATTGCATGAATAATCATTGGTTATTTGAATCCAGAGTGCAATATCCGTTCTACGTGACCATAGATTTGATTTTAAATGAATCGAAACATCCGGTGATTGGAGTGTTCCACCGTATGTAAAATGAACAACGTAACACCCCGATCGATTCAAAATTTTATTCATCCACTTCAAATAGTTCTCTTTCGCTTTCTCTCACTCACTCTCTCACTTGTGTAATTTAACCTGACGAAATGGTTTTATTGACGCCAGCGCGCACCTTATTCGTCATAAGCTAACAAAACAGACATAACCGATGTTGAGAACATGTTTGTTCGTCTGTAATGGAGTTGGAGTGTTCGTGAATAAAATTTCAAAAATGCTCATCTTTCTTTTGTGTGTCTATCTCTGTTCGTCTCACATTCATTCGTTCTCTTTTTGTTTTTTTTTTTTTTTGTTTTTTGAGCAACGAAGAAGAACAACAACAAACAAATCGAAGCATTTCGTATGGTATTTTCTTCAGCCGTCCAAATGACAAAATAAATATGCATGCCAAAGACATGGTGCTGAGCGACGAATACAAACTGCACATCGACATATTTATTGTTTATGAATGCACGTAGTATGTTATTACGTTTTAATGCATTATGAGTGCTGGTGGTGATGGCTGTGGTGCTGTTACTCTCGACCATTCGTATCAAGTGAATGTGCGTTTATATATGTATTGTTGTAATACAATGTGCATGTGTTGAGTTTACTATTCGTTTTATATTTGTGTTCCTTCTCTCTTTTATTCATAATATAACGTGACATTATGAATAAAATAAATGAACTGCTGCATCGCCAAATGAACGCAATTAGATTTGCGACCAGCATTTGTGAAGCGTTTTCGTTATATTAAAAAGAAAGAAGAAGAAGACAACAACAATACAGCATTGCACAGCACGCAAGACGAAAGATCTTCTTCTTGGATACACTTTCAAAGATGCATTGTGCATTGTATTCGTGTGCATGTACACAAAATGCCAGTCATTTACAATCGTATCGTTCTTAAAGTGTTGATGTGCTGTTAAGTGTACTAAAACCCCGCTGATCAAAACATTCCTATCGAACTAGGAGCTTAACTTTGAATGCGCTCTCAATTAGTTTGTGTTTTATTTGTTCTCGAGCTCTCTGTTGCTCTCTATTTATTTTTTCTTTTCAAATCATTTTCAATCATCGTCGTCGTCGTTGTCATTTTCGTCATCGAATGCAATTTCATTTGTTTCGCTATGCATTCATATACATAACAGTGTGAATTAGTGATTAACAATCCCTTTGTTTCGGAATATTTGTTTTCTGTATTAGTTTTCGACACAATAGATTCGGCTAGTTGTCAATAGCAACGACGACGATAAAGGCGCTAAGTGCAAATATGTTCAATGAAATTCACTTCGATTAAAATAAATGCAGTTTCTATTGAAATAAAATGTACTTTGGCGTATAATCTCTCTCTCTCTCTCACTCTCGCTCTCTCTTGCTCACTCTCCATTTTTTCGTGCATTCCTTGATCATGCCCCATTCACTGCATCGTGTCATGCATCGATTTGAGTTTGCAGCATGTAAGTATACATATGGTTTTTTTTTTGTTGTTGTCGGTGTGTGTTCGCGCTAGTGCTTAATCCGACCATTTAATATTTTTTTGTTGACCCGACGTATAAGTGTAATTGTTAGTGCGCTCCCTCGCTCGCCATGTGTATAAGTGTTGGTCGTTGCTTTGTCTCTATTTGTTTCGTTTCATTTTCGCTTTACACAAAAATTGTATTTTAAGCATGTACTAATTTTGTTGTTGTTGTTGTTGTCTGCTGCGGTTTTACCTATAAAATATTCATTTATTTATTGCTTTTCTGGGATTTTATTTTTAGCCAAGAGGCATCTCACTATATCCGCAGCAAAAGAGATGAAAAGCAACAAACAAACAACTGGCACACACGAAGCGAAATTACGGCGAAAAAAACGACGATTCCTTTTTGCACACATGCACACATATGAAATTTCGTGTCCAATACCAACTTTTTTTTTGTTATACGCTTGTCTCGTTTGTATTGTTGGTCACTGTAAAACTATTCCATTCGCTATGATGTGATCGTGGATGTTTTTTTTTACTTAACAACTTATTGCAATTTTATTACAATTTGTTTTTTGTCATTGTTGTTGACCGTTAATGATATGAAATGATCAAAACTGTATCTCACTGACAATGAACGTTTTTTTTGTTTAGTTCCCGTAAATTTCACTTGAATATACAATCTCTAAAACTTCAACGGAATTTATTCTCATCCACCATAAATGTTTGTTTCAATGAAATTCGTTTTCTATCTCATGTCGCGTATAAGCTATATTGACTAGTAAACTTTGTGATCCATATAATTTATGTAACAATTTTGATTTATTTAATTAAGATGTGTAAGATGTGCGCGCATATCATTCTTTATACATCCATTTTCTTGTTTTTAATTCAGCTAAATCAATGTGATACATATTTGTTGTGAGCGAAAAAAAGCGCGTGTTCGGTTACGATGCTGTTCATCTTATTTGAATTTGTCTACATTCAGATTAAAATGATGTTTACGAATAACGATCCACTAACAACAATGTCTATAGATATGAATGATGTTCAAATGTATATGATCCTGCCGTATTTACCGAAGAACAAAAACAAAAAAATCGTTCCACTTCACATTCATTTATATATCGTTCACATTCATTTATATATGTCGTGTTCAAGAGAAACTGGTGAATTTTTATAAATTTAAAATTTTGGTCGGTTTGAATTAATTCTGCTGTTTACTTCCGTTACACTGGTTTGTTTGCAATTGAAATGTTGTGAACTTAAATTAAATATAAAATAATAATCACCGCTAAAGTGCAAACTACAGAAAAATGTTCACAACATCGATAGGAATATCAAAAGGAAACGAGAGTAAAAATTAAAAAAAAGGTGAGAGAATAAAACAACCACTAAACAAAAAAAAAATTTGAATATTTGTATGAAATACCATTTGACACAGTAGCACACAAAACAGTATGGAATAAATACAACAAACGGCATGAACAACGCCGATCAACTGATTCTTTTGAATTTTTATTTTGAGTCAGTAGCAGCAAGCAGCCGTAGCACACCATCGAACCGAATAACATCCATGGTAGAAGGCAGCAGCAACAACAAATACACATAAAGCGCCAATGAACTCGTTCGCACATGTATGGCTAACACTAGTTCACAATACACCCGTGAAGCTATACAACAACGGGCAACAACAACAGCACCACCAACAACCGTATGGCATGCTAACGATTTCGTAGCGATTTTTGTCGATGTAGTTGTCTTCACGCTACGTTGTCAGTGGTTATGAGTGTGTCGGTTATGGAGAGTAGCGAGCGCACACCGTTTATTTGTTGGCGTATGTAATTCACATTCGATTATGCTTGTACACTATGCCGTTTGTTCTTATGCTGAAGTGGATAAAGTGTATGCACGTTGTTTGTATTGGATAGTGTATAACCTGCTCAATAGTCGGTTTATTTCGTTGAAATGATGTGAAGACGAAAGAAAGAAAAATAAACATGCTTCTTTTTTTCCGTTGCAACCACAACCGAAGGGTTGTCGAAATTCGAAACTTTATGGCGATAAAATATTTTTCAAGTCAACACCAACAACATTTTTCAATGAACAACACAAAAGAAACCACGTGGAATGCATTTTTTGAGATTCCTTACGAAATCTGGCTGCAGACATTCTTATATTTTGAATAAGCGATATTTGTAGAACCGACCAATTTTTTATTTTTTAAATTCATAAATTAATTCTTTTGTATTATGCAAGCATGCAAGCTCAATCAATTGTGTCGCTTTTAAGCTTTCGTCGACATTTGAAATGTTCGGAATATTTGAAAATTGAGAGCGGCATCTATTGTACGCAATATGCAAACACATTATTTCAGAGTGTAATGTTCTCGCACGAGAATTAATGAATATCCTCATAGATAAGTGTTAATCGAAGTCAACGTTAAATTATTTTCCATTTATAAGAAAAGTGGCTCGAATATATTTTCAATTTAATTTTTTCCTGAATTGCCCACAGACCTATAAAATTACCTGTGTTCCTTGCAAAAAAAGTCGCATTCGCTGAAAGAAAAGATGTTGTTGTTGATTGAAAGTCGTTTCGAACTGAAAATATCAAAATAAAAATTGAATAACACAATGGATTTTTTTTTTAATTTTTTTTAGTTTTTTCATCATTTTTATTTAATTCTATTTCAATAGATGGATACATTACTTAACGTTGGATTAATTCATTTCGTAAGTAGCATGGAAAGAAGGACATATATTATGATTACTTTCTCAGAAAATAAAATAAAACCTTCGAACACAAAAGCGAGTAATACAAAATGAAAGTTATTTGAATAAAAAAAAGAGAACTGCTTCAAAACAACATTTTGATCGTAATATGTTGTTAAGGCATTTTCATCAGTCAGAATCAGAATTCAAACTGATTATGACCACTACAACGCGGCAAACGAAGTTTGTTTGTTTTTTTTTTTTTAATTGAAGAAACGAAGAAAAAAAATAATTCTTTTTTTTTTTTGTATAAATGAATTATGAAGTGCAGAATGTATTTGAAGCTGACATATGATGAGAGCTAATTAAATTGCTATTAATTTAGTCGACTTCTTCCATGTGTGATGCATCTTCTGCATCATCAACGAGTGGTGGTACATCACTGGTGGCTGGTGTATCTTCGGCGGCCATTGGTTCTTCTTCGTCGATGCCAAGACCCAATTTGATCATACGGTAAATGCGTGATGCATGAACTTGTGGTTCGGGCAATGAGAATCCGGATGAAAGCAAAGCTGTTTCGAACAACAAAATGACCAAATCCTTGACTGATTTATCGTTCTTGTCGGCTTCGGCTTTTTGGCGCAATGTTTCGACGATTGCATGGTCTGGGTTGATTTCCAAGTGCTTTTTACCAGCCATATAGCCGAGTGTTGATGTATCACGCAGGGCTTGAGCTTTCATGATACGTTCCATATTGGCTGACCAACCATATTGAGATGTAACGATACAGCATGGCGATTGAACCAAACGATGTGAAACCACAACCTTTTCGACTTTGTTGTCCAATACCGATTTCATGACTTTGCACAAATTTTCGAATTTAACTTTGTCATCTTCGCGCTTCTTCTTTTCCTCCTCATCTTCTGGCAATTCCAAACCTTCTTTGGTTACCGACACCAATTGTTTGCCTTGGAATTCTTTCAATTGTTGAATGACGTATTCATCAATTGGTTCTGTCATATAAACAACTTCGTAGCCACGTTTCTTGAGACGTTCAACAAATGCTGAATTGGCAACTTGTTCGCGACTTTCACCGCTAATGCAGTAAATGTGCTTTTGGTTTTCCTTCATACGGCTAACGTAATCAGCCAATGAACAGTATTCATCGCCCGATGCTGATGTATGGAAACGAATGAGTTCGGCTAATTTGGTGCGATTTTGGCTATCTTCGTGTACACCCAATTTCAAATTCTTGTTGAATTGATCGTAGAACTTCTTGTAGCCTTCTTTGTCTTCAGCCAATTCTTCGAACAATTCCAAGCATTTCTTGACGATGTTCTTGCGAATAACCTTGAGAATTTTGTTTTGTTGCAACATTTCACGTGAAATGTTCAATGGCAAATCTTCGGAATCGACAACACCACGAATGAAGTTGAGATAGTCAGGAATCAAATCTTCACAGTTGTCCATGATGAAGACACGACGCACGTACAATTTGATGTTATTCTTCTTCTTTTTGCTTTCGAAAAGATCGAATGGAACACGACGTGGTACGAACAACAATGCACGGAATTCCAATTGACCTTCAACCGAAAAGTGTTTCACAGCCAAATGGTCTTCCCAATCGTTGGTGAGCGATTTGTAGAATTCACCGTATTCCTCTTGAGAAATGTCGTCGGCATTACGTGTCCAAATTGGTTTGGTCTTGTTCAATTCTTCATCTTCAGTGTATTTCACTTTGATGGTTTTCTTCTTCTTCTTGTCTTTTTCTATATATAAAATAAAATCAAACAAACAAAAAACACAACAATTTATTAGTTAATTGTTCAATGATTGGTGGAAAAAAGAATGGCGTACAATCATGAAAAATATTTCATTTAAATTTTCGACATATACATACCTTCCTCATCTTCAACATCTTCAATCTTTGGTTCTTCGCCCTCTTCTTTCTTCTCTTCTTCTTCCTTCGTTTCTTCCTTCTTCTCGTCTTCAGCTTCATCGTCGCTTACTTCTTGGTCGCGTTCTTTTTCAACCAATAATTTGATTGGATAACCAATGAATTGCGAGTGTTTTGTGACGATTTGCTTGATTTTGCTCTCTTCCAAATATTCAGTTTGGTCCTCTTTGATGTGCAACACGATTTTGGTACCACGTCCCAATGGTTCGCTGTTATCTTGGCGAATTGTGAATGAACCACCGGCCGATGATTCCCAAACGTATTGTTCGTCATCATTGTGTTTTGATGTGACGGTTACTTTATCGGCAACCAAGTAGGCTGAGTAGAAACCGACACCAAATTGACCAATCATACTGATATCAGCACCAGCTTGCAAAGCTTCCATAAATGCCTTGGTTCCGGATTTGGCAATTGTACCCAAATTGTTGACTAAATCGGCTTTAGTCATACCGATACCAGTATCGATGAGGGTAAGTGTACCAGCGGCTTTGTTTGGAATGATTTTAATATAAAGTTCCTTGCCACTATCGAGTTTTGATGGATCGGTAAGCGATTCATAACGGATTTTATCCAAAGCCTATACAAAATCAACAATAATTCAAAAAAATAACGATAAATATATGTGCAATGGTTCATGTCCATAACAAAGGCAAAAAATATTTCGCAAAATTCGATTGAAAAAGAAAAATCAATTAATTCAAAATGAAAAAAAAAAACATAACATTTAATTTGGCTTGACTTCAATGAGCAAATGCATTAAATATTGAGTCCACGTGTTTTTGCATACTCGTTCAAAACTCGTGTGAGGACACGACAAAGAAAACCGAAAGTGAAAAAACAAAATGGACGCAAGCCATTCTAACAAAAATCAATGAAAAATACTTACATCAGATGAATTTGAGATCAATTCACGAAGGAAAATTTCTTTGTTCGAGTAGAAGGTGTTGATGATCAATGACATAAGCTGAGCAATTTCAGCTTGGAAAGCGAAAGTTTCGACTTCAGTTTCTTCAGGCATCTATAAATGAGGCCAAGGCAAGAAAGAGAGAGAGAAAAAAATGTCCAGTTAGTCATACAGTTCTTAGAAGGAGAAAATGTGCAAAAATTTCTTCAAAAAATGATTATAAATTATTTTCAGTAGGAAGGCAGCATAGAGGTTTCAACATTTTTTATTCAGAAATGCACAATTCTATGTTTTGTCATCATAATTTATAGAAACAATGTAAATGAAAAAAAAATCGGTGTGTCTGCACCATAATGAGAACGTTCTCGAACGCTTATATGACGCGCACCCCATATAACCAATGCCATAGTTACTAACAATGACCGAAAAATCGAATTTTTCGCAGAAATCAATTTTATATTTTCAAATAATGATGAAATTTTATTTAAACAACATTAAATTAGAATTGTTCTATGTTTTTACGGGCAAAATGACTTGGTTACATGAAACACGTTTTTCTAACACGATGTTTCGCGAACATTCTCACGTTGACCGGCAAAATTTACACAAAATACAGAAAATTCAATGAACTTTTTTATTATATAAACGAAAATGACACACCAAATTTTTATTACAATATTAAAATTAATTGTTATACGCACCTTGATTACTTGGAGTTTTGTAATTTAATTCAATAAAAAAATCACACGAGAAAATCGTTTTTCTATTCAACAGAAATGATTCGCACTTTTTGTGTACTGGTGTTTGCTGTGGTTATAGCACAAGTGTTCACTTTGCTTGCTCAATTCAATATGACAAACCGCTGTACACTAGCCACCTATATATATGAAAGCCAACTAATGCAGCATTTCTTCTCGAAACGTCTAGAACAATCTAGAAATACAGACATATCCTTCCGGTTGCGGTCGAATATTCTGGACGCAAATATTTATGTTTTATGTATGAAATGAGGCAATATTTGGTGTTAAAAAATTATTTACATTTTTTTTTCATTCAAATATTCATCAGTTTTTCATGAAAACATGCGAAAATTCATCAAAATTTAGAAAAAAATGGATTGTTTTGACTTTACCGCTGTATCATTCGACAAACATGTCGTCGTTTTTCGAAGTGTCAAGAATGAGAACGTCGTTTATGGTTTTTAGTTCGAACTTACAGATGGCTCTGTCATATACACTACAAATCTGAGGATTTTTTTTAGTTTTTTTAATAAAAATCAATAAAAAGTATTCATAGTTTTATGAAATTTGATTAAAAATTCATTTTAAATTGTTATGATAAATTATAATCGGTGTTATTATCATAATTATTCATTAAAAAACACAAAGTTTTCATAATTTCATCATTTCATGTATAACCATTCTATGTGTCAGCAGTTACGAGAATCATCGTGAAACATGAAACGAAGCGTTATGAATATTCTCGAACAAACAAATTATTCTCGATGTACACTGAAAATGATTATTGATTAAAATGTGATTTAAAATACTTTCATCGTATTTGATTCGACCAAACGTCTCCATGGAATATCGTCGCCGACCGGAACAATTTCCCAGAATTGAATTTTTTTTTTTTTTCATTTTTTTTTTTAAATTCGCCGAAATCGTTTTAATTACATGATGGCAAGCAATACTTTTAATGCTCGTCTGAGAACATTATGTATGATTTTACTAGAAACTTCTTATAATTTCTGTATATAAAAGTAAAAAAAAACACTTTTTTGGTTTTCCTGTTAGTGGAAACATTGACATATCAGTTTTGAATGTATTATATCCGTGATTTGCGATAATATTACATACGTATATCACAAAAAGAAACATTCAATTAAAAGCCATTATTTATTGGGGATGATAAAATAATTTTTCTGCTTTTATTGATCAAACGCATGTAAATGAATTCAATGCATTTGTTGCATTGCAAACGAATTCAAGTGAATGGATTATTTCAGTGAATATGATTCATTTGCTATGAATTGCATGTTTTGTTTTCATCCAAAGCACAGTTTTATCAATAGGGTTTTTTGTAGAGAGGATCAAAAGAACGTCAATTTAAAAAAAAACTTGATAGTTTTGTTTAATAGTTGTTAAGAAAAAAAAACTGGTCACATAAATCTACATGCTGTTGCATTCAATCAAACCATACACATATTGGGGCGATGGTGCATCTCTTTCGGTCGGTTGATTCAGTTTGTGTTTATGAGTCTCTCTTTGAACTGGCGAACACACAACATGATCGTTATGCTAGGCAACAACAGTCGAATAGTCGGCATAGTGGAACTACGACGTTGTTTACATTTTCTTTTCTCCTCTATGCCACTTTGTGTGTACGTATTTTTCTTCACTTGAATTTTTTTATTAATTTGAATAGACTTTTTTTAGTTGGACATTTTTTTTTGTTAAGTGTATATTTTTTTTCGATAAGTTCTAGCTAGAATTCATTATTGAGCCCAGACGGTCATATGTAAATGTTATAGCTATTGTGTTGTTTTTTTATTCAAATTTGTACATTTCTTGGACGTATTTTGCGTGTGTTTTATTCGGTTTTGTGTGTTATTATTGTTCAACTTTGTATCGAAAGGTGTGGCAACGACAGTTTTGATTATGTGATCTTTTGAATAAAGAAAGTATACGAATCTTACAACAAAGTCGCATAACATAAACAATGCACAATGTGTTTTTTTGTTCGTTCACATGAATTTCATACCAAATACCAAGTGAAATAAAAACGTTTCATACTGAACACGAAGAGATGAACACATCGATAACTCAACTGGACCAAAACATATTGTTTCGATATTTCTTTTTTACTTCTTCCGATCCAAGTTAATTATCAATTGCATTTTGTAGTTATATTTCTGCAGTTCATATATGAAGCATACATAACGAAAAAAAAAAACTAGGAAAAAAATAGATTAAAGACTTTTATTTTCATTATGGGTGAGCACGCATGAAATGAATGAGCATGTGTATCGGTATGCAATTTCTGGTGAATTAAAGAAAAAATCCATTCCATTGAATTATTCGCCAATTATCCAGAATTGCTATAACCAAATGATTATCGAGTCTTTGTTTAGTAGCACAAACAAAAATTTCTTTTTTCTAAGAAAATCAATGGTTGGTCATGTCACTTAGATTTTCATTGCCATTTACGTTTCAAATCTAATACATTTCAAGTGTAAAGCACAAGATTCAGTCTTCCCACTGCTCGATTATTTTTAATCGCAGTGATCTCAGTTGTGATGACAACGATGACGATGAAGAAAAAATTTATATACTATAAAGTTAACAATTTTCTATGTTAATATGGACACTAAATATTGACACTTGTTGACCAAACCATAATTAGTACCACAACAGATCAGGTGATTTGAATTAAAATGTGTGTTGAGTTTTGTTTTCTAACTTCCATCATCAGCGTGCAACAGCTAACACACAAAATATATATTTATATTTGCGTGTAGGGAAAAAAAGTTTAGTGTTTATTTTTATGACGCTTATTTACGCTTTTTTTTGTGCCATGAATGATGATGATTGTTGAACATGCTAAACTCAATTTTGCTGAAGCTGAAACTCAAAAATTTTCTCGACAATCTCATTTGAATCGTTGTTTATTATTTTCCCCCTCTCTCTCTTTCTATTTCTCTCTATCTCTCATTATTTTCGCTTCTACGTTCATTCGAATCGATAATGAATCTATTGACGGTTGCAATTTTACTGACCTCATACAATCGAAACGAAATCTCTGTTTCGTGTGTTGCATATTTTTAGAACAAAGAGAACCTATTGAATACGAGCTATTTGATGAGAAAATTTCGCTCTTTTTTATTCCATTCTGGATTGTTCGGTTTTTTTCTTCTTATTCTAATGTGCACACTCGTCTGTTTATAATTTTCTCTCAGCTGAATATTTGGACTTTGCCTGTTTTTAAATGTGACCGCGATAGATAGAAATAGCGAATAAGAACATGATCAAAAGAGAGATAGAAGAAAAGAAAATGGCAATTCATGATATTTTAGTGCGAATAATTGCACAACAAATCGAATGAAATAGAAAATAGCAACAACAATACAATAAAAAAAGAACAAGACAAAATAGCGCATGATAGAAATTATTTAGCAAAAGAGACGATGTATGTGGTAGTTCAGTTGTTCTACAGACACCGCTTTTATTTAAAAAGAAACGAGAATCGAGCATTGGTCTATATTATTTCGCTTACATTTTAATTTCCACCGTTGAGTGTTGTTGTTATTGTTTTCTTATTGAATTTGCTATCGTTGTGCCGGTTCAACTAATACGGATAATTTTATTAATTTTATGTAATCATTTTTACTAGTTACGCATCATAACCACCAATGTGTATGACGAATAAGTGGAAGCCGTGAACATGGACTGCTAACACTATTTAGCTACAATTTTAGTAGTTCTCTGGTTTTTTTCTCTTTAAAATTTCTGTTTCCCTGGTGTTTGTACACCTGTTTTTTTGTTATTTACTTTAAAAAAAATAATGTTTGGTTTGGCGAATGGTAAATAGAATATCGGTTTAAATGAAGCCAAACCTTAAAAAACAACAAACGAATGATCATCAAACATATCATGCATACACGATCCAACAATATCAATGTACCACCCCAAACATAAATAAAGTCTTCATATAAGCGATATAGAAACATTACAGTGGCACTCCGCACACAAGCAGGTAGTGAATGTATATTGTTGTTGTTAAAGCAACGCTTCTTGTTATGAACAAGCCCTTTCCTGTGTGCAACACAATCTATTCAACGGTTTTTTTATTTCCATATTTCCTTCATTCAAATTATTTTTTTTTGCTCTCGTATCACATTTTGAAAAAAAATGTACTCACCTCACTTTTGACCAAAAAAGAGCCGCATTTTCTTATCTCGTGTTCTTTTTTTCGCTTTTGCTGTAAGAGTTTAACAAGGTTTATTGTACTTGATACTTTATCACTGGTTGAATTTTAACTTGATTCTATACGGCACTAATTAAAAGGTTGATAAAAAAAGGTCAAACGCAGAGTAAAAGCAATAGAAAAAGCAACAATTTATCAAAGGCAACAATGTAAGAAATGTAGTTAATTAGGTTTAATAAGGAATACAATTATATCGGGCGGCGACAAGAATTTTATCAGATATATGGCTTAATTCCATTGCATGTTGAATTGCGCCAAAAGAACCCAAACTTAAAATAATAAAATATGATTCATATCGTAACATTGTTCTTTTCCTGAAGCAAATGTCATTCATCTTGATTATTGTTGAGTTTTTTTTTTCATTTCATTTTTCATTTTAAAACCATCATAATTGCATGAATGATTAAAAATTAATGGTTCGAGTTGGAAAAATTAAATTCAATTAGAAAGGTCAGCTATAAAATTCTTTTACCCAAATGAATAAATAAAGAAATCATATAATGTTAATGAGCCAAGAGTGAAAAGAAAGGAGATGAAATTAACGGAAAGAAAAGAAAGGAGAGAAAATTGTGTGCGATGCAAGTGAAGGCACGCGTTTAAAAATTGATGCAATACCAGTTCACTTGTAAACACGTTCAAGTGTTCACGTGAAATACGCCGCACTGAAAGCGAAATTGAACTGACTGGTGAGCTATTTTTGAACCGAATTTTTGCAATATCTGAGTCAGAAGAGTAGCCTGAAAAATGTGTGATAAAAACACACGTGTATGATACTTATTATAGAATTGGATGCGGTGCATAGTTTATAAAAGTCCACATTTCGATTACAATTGATAAAAACACTTGAACCAGAAATGAATCCATATCGTAAAATCAACAAAATCGGTAAATGACCAAGAAATCCGTCTGGTCATAAAAGAATAAAAAAAAATCGATTTGCTATGTTTTTATTGTGCACTAGTGAAGTGTCTTTTCTTTTGTTTACAATTTGTATGTATGAAAACGTGACTGTGTTCTCAAATACGATAACCACTTGACTCTCTGATATTTAAAGCAAAATGACTAGGATCATTCATGCACTTTACGGGGATATTTCGAGTAATACATTTCGACTGGTGTTCATTTACAGGAAGAAGTGAATTTGGGACTGAAAATGGATCCAAGCGTTTTGACTTGTCTGATTGGCGTACTGTTTGTGGTGGTGCTGATTGATGCACAAAGACGAGGTGAATGTTGTCAAGATTATTGCTATAACAGTGATGATGAACGTCAACAATCAGCTCATTTTGCATCGAAAACATCCTATCTGGTCGTTAAGGGACCGGAGACAGGCAAACAATATGTCGTTCCAAGTGAGTTTCAAGCATTTTTTTATTTTCTGTTCTAAATGAAATTTAATTATTTTTGTTTTCTTTTCAAATTTCAGATTGTAATCCAGTCAAAATTTGGATTTATTCTCGCCACGGCACTCGTTTGCCAGAATGTAAGTTTCTTTATTTAATTTCGATTTCAAGTTTGCCAAAAATTAAAGTATAAATTAATGAAAAAAAACTGTTCTCATTATTTTAAAGCTGATACAATTTCGCGTCTGAGTCAACTAGGAGATTTGAGAGACGAAATAATCGATAATTATGAAAAACGACATTCAAAACCAACCATTGGTCAAATGTGCGAAGCTGATCTGAACCTTCTAAAGGAATGGCAATGGAATCGGTATGCAATCTTGTGAAAAATGACAATTTTGTTTTCTATTTGATATAAAGAACATATGAATGACGAGTTTTTTTTTTATTCAAACAATTCTTTTAGTAATATTACTGCCAATTACTCTGAGTACTTAACAGTGCAAGGTACGTTGACATCATTTTGACGTTTTTTTTATTTTAAAATTTATTTTACTTTTTTTTTGAAATTATAGGTTGGGATGAATTGAAATTTCTTGCAATACGATTTCAACGGTTTTTCCCAAATATTTTGGAGAATATTTATGACAGAGAAAAGTTTTTATTCCGATACACCAATTCACAACGTACAGAAGCCAGCTATAAAGCCTTCGTCGAAGGTAATAAAAACAAACAAGGTGCGGTGCAAAGATACTAATCAATAAACATCTATATTAATAGGTCTCTTTGGTCCAAATGCATACCAGCACGTTGAAGTACCTCCACTACCAATCAATGACACATTACTTCGGGTATGATTCAATTCAACTCCTTCTTTTATTTTCCGAACAAAAATAATAATATCTCTTATTTTATCCCTTTATTAGCCGTATGACTATTGTCTACCCTATGAAAATAAACGATCCAAAGGCGATGGAAGTGAATATAAGAAATTTTTGAAATCACAAACCATAACACAGATGTTGAGTGATGTGTCTGCTCGTCTGGGCTATAAGTATCCATTGAAGCTACAACAAGTAACGGATATGTTTGAAATGTGCCGATATGATCAAGCATGGAATATAGACCGCCCAAGCCCATGGTGCTCAGCATTCACTCCGACTCAAATCAATGACTTGGAATATATGGAGGATCTGCAAAAGTATTATAAAAGTGGTTTTGGGAGCAAATTAAATTCTCGTATTCAATGTACTGCCGTAAATGATATGCTTCATCATCTTGACACCAACAATCTTCCAAAAACTATCGCATATTTCACACACTCCAAAAGCATGCTTTTACTGTTAACTGCACTTCAAGCTGCCAAAGACTCTGATTCGCTTCGTGCCGACAACTACTATAGCATGTCACAGAGAAAGTGGCGCACAAGTAAGATTACACCATTCGCATCAAATTTGGCGGTGGTCAAGTATGATTGTCCAAACGAGTTGGAACGCGATAAAGTCATATTCTTCCTAAATGAAATACCAATTTTCTTTGATTGGTGCAAAGTCGGTCTATGCAACTGGAAAGATGTTAAACAACGCTACAAAGAGTTTACAGAAGTCAATTGTGATAAGTACTTCTGTGATGATTCTGGTGCATCAAGCATATTTTCGACAATTGTTTCCGTCTTAGTGCCGTTGACTTCTATTATATTCCTCAAATTGATGACATAATCAAAATATACCTAATGTTGAGTTTTATTGCTCAAATATATTCGTAGATAAGATATTTATAACATCAGTCGGCACACAATCACAGCCCAATCAAAATTTAAATTATCAGGCCCGTCCAATAAAGCTTTAACAACATTTTTTTTGTTAATTTCTAAGTATTCTCATTATGTATTTTTTAAATGATTAGATTTTTATGAAGTAGTGAGTATTTTTTGGTGTATTTAGTTATAAAATAAACATTTCAACCAGCTTTTATTGTATGAAGTTCTTTTTTTATTTAAAAATCATGAATGATATGAATTTCAATGTTTTTTTACAACTGACCCATAATTTAATTGACGATGAGTTCGATTTTTTTTCTTTCAATTTTTTAATAAATTATATTCGTGCTCGTTGTTACCTAAAAAATGACAAGATAAAACCTTAATTGTTAGTTATTCAAAATCCCTCATTTATCACACATTTATGCCATAAATGTTGTCACAAAATTGATATCAGAGATTTTCTTAAATGTTTTTAGTTGAACGGCGTGATATCCAGTAACATTAATTTATACTAAATTTTTAACTTTACATTGATATCACAAAGAGTCGAAAATTGAATTTAACAAAAATTAAACTTTCTTACTTGAATGCATTCCGAGACAACTCTGCGTCTCATCATCAGCATCACGACTGAAACGCTGGTGTAGACATTGATTAGTAAATAATTCTTTATACAAAACACTCACAGGAGATAACGGTGATCCAGATACCAAAGGTAGGAAACAGTTAAATAGCGTTAATCTAATCGCTGAATCAATCATTTACCGCGAAAACTCTGAATAATACAAATGGTGATAAAAAATTTTTTGGAGCTAAATAAGCGCAATATTTAACCGTTTTAATTTTTGTAAGTTTAATATTTGCTGCCGCACTGGCTGATGCTCAAAGACGAGATGAATGTTGTCAAGATTATTGCTATAATAACGATGATGAACGTCCACAATCAGCTCATTTTGGATCAAAAATATCCTATCAGATTGTGAAAGGGCCAGAAACAGGCGAACAATATCTCGTTCCAAGTGAGTTTAAATCATTTTTTTCTCATCTCAAGATTTTCTATCAATTGTTACTCATAATTTTTTTAAAGATTGTAATCCAGTCAAAATTTGGATTTACTCTCGCCACGGCACTCGTTTGCCAGAATGTAAGTTTCTTTATTTAATTTCGATTTCAAAATTACTTTAATAAAAAATAGACTAAATAAAATATTTTAATTTTACATCAATTGTATTGAATACATCGTTAATATTCAAGCAAAATAAAAACAAATATAAATTATTATCATACTTGTTATTTTATTTATGACGTAAATTAAATTATCACATATTCACTAAACCATACACTTGCAGCATTAAAATTTATTTCAATTCAAATAAATTGTATTTTATTTTTTATATTATAAGGTGTCATAGCATGATGTGTCCCTCCAGACTTGGGTCGTGAAGATATCATCTAACAATTGATACGTATCATACACGATTATACACGATTGCTGTATTTGAATAGCAAATCAAGTGGCATTAATGGTCGTATTTAAGTAAATCGAAATTTTTTCCGATTTTAAACGTTTTTTACCAAACGAAGAGATTGATCCCAATTGAATGTAATACATTGAATTTGACAAGAGATCATAGAATTCGTAGAACGTGTGCGTCTATTAAAGAGAGACAAAAATGAAAATAATTAAATGAAATCAATGGAAAATTATACGTTCACTTGGTTCATTCTATTTTACAATTGGCAATCGCAATTTTTCCATGACAAGGCTGCCATTGCCTTCATTTATATACAGTGAATATGAAAGTTCATCTGAAAATAAATAAATAACCGTTTTTAAAACATATGATTTGTTGTTGATGGGTTTTGCAAATAAATTGTTTCTTCACATTTTTCAATGGGATATTCTGAGCTTGGTTCCTGCCATTTCAATCTAAATTAAAGTAAAGTACAAGAACGATTATAGTTTATGCATGCTAGTATGTTAATTGATTAACCTTGTGTACACACTGTTGTTGACTGTTAATTTGGGAATTGAATCAATCGCTAAATTGGTGGGCGGTGAAACGTGTTTTGGTTCTGTTTTGTATAAAAAACAAAATTTATTATTGGTATTTTTTTCTTCTTTCAAGTTGAATTATTACTTTCATTAAGTTGGAATACAGTCGTATCAGAGCATCCTCTTGTGCCATTTCCATTGACTGCTAATACTCGAAACTCATAAAATCGTCCAATTTGTAGTGTGATCAAACATGAAATTCTAGATTGCGTGCAGAACGAGAAAGAAAAAAATTGCAATTTCAATATTGATAAAATGATGTGTATAACGCCTAATATACGCACTTGGAATTGTGTGAGTGCATTGATTCGATATGGAAATTCTCTGTGTTTATCGCAAACCACTGACCCATTTTGTGTTTGGAAAATGTGTAACCAATGTGCGCACGTGCTTCAACAACATAATCGATTTGTTCTTCACGCCGACTGTGCGCTATTCGCATGAGCCAAGTTATTTTTGCTTTTCTTCTTGCCTCGTGTTCCATGCTAATCACACTGATATTTGTTGGAATTGGTAATAGTGTAAATGTCGAGACACGATTTAAATTTTCAGCCATTATACATGAACGATTGCAATTGTTTATCCAGCAGCATTTCTGGGCCGCCGAACACCTGCAATGATTAATTTTCCGAACTTGATCACTTCAAGTTTTGTTCATATGTGTGGTGTGTGTGTGTTTATGTGTTATGTCATGCATGTTTGAAATTCTTAAAGTGAATGCAAGTCACCTATAATCTTGGCCATCACAATCATCAAAACAATTCATTCGTGTATTATTTGGATATTTCGGGCAATCTCCAAATTTAGTTCGATGTTTCATTTGTTCGATGCAATATTCCAAATCACACTGTACAATTAATATTATCAAACGATAAATGGAAATTCGAAAAAAAAAACGACAACAACAAAAACAACAGCAAATTGCTAATTGAACGCAATAAACTTAAAAAAAGCCATATTGGCACACTCACGTTTAATTTAGTTGCATCGCAGAACTTCATGTTACAAATTTTAAGAACAAGATTTTCATCGATATCAAGAATAGCACTCAACACATTTTCATGAATAGTATTCAAAACAATTATAAACAACCACATTCGAAACAGGTGCATTATCAATACTTTGAATGGCAACCACTTTAGATAAATTCGTTTAACTTTTCGTTGAATGTTAAAATTCGATGAAAAAGATGCGCTTTTTTTATCAAATCCACTTCTAAAACAAATTTAAGAGGCAGCCACATCACCACTGTCCACTCGAACAATCGAACATTTAAAAATAAAATCAAATATCAGCTACAATAATGTACATACGGGTTTAAAACAGTTCAATGACTTTGCCAAAAAAAAAAAATAGATGAAATGAATAAAATAAATCGCATTGATTACAGTAGCCGGTAAATTTTTGTATCGTATGCTATTATGAAAACCGCTTCAAATAACTACTTAAACATCCAATGAACTCGGTGTGGTTGACGCATCTCGAACCATCGAAAATACATGGACGCGCTTTTGCATGCGAACATTATTGAAATTAAGTAGGCAAAACGAGGAAAAAAGAAATATTATATTATCATCGTGATCGTTAACAAGCACATCGCTAGAAACTGGTTTACTTAGTTAGCACACACTCAGAATGCAACGAATCTATATGTATAAATATAAATACGAACACTCATTACTCTTTATGGCCGCGTATCGCGGTACTGATTTGTTAGAATGTATGATGTGCACACACACACACACACACGTACACACATGCATACTTGCACGATTTTGATCGCAGTTTGTTCGTCAAGCAATGATCATCGAACTTCCGACAAAATACGCTCATTCCTAATAACATCAGTGCCGGCATCATATTGATGATTTTAATTAAGGCCAATTGATTGGAAATCTTATCCCATTCATCAAAAAAAGAGAAAAAGACAAAACGTGAACACAAACGAGTACTGCAACATTCTCTTGATCTTGAAATAGTATAATTGAATATTGATACTATGTGATTTGAAATATACTATATGACAGAGTGTATGACATTGACTGCGGATGTAAGATAGATTTTAGCGCAAAATGTTCAATTAATTAAAATCAATTTCTATATACATCAAAACAAGAACGTTTATTCCTCATACAAAAATGCATTTCTTGGCATTTGTTCGAAGAGCGGGTATATTCTTTGTTATTCAAAATCTTGAAACAAAATTATATTTACTTAAAACTAATTAACGGCACCGGTACCCATTGCACCAACTGAAGTCTCTTCTTCGACTTCCAAAAAGCATCGGGTGAGTACATTTCTGTAATGGAATCGAGAAAAATTCAAAATGATTCAAAAAATTTCAACGAGATTTCAAGAAAAAATTGAAAACTTACACGTCATTTGGATCCCATGGAATGCATTCATTTTCTGTTGGTAATTTTGACGATGGTAAATTATTGTATATGCGAATCTTTTGCTCGTGTTCGTTGAATGACTGCAAACCGGCTGCCGATGGTGGACAACTGAGAGTTTCATAAAGATGTCTTAATTGCACGAAATGCTGGCCAAATGTAACGCGTTGCGTTGAATTATTATCATTCACAGTTGCACTCCATGTCAAACAAATTGTCATATGTGGATCGGCGGTTGATACAATTTGATTAAATTCTTCGCTATTGCTAACTAGTTTCATAACACTAATGAATTTTGTTTCATTTTTCATGAGAAAACTATCCAAATTCATTAAACTAGGTATATCACGGTCAATAGTTGTATTCGCTTTAATGGCAATGCCTGATAATCGATTCCGTACAAAGTCCAATGGATTTGTTGCTGGCACCAATTGCTTTTCATTCTTTTCGAGCAAACATCGAAAGCCGATCGATTCATTGATTCGCAAACCATTATTCTCATGCATAAGACGAGTATAGCCGGGACTTTGGAGGTCTGTAACAATGGATTTTTTTTTCAATTAATCTATATATTAAAATTAAAATTGACATTGAGCAGAAAATTACATTTTATACTATCATGACTTAGTTTGTAAACCGGACAAAACAATTTGATATCACTCAAGTAGATTTCGGTGACGAGCGCATGATGAACTTGATTCTGGTTTTTAACGTAAATATCAACACCAAACTGATCCGATGCAGCAATGTTGGGTGTACAAGTCGCATCAACACACAGTGATTCATTTACATTTAAATTCCATGTATGACGGACCAAACGGTATCTACGGTGTTTTATAAGCAAACAAAATGAAAGAAAATATATTCGGATTATTTTTGTTTGAATAGTTTTTTCATGGTTAAATTAAACTCACCGAAGTTTTGGATAATGTTCAGGAGTTCCATAGTAAAATAATAGCTTGAGTGTTGTTTGACCTTTTTTGTATGGTGCTTGAAGCCAAATTGTTACAGTTTTTCCTTCTTTTGGCTGTAACACTCCACCTGATGTCGAGAACAATTTAAACGCATGTTGCTTACATGCTTCTCTATCACGACCCAATGTTTCATTTGTGAGATCTTTGAAATCTACAAAAAAAAATATTCAAGTAAATGTGTTTAATTCTCTTAGTTAGTCATATTTTGTATATATTCGTTACCTCTTAATAATGATAATGGTAACTCTTGACTATTTAATTCGCCTAGGATCCAACGTGGTTCGTCTGCAACCACCCAAATGTCATTCAATGACTCAGCGCCAGCATTTGTTAAATAAACGGTAATCGGTATTATTTCGCCGGCTAACACCTCCACAGGTATTTGAGTGAAGCTCACATGTAGTGCTGGTGCTGGTGGTAATATCGTTAATTTTAATTTCTTATCATATTGAGGTGGTTTATCGGCCGATGATGGTCCATCTGGTTTAATAATTGGCGCTTCAAAGTCAATTTTCCCCCATAAGCTTGATGTCTCTTTTGTTGCCTGCACAAAACAAAAAATCATTTCATCATTTCGATTCCGTTGATTTCATTTTATTCAAATAATCTTACCAATTTGCCAACAACGGCTTGAATATCCAAGTTTCCAATGTGATGTGGTGTTAATTTCATCACAACAACTTTCTTTTCGTGTTCATTTAATTTTATTTGCTTAATAAATGTGGACGCGACAATATTGTAAATGCTATTTCGGTCATCGATGCCAATGTCATTTTTAAATAAATTTCGATTTGTAAAAACTTCACCATTTTGATTTGTAAACGTCCACAGTATATTGATATCGTCAAAAGTAATCGGCGGCTTTATTGTATTTTCTAATGCAAAACTAATTTCAACGGGTTCTACAGCAAACCGATCGATTGAGAGAGAGAGAGAAAAAAAAATTAAATATTTTTATTATGCTAAGAGAGAAGATGAACGTACCTCCTTGTATGCTGAGCGGATTTTCAGTGGTCGGCAATTGATATGTGAATAATGATCGATTTGGCTTAAAAACCATAATTGGTTTGTTTGTTGCAGACTGAGCGGCAATCCATTCCAATCTATTCCACTTCCACTCGTCGGCCGCCTCATTTTGATTCATATTAATGTTAATATTCGATGCGGCCACCAAATTTGGAACTGTAATCGGTGATGGACATGATATTAAAACACGAACTGATGTTTTGACCACCTTCGGTAGTCCAATGTCAAGCAACGTATCGGAATTGGTTTGTTTCAAGAACATTTTTTGCGTTGCAATGTATTCGCTTAAGAAAGATGCTTGTTGGGATGCACTTTGTAAATTGGATGGACGCAAGAGATGTGCCAATGCCGTAACAGCTTCATCAACTTTCTTAAGAGTTATTGCTTGTTTGCTCAACGTATAAAAAATGTGACTTTCAGCTAAATCCCATCCACGATTTTGGAATATTTGATTTGCTTGACGATAGCAACGGAACGAATGTTTTCGTTGGCCAGATTTTGAGTATCTATATCATTTTTTGTTGATTATATTATTAATGATTGATATTTAAAAATTGATGTTAAATTTGTTTACTCACCGATGACCAGCTAGAACCACATGAAATGCATACTTTCGAAATTGACGTGGATTTGCCTTTAAAAATAAATAGGCCGATTGTTCGAGCAGTAAACCTGACATCAAATCCTGATCCGTACTTGTCATTCGGATAAATTGCCGTGCACCTTCCGTGAAAAGTTGCGATGATTTCAATAATTCAACACTCAGCAGCGTGCATCTTATAGCCAAATTTTGAAGTCTTTTGAGGAAATAAAAGTTTTTTTTTATTGTGTACAACGAATTTCGACAAAAATGTGAATACTCACTTGCATTGATTTAAATAAACTACAATTGCCTCTTCTAAGTAACTAAATGCTATGGGAAAGTCATAAAAGAAATGAATGAAAATTAATAAAGAACATGAAAATGAAATGATTTTTAATCAATTGATACGCTAAAAAATGGAAAATTACCTTTCGCGTGATTCTCACCTCGGCTATATGATTTTTGATTCGATGCGTTTGTTGTATTCGATAAAAATGCAGATAAACCTGGAGATTATTTAAAACAAATTTCTTTTAGTTCATCTTTTTTTACCAAGTGTATTGTTCGGATCATTTTTCTTACCTGCCATCTCCAGTGCACCAGCATAATATTGCCATGCTGAATCGACTTGAAAATCGCGTTTTACTTGATGATATTGTTGAAAGGCTTGCGAATAGTTACCAAATAAAAAGTGTAAATCACCTAATTTTCTCGTTTGTAATTCAAGCGATGAATCACTTGAGTATACGACTACATTTTCGTTTTGTGTACTTGCACCAGGTTTTGTGGCAAAGAACCGTTTTGTTGCGCTCAACAATGATCGACTGACGCTCTTTTTGTTCGAAACCGTATCGTTGAGTAAGATAATTTGCCGTTCAATATATGGAATCAGTGCCCGTATACTAAAATCCTGTACTAAATGCTTAAGATTATCGATATCTACGGCAGTTAAATAAATTCCACGTTTCACATCCACATCCGATTCCCATACATTCGGATTCACAATCTGTGTTTGCGATGATAGACTGTCTAGACTAGATGAGAAATTCGAATGCTATCGAAAGATTTAAGAGAAGAAAAAAAAATAGAATCACTCAAATAATAATATCGAACTAATCAAGTGGTCTCTTACAATAGTATCAGAAAATTGTTCTTGTGTGGGGCTAAGTGGATGATCTACCATTTCTTCGGCAGCAATACCTGATGGGGGAGTTTCTAGCGTGGACATTTGAACGGTCAATGGCATTGATGATAGACTGGTCACGTCTTGTGGTGTTTTTGGTGCACTTCCTGAATCCGATGTTTCATCCTTCAATCGCAAAAATAACATAAGCGTGACATAATAAATTTGAGAAAAAAAGACAAAAAATAGCTACCATTTTTGGTTGTCTCCGCAAAAATTTCACCCATGGATCGAGAACATCGTTGGATGAAGGTGTTTGTTGTGAATTTATTTGTACTAAAAAGCATTTATTGTCACCAAATGTTAATTTCAACGACTCGAAGGCTTGTTGAGCACTATAACATCAAATTAAATCACACGAAAAATCGATTAGAGATTATGAATTTCAAAATAACTGAAGTAAAAATTCGCTTACCTAGTTACATTGCCTTGTGTTGGATCATGCAAGAGAACATAGCAATTTAGTGCGTCTGGTGTGAACCATTTCGGAACTTTTGGTGGTGTTGTATTTTGCATCACTTGCACTTTGCGTGTTAGTAAATGGGCTGTTTCCAACGAATTCGGATCATTTGTTGATAGGACAATGAGACAACTTAGAAAATGTCGTGTAAATTCGTGATCAGATTGTGATTGAATCGATAAAAATATTTCGCGCCATTGTTCGAACCATGGCTCTGAAGTTGGAATGTCAATGAACGTTTTTTCTGTGTGTCAATAAAAAAAACAATGAACGTTTATTGAATGTATTTTTTTTGGTGAAATATCTATTAAATCTTGTCAATAAGAACATACCGTCAATTTGAATTGGTTTCGATTTTGTTGATTGGGCTGCAGTGACTGTGTCGGTGAGCATTTTACGTGCAACCATTGTTTGTGGCGGTCTCCAGTTAACATCGCAGAAATTCAGGCGTATGCCTTTGACTGATGTTGATGTTCCGGTGGCATCACGAATATAAGCTAATTTTTTTTATTCAATACAAAAGAAGACGCATTACACATTTAACACACGCACAAATCCAATATTCAAATCAATTATACCATCATTTGTGAGTTTACTGAATGGTTGCAATAGTTCAACGAATGAAAGATTATTTTTGTAGCATAATTCATCTGCTTGTGGACTGCAAAGGACTCCAATCAATGGTGAAAATACGTTTTGTATCATTTCCTTAGCGGATAATGTTTGCGACGTTAAATGAATCATTTTGATGTGATTTGTATGTTTCAATCAAGTTTATGCTATTTTTTTTAAAAATAATTTAACACTTGGAAGTACTGTAACTGTGTGTATTCTTTGAAGATTTAGATTGGATGTTATTGCACCAGTGCCAGTGACCAAATAAACGAAACCACTTCGTCAAATAAAAAAAAGAAAACAACAGAAAACAAAGTAACATACAAATCAAAGATTCAATGAATCCTATGCATTGTTCCTGGCCAAATCAATCGCAAAACTTAAACACTACATTCAATTTATCAAATGGTATTCGTGTCGCAACAAAGTCCGCCTATATATCGAATTGTTGGTTTTTCATTAAATACCAATACAATATCACTGAAACATTTGACGGATTTGACATTACGTAGCATACGTATTTTGATGCGATTGGAATCTGTCAATGGTTTCGTATAGCGTACTCTTTTTCACTCTTATACGAATACCATCGGTGATATCATTGTCAAAGCATACAGTGTAGTGCGATTCGTAATACATTCTCTGAATTCGTATTTTCCATGCGACACGAACATAAAAATCAATCCGACGCGTACACGATAGTAAGAAAAATTAAGTTGAATTTTGAGTGATTTTGATTGAAAAACGCAAAAACATTCAAGATGATGAACGATATAGAAAAAGAGCAAGAAACCGAAGCAAATCGTTGGATTAAGTTTGGTATGCGAATGGGTATCAGCGCTGGATTGCATCCTTTTGAGTATGCAAAAGTTTTGATACAGGTACATTTTATAGCAAAATGCAAAAACAACAAAAAAAAATAAAGCGGACATGTCCGTTTAGCGTGGCCTTGATTGAAATTCATTTGACCATTTCAGATTGGCTATGAACCCATTGCACCACGGCCTGGAAAAACATTCTTTGGAAGACCGACACTTATTTTACCAAACATTTTTGAATACGGTAAATTTTTGAAATTCAAACATTTCAGCAAATTAATGATTTTGTTAAAAGAGCATATGCGTTTTTTTTGGTTATAGTAAGACATATTAAATCGGTTGATGGTATGTTTGGATGCTATCGAGGTTTGTCGCCGAAATTGTTGGGAACACTTGTTAGTGTATTTGCTACGGCAAGAATTGAAAGAAAATTAGGTTTATGTGAAAATGAAAATGAAAACGATGAAAATACCGAAATGCCCGACGAGTATAAGAGAAATTTCTTTAAAACGGACCAAACAAAAAGTGAACCTCCAAAAAAAGAAGGAAAAGAGTCTGCAGAAGATAGCGGTTTGTTTGTAGAAGAAACTGAAGACGAAGAAATGTAAAATAATGATTTTTCTTACCCGAAATCACTAATTTTTTTTTCGTTCACTCAATTTATTCGCTAATTATCTTACAGGTTTCGCTTGTTCATAAAGGCACTTAAACGTGACCTTATTGTGCATACAATAGGTATAACCATATCGCATCCATTTCAAGTTATATCGATTCGAATGATGGCACAATTTATTGGACGTGAAAAGATTTACAGGTAATAAAAAAAATGATATAGTACCGAATTCATTTGAATAATTATAACATTTTAATAATTATAACATTTTCAGTTCGATTTGGGGATCTGTGAAGGAAATATTTTCACAAGAGGGTGTCTTTGGTTTCTTCTCCGGATTAAAACCGAAACTAATTTCCGAACTGTCATGCATTGCATTGACCAGCACAACGTGCTACCTGGTCCACAAATACTATATTAGAGATTCAGATAATCGTAGCTACTTCAATGGATTCATTCAATTTATTTATGCCAGTTTCTTGTATCCATTTCAAGTCGCTGCCACCTGCATGGTTGTCACTGGTTCACGGTAATTTTATTTTTATTTTTGTTACACTATTTGGTTCAATTGATTTTTAAAAACCAATTTCATTTTTTCGTGTGTACATAGACTACAAGCTGGAAGTGAACCTCATATGCCACTATACAAGAACTGGTCACATTGCTACGATCATTTGAGATCCATAAATCAACATAAACGTGGTAGTTCCTTGTTTTGGAGGTAAACAAAAACAAAATAATCAACATCAATATTATGCGTTAATCTATTTATTAAACGCTATTTTATTTCGAATATCATTTATGGCAGATATTATTATCCACAACCCCGCACTGAATCAGTTGTTCCGTATCCAAAGTTGGCGGCCAACTACTAAACACAAGATGGATTGATAGAGCACAGGAACTAGAGATACGAAAGAGGGAAGAGAGACAGAAAAAAAAGAAAAGAAAATTCCGCAGAGCATTACATTATTCTGAATCTGGCACTTAGCTCAGCGTAGCCACATTTTGGTTGTTTGAAACAACAGAATTTAATTTAAAGAATTTAAAATTTAAGAAAAACAATACTAATACTATTTAGAAGACAAACGGATAATCATAGCAAGCATTTGTTGGTAGTGTTCAAAGAATTTTGAGAATCACGTTTCCAAAGAAATAATCTATTTTTATTAAAGTGAAAAAAAAAAATTACAAATGTTAACTATAAAATGGACAAAATGCGTGTTTTCTTACATTCTTTTTTTATTTATGTATTTCTTAGTGTTCGTTCTACAATTGATCGCCACGCGGAAAATAGATTTTTGGCAGATAATTAACTTACAGTACATAAATACATATGTTCATTACAGAAGAGAGAAAAAAAAGAAATACTAATAATAGTTGAATAAATAATAATAATAACAATTGGAAACTGTAAACGTTCTATAATGACACGTGCTATAGCAAAATGGTAATTATATGGCTTTCTTTTCATTTGAAATAATCGACATATCAATCATTCGATCGCTAATTTGTATAATCGATGAAAGGAACGTGTGAATGTTTGCGAATGAAAATCCAAGTACGGCTCCAACGATATTCGGTATTGGATATGCTTGCCATGGTCGATCCCAATCTAATGGTGCAACCACCGAACCAGCCCATGCTCCAACCAATGTACCGAATGCATTATATTGCAACAGCTCCAATTGCCAAATGTCAAACGTTGAATTCAATTCAAATGAATCGTAAAATAAATACTGTATGGTTTTCGATGGTCCCAAAAACAGGCCAATCGGTAAAATTGTAAGCGATGTTAGTAGAATGGATAGTGCAAGTGTTTCTTCATAATTTTGATAATACGGTGCTCCCATTAATATACATGTAACGATAAATACGACGACAAATGTCATCAACAGTGCACACAATTTACAATAATTTTTTATATGTGCCACCGTGGACAGATTTTTAGCTGCTGTTAATCGTGTGCTGGATATTGAGTACTCTTTGATGCTGACATCCAATCCAAATGAATATTTACTGATGCCCCAACGTAATAGTTCGCCAGCAGCCAATATTAATGTAATCGGTGAATACAATTTTCCCGTACTAATGAATTGCTCATCCTCGAAGAAGCATATTGTGCAAAACATTACGATGAAATGTGATAAAACGACATGTAAAAATGGAAATTTGATGGGAATTATTTGCTTATTTCGTCCAACCATCTTGACCAGCACTATGGAATAAGAAAATGTTTTGATGAGCCCAAACAACAAAATACTCAAATGAAATAAAATGAAAAACGATTTCGATTTTTACGTACCAATTGTGTGAATATGACTATTAACTACTATTAACAACTATTGGAACATCAAGTGGACTGTCTATTATTATCGCTTAGCACATGATTTGAGGTTGAATTTAATACATTTGCGACAATAAATACAGTAATTTTCTCATGAAATTTATGTGCTATGGATGCACCAACAAATTCTACAGATAAAATAAAAACTATACAAATAGTGACAAGAACGCATTGTCAAAATAAAAAAAATGTGTTGCTTTATTGTATCGATAGATAACGCTACGGTCGTCATACGAAAATTCAAAATGCTCATCGAATACTGTTTTTTCTTAAATAATAACTTATTATTATGAACGAATGAAACTATGTTTTTATGGACTCAAATCATTCATTTTCTCAGGTGCACATTCATATAACCGCAAAAAAGAGTGCCCAGACGATACACCATCGCTGGAAGTATCATTACGAACAAAGTGATCAAAGAGTGTAAAGCAATTTGAGTTTAATTTGAATACTTTTCGTTACAATTTCGCGCATCATCTTCAGCCATTACAATTAATTCAATTAAATAATGTGCATTGTTGAATACGCATATGTATATATCGATTTGAAAATTCGGACAATAAAGAAACAACTTGGATGTCCGATTCAATGTACAAAGCACAAAGTAAAAGCGGATGGAATAAATTTAAAGTATCTCAAATGGCTTTGTGGAAAGTCAAATGAAAGATTCGGGTTGTTTTTTCTTTAAAACATTATATTCGAATGTACACTTTGAACCTTTAATCTAACCATGCTGATAATTTGGCCGTAAGGCTTCTTTGTCCATTTACTTCTCTTTCATTTCTTTTTTTAAGAAACATATAAACCATGCATGGTTCGTATTGGTGAATGTTATATTGAACGTAGAAGAATAGATTAACAGCGTCAATTGTAATATCAAACAAATTTGTCTATATATCATATTACATGTACAGTGTACGGCTATTCTTCGCTTCTCGTCTCGTTTTTTTTTATTTTCATTTCAAATTCCTTTTGCCGACGAAACGAAGAACAATTTCTGTACAAAGTGAGAATAATGCCGAAAACCGATTTTCCCTCCATTTAATTCCAACTGTCCACTAACTGCAAACAACTTGAGAGATCCACATCATGGATGACTGATGTTAAACACATCCGCGTGTATTAATCTCGTGCACATATTTCGAATACCACTGCTCGCTGAACACAAACAGCGAACCGATTAGGTTGAGTCGGGCACAACGTAGATACGATCTCAGCTCATTTATGAATCAACTTCGACGAACTTCGAACATGCTTTCGATTTAGTCTCGGTTGCGTTACATATATATTTGTGGACACGCACGCACATACGAATTTTTTTTTTTTGGATATATTTACTGTCTTCAACGACCCAATTGAGTTTCACATTTTTGTTCGTTGGCAAAACTGTTAAGTGGATCACGTTTCGGGAGTTCAAAGAAAATAAAACGGAAACTTAATTTTTAGAAGTAGAGAAAAAAAAAAAACAGAAAATATTTGGCAGAATAAGTGAATCAATATTAAAGTGAAATCAAATATCAAAGTGGAAACTCCACAAAACAATGGAAAATTATACGTTTTAACAAGAATTTGTTGAAGTCAAAAGTGAGAGATATAGTGATGATGAACGCGTGGTAAATTAATTGCCGGGAGCCATTGTGTCTGTAATAATGTTTGCGAATAAAGCCATTTGAAAATCGATTTTGAGCATTTTTTTATTCGACTTTATAAAAATCATTCGCTGTTCCGATAACACAATTAATGATTCGCTTATTTTTTTTTTTCGGTGATAATGAAGTTATTTGGTGAACATTGATTATGTGCATAGATAGCTTAATCAGTAGTGCAATTGTGAATCTTATCGTTGCCTTTTGTTATGACGAATGGACTTTTCAATGGAATAAATATTTTGGCAAAAATTTCGAGATGAAAGCGTAAACACATGGATAATGTGAATGTCATATGGTTTGCAAGACATGTTTACCTTTTCGATTTTCACGTTGTTTGGCAACGAATTTGTTCTCAGAAATTGTGTACTAAGTATGTTTCAAGTTGAATTTGTGCATTCAAGAGGAAAATTGCGAAACAGATAGAAAGAATAAAATCCACCAACAACAAAAATAACAAAAATAAAACCGTCGATTGGATGGCTATTTTACCCTTCAATAGAATACATATCTGTAATAGACTTTTACTGTTGCTTCATATATTTTCTGAGTGACATCGAACGCAATGGAATGAATTATTATGCTATCTAAGCTTGTATGCTGTATATTTTCGATTCATAACATGAAATAAAAGAGAAGAAAAACGTGTGTTAATGTATCCACAAAACGAATTCAGTATCTCTTGTTTTTTTTTCGTTGTCACATCAACGCTTTTATGCATACGCACATATTCGTGGGATTTTGTAATCATTTGCATTCAAAGTGGATAATCATATGATGATGGTGTATTTTTTTTCCCAACGAATTTGATTTGCGTGAATTTAACATTCTCTTATCCCTTCCCTGTTCCATATATATATTTTTTTTTGGCGACCAATTAATCCAGCACGACTGTTCATTTGTCGAATTTTTCTTTTATCTTATCATGTATTGGATTATATTTTATCGACTTTCAAACGAAATTTAACAATTTTTTCGGCATGCACATAGTTTCAATATTTCCCGCTTTTTTTAGCTTTGAATTTCAACAGCAAATAAATGTTGACTTCAAGAGCGTTCATGTACCATTTAAGAAACGACAACAACCGAGAATTCAAAATAAAACTGTCTATGCTCTTTGCACACTGAATGCAGAAGATATTGAAAAATTCCTATGAAATATATTAAAATAAATAGAAAAAAACGCAACAACAAAAAACTTTGCGTAATATATATAAAGAGAATCCAGAAATTTCATATAGGTTGTGGCTTAAGCGAAATATTTTGGTACATGGACTATGGCTAAAAGAAAGAAGACTTTTCTTTGAAGCACTCTCTCACCAATTACATCTCATATAAGTTTCTTAACGCCACCGAACTTTCGGTGGCGTGAAGGTCATAAAAACACTCAGAACTTAAATGTATAAACGAAAGTTTTACGTTGAAGCAAGTATTAACTCTAAATACACTGTGATTTCATATAATAAAGTTTGTCATGAATGTGACTACAGCACATTTGATAATAACGCCAACATTCGCTATCTTATCCAATTCATTCACTTTATACCGTATTAATAGCTAATAAACGACTCCATTCAAGGTAACCAGCGTTATTGTTATTCCAAATTCTTTTCTTCTCAAGCCATGCAACGAATTTTCGATGCCTACTTATCTGGTTACGAATTCAAATAGATTGCGGTATTCTCCTTTTGCTCGTCAAGAACGTAAAGAATAAGTTGCATTGATTGCTTTCCCTCCTGGCCAAATCCTTATAAATAGATTCTTATGGTGAAAACAAATTCATTGATATCACAAAAGCTTTTTGTGTAGCCGAAAATATTCAACCTTCTTTCTACTCCTTATATTTGTTGTGAGTTTTTTTTTTTGTTTATGGTTTTTATTCAATTTTTCTTATAGCGCGTAGTATGTATATGGACTCAATAACATATCAACACAGATGTACATGCTTACGGTAAACATCCCGAATGAGTACAATACTTCAATAATTGAAGAATGGACTAAGAACAATTCTTATAAGTAAGTATCACTTCCCTTTATTATCTCTACCATCGAGATACGCATTTCCACGATTTTTTTTAAAGAGCTAAGCTTTATTATTTAAGCACTCAACCACTCAGTAGAGGAAAATCACTTATTGGCTGAATAGCAATGTCCAGAAAATGAAACATACAAACATTTTTTTACACTCTTGCAGACGCATGAGATGTCTACTCGCATTCGCAATAGCAAGAATTCTTGGAAAATAAAAAATAACAACAAATAGATAAAATTCTTATCGGTTTGTTTCGATCTCTCTCCTCTCGTTTGTTGAATGAAAAAGAAAAATGAATGGGCTAGATTAAAAAACCCACTCCGAAATAAAAATCTATTAAAGTGGAACTTGTGTTGGCTGCGAACATCTACGAACACTCGTTCGTTCGTTCGTAGCGATTTTTTATTTCAAATATTAAGATTATAGAGATATTATTAAAATTTTAATTTTTCAAAATCTACGAACGAACGAACAAAATTGTTCGTAGGCAATAGGAACGAACGAACGAATGTTTGTAACCAACCGTAAGTGGAACACAGCATTTTCAACAACAAAAATGCAAAAGAAATACTGTGTTCCATTTTTATAAATTTCAGGAATTGTTCCTCTTAGGAGGAGGCGCTGAGAATCCCCCTCCTCAAATGAAGTCAAAAGTTTTTTTTTTCGTTAAGAATTTATCACGAAAATATCTTTTTTGATCAAAAACGTTCTTCTCCTCGCCGTTCTTCTTCTCCTCAGAGGAACAATTACTGATATATGTATTTTTTATTTGAGGTCAGGTTTTATTCTAACCCAATCAAATGAGCAAAAGCATTCAAGTAAATTCTAAATATAATAAAAAGACAATACAAATAACCACGGGCCAATGATTCCAAAAAAAAAATGATTTACATTTTTCAGCATTTACTTCAAACAGTCATCTTATCAAGGTTACCTGGACCCTTTGTTTCTCGAGTCAATAAATATACATTGGATGCGATTCGTTCCGCCGAAGCCATGGGAACATTACACACTGGCAATTATCTATTTGTGCATAATGGTGTTTGGAATATTCGGAAATGCCTTGGTTGGGTACATGTTCTTACGGTAAGTAGTTGGCCCTAACTAATTTTTCCAGCTTTTTAACCATTTAATTCCCAATTCCATAAAGGTACCATCTAAAAAGGTACAAAATATATATATCACATTCCATGTTACTCGCTGCCATGCATATAATAGACGTTTTGAGCTGTCGTTTTTGAAAACAAACGTATAATATCAATTAAGCACAGCTTTTTGATGTCGAAAGCACCATAATCTTTCTTTTATTGAAATATTCAAGATAATAAGTAACCACTGCCAGCATTACTGTCACATGCACTATCAACTATTTTTTTTTTTTTTTGGAAAATTGGGATGAAGAACATAAAGCAAATATTTGAGCTGGATAAACTGTTTTTGTTAGCGAATAGTTGAAAATCATAGCATATTCCATTTCGTGCAACACACAAGTGAAACCAATTCGAGATACCGCTCCGAAATCGGTGTGTATGAAAAATGTCATACCGGTTCACTGTTCACTCATTTTTGAAAATACTTTTTTCGTGAAATCATTATTGCTCAATGCTTGTTGAAAATGTATAATATATTTGTCCATATTTTTGAGCGCATTTCAGTCAAGGGCATGTTTAGCATTTAAAAAGAAAAACCATATTCGAATTGAATGCTATTTAAGTTATTCCGACTCGATTCGACTTACGAAAATTGGATAATTTATTAGTGTGTGTATTTTAGGTCGTTTCATTTGCTGTACCTTATGATAGCAAAACTTTTTACTAAATGTAAATCTATCTGTGAAATTATTCAGTTTGTCCAGGACTTTGATTCAATTGCAACGAATTTTCGCCAGCTGCTTTTTAGTTACTGAATATTATTTGTACCAATTCGTATTGTTTTTGTTGAAAACGTTAGTTAATTCAATATCTTGTGTTGATAATATTAATCGGTTTGATATATAAGACAATGTAGTCTGATATATAAGATGATGACAAGACGGGGGGCGGTAAATTAAAAAAGAAGAAGTCAGATAGGGGGTAATTCCATTAATTCTGATTCGTTTGGAATTTGATGGAAGTAAAGAAGCCAAACCTGCCCCTATTTCTCCAATTAAATTGTATTAAACATGAAATAATTGTTGAGTGCATTTCTACCAATACGTATACATTGTCGAAATATTTTAAAGTACATAGTTATTAGTTGGATGATATATTATGAGAAGATTATGCGGATTTCAAATGTGGTGCGTCATATTTCAAACGTCAACGCTCGTAAATTCATACAATGCATTAAAAATACATTTATAAAATCGATAATAATGGATAATGAGAGAACAAACATAAATTGCGCTTAGATCCAAGATTTCGAGAAATTTAATTTAAAATTATTCGATGTAACTGACATTGGTCGCGATAGATCAATGATAAACAAATGATGAACAAATCAATGAAAGGTTTTTTCCCGCTTCTTCAATTTACATTGTTTGGAAAAGTTTTTCCAAACAAATTAGTTTGATGGAATCGATGAATAGAAAGAAAGTAGTTTTTGTGGTAATACTATCACGGTAATAGCTGTTGTCCGATCAATGAATGGCCGTGGTTTTGAAGAATTCTATAGGTTTACATAAAAAAAAACGACGTAATTTGCATTTCCATCGTAAATGATCAGGTTTCCAAAATTGCACATCACTCATATTGATTGAGTAGTGAGCTGTAACGAATGCAACGGCATTCAACAAACTTTATCTTATTCAGCTATACGCTTTCACGCTTCCATGCTACACAAGCAGACAAAGTTTTGATTTTGAAAAGACTTAGAGAAGAAAAAAAAAATACGGGACAGACACTTGGCACCAGCCAGAAAAAAATTATTGCAATCGTACCAAAAAATTATAGCTAGCGTTAATATTAAATATGATAAATATATTTCATTCAACTTTTTTTTTTATATCCTCGAAATAGATGCCGAATTTTGCGAACTTCAGCTAATATTTTGGTAATAAATCTGGCAATATCGGATTTTCTAATGCTGGCCAAGACTCCAATATTTATTTACAATAGTCTGAAGTTTGGTCCCATTCTCGGTGATGTCGGTAAGTTCTATTTTTTTGCAATTTTGCCGTTACCGGCTTTAAAACGTGCGACACTATCTTGCATGCAAATCATAAATGTATGAATCAAGCATATAGAGTGGCATCCTTTAATTTTTTTTCGGTTTTATTTTTGTATTTTCTTGTAGCATGCCGTATGTATGGATTTCTTGGTGGTTTGACTGGTACCGTGTCAATAACAACATTGACAGCAATATCGCTCGATCGCTACTTTGTGATTATTTATCCGCTAAATCCCCGTATATTGGGCAGCAAAAAATTGCGTCCGATTATCATGTTGGCATTCGTGTGGTTATACAGTTTTGGATTTGCCATAATGCCAGCACTTGATATGGGTTTCAGCAAATATACGCCGGAAGGTTTTTTAACCAGTTGTAGCTTTGACTATTTAGACGATCGTGCATCAGCTCGAATATTTATGTTTTTATTTTTTGTCGGCGCCTGGTGCATTCCGCTCACAATAATTGTCTATTGCTATGCACAAATTATGAAAGTGGTCAAAGCAACCGGTAAAATTCAATCGAGCCGAAGTCAAAATCGTGTTGAACGTAAGCTTATGATTGTTGTGGTAAATGTGATTGTTTTGTGGTTTGTGGCATGGACACCATACTCAATTGTTGCGTTGCTTGGCATTTCCGGGAAAAATGAGTATCTTACACCGTGGGCCAGCATGTTACCAGCCGTTTTTTGTAAAGCATCCGCTTGTCTCAATCCATATTTATACTCAATGACCCATCCACAATTCAAAAAAGAGATTTTACGCTTTCTTCATGCGAAATTTGGTATTGGCCATGGACCACAACTGACATCAACAGCAAAAACGATGAGCGTACGTTTTGTTAGCAGCAAATTTACGCGACGAACATCAAATATGGGTATGAATACGTATTAATGTTCTCTAGAAATGCAAGTCAATGTAACTACGTCAAACTAAAAAATGAATCACAATTCAAAAGAAAAATTTCAATTTGAGCGGATATAATGCCATTTGAACGGGATATTATTGATTTTTGATGTAACGGCATTTGAATTAGACAGCAAATTAGAAAGCAATTTTCATGAATGTGCAATGTGATTACACCAAGAAATTTAATTCTAATTTCTTGAGAAAGGGTATTGAGAATTATCCACCATCACACATGTACAATTACTATGGAATACATTGTGTGTGCTCTTGTAGAAGCAACATTTTCAAGCATTTTAATTTAATCTATGCCGAAGACGCTTTTCAAGCTGCGTTCGTCTGTAATACAAATTGGAGTTAGTATTTGTATTCACAATAACAAAATCCCTTTAGTTATCATACCCAACAATCTATCATGCGAATAATCAAATAACATCGAATCTTCATTTTCATGGAAACAAAAAAAAAGTTCATCACTTTTTCTAAGCAACCATTACCATTACCTATATAAAAAAAAATCAAGCAACAAATCAGTTTTCAACATTCGATTAGGCCCCCTAAATATTAAGTTCAGAGAGATAATCTTTTGGAGATATATTTATTTAAGTTAATTTTGTTTGAAAAGAACAAGAAAGTAAGATAAGATTGCCCATATTTAGAATTTAATAACGGTGTTTGTGTTTATGTTTAAGAAAACAATCATTGAACCAAACAGACGATAAAATACAAATCAATTCTTACTCAAAACTGGTCAAACGATTGAAATATCAACATACTTCACATCGTCTGTGCTTAAATTTAGTGTTTAATTTAGATGTGATGTACAATGTGATAAATAATAAATAATAATCAAATGTAAAAAGAGTGAAATAAATAAACATCGAACAATATTATTTGATTGAATGCCCTAATAAGAAATTAATTGAATTGAAACGTAAAAACGGAGTTCGTGTCCATCGGACCCAGTGGGAGAGCATAATATAGTTTCATCATGGCTTATTCGTTAATTTTCATAATAAAATAACGATTTTTTATTGTTTTGACGGCTCTGCGGCAGTCGGGTCATCCCCAAAAAAAAACATGCAATAGCTCTGATGGACGCGATCTGCATTTTTGGGTGTTTTGTATGTTATTGCTTTCGGAAAATATACACACAGAGAAGTAATACAATGAAAACTAGATGACTTGTCGTATAAAATTTGGAACTAGTTGACACTCCGTATAAAATTGTATTTTTCCATCTAATTTCATACCAAACATCGTTTTTGTGTATTCTCTTTTATGCGGATCTTCTTCAAAGCATAAACGGAGAAGAACCGCACAAAAGAGAATACACAAAAACGATGTTTGGTATGAAATTAGATGGAAAAATACAATTTTATACGGAGTGTCAACTAGTTCCACATTTTATACGACAAGTCATCTAGTTTTCATTGTATTACTTCTCTGTGTGTAGCGTTTTATCAACATTTAATAAAAAAATTTGGTTTTTCCAACGGTGAAATTAGCCTAAGAATATTAACCGGTGGTAAGTTATTTTTTTGGATGTGTGCGTGTGTTGCACTTGCATAACGCGGTATCAAAGTAATTACAAGCTTAATGTGAGTGTCTGCAAACCTATGTTCATCTAGCGATACTGTTCAATAATCACTGTTTCAAGAGTTGTGCCGAACAGGCTTAATCCGGTGAGCTTCATTGCTTCATCGTTAATGTGTGTATACATCTTTTCACAAATATTCATGTATGTACTTGTAAACTTGTTTCCGCAATGACCAGCTTGTGCGCGAAACACATACACACATACGTGTAAATGTAGCCGCTGTTATCACATTTTCCGTAACGCTATTTTCCATTGGCTTGTCGCTTTTGTGTGCATATTTTTGCTAGTGTGGGCTCAATATTTCCATTTGTCAAAACGAAATCATCAAATACACAAAAGAAAAATTCTCGTTGTGATCAAATCACACAACATTCACTTTTCCATATTCAGAAAAACTTTTAACCCCCGAACCAAAAAGAAAATCACACATTAAATACAAATTTCATCGTCTGACATAGACAGAGAGTGCTTTCAAAAAATCATCGTCATAAAATATTTGCATAATGTATTTGAGTCGGCACGTAAAATCAATTGAATAAAAGTACGTTTGTACGCACACATTACTTTACCACTCAATATGTTTTGCAATATAATATTTTGATACGCCGGGCTTTTAAAAAATATACATTCGTCGCACAATTTTCACTTTTGAGAGTTTTTCAAGCGAAACTTTCAACATTGAAAAGAATTTATGAGATTTCATTTGGCATGTCTCAGTCAAATGGAAAAAAGCTTTTGAAAATATAATTATGATAGTGTGTTTTTTTTTTCATTCGATATTTGACCGCTTGATTGGCAAAGTTTGCCGAAATCAGTGTATACGGGTATGTGGTTATAAAAAAAATCAATGGAGTTCTATTTTTGTACAAATCATTCGCAAATTTGTTGGAAAGTAAGAGTGAATTAAGGGAAGTGACAAGCGAACGATGCGAAAAGTTTTCTTTTCGGACGGGACCCGGTACAAGACGATAAACTATATCGAAAAATGTTGACAAACCATAGGACGCAATTCCGGTGTACGAAATCCAATTTTATAACATAAAAGTTACTGCATCCCTCATTCACATAATTCAATCGGTACACGTGAATCACGTAATATCATACGCGCAATATATACAAACATTTTTTTTCCTTCATCATCATCATCATCATCATCGTTGGCGTCGTAGGTACATATATATAGGTATTTTCATTTGTTTTATTTGTGACAGTCATTTGCAGATAGGCGAAAGAAGCATTTAGAGAAATAGAGAGTTTTGTGTGCAATTTTATTGATTGGAATTGAAAATGATTCGAAGCCATAGACGAAAATGACGAAGACAAATGTGTCGAATATATGATATATGCTATAGAAAACAAGACAAAAATGATGAACAGTGTTTTATCAATAAACCTTCAATAACATTCAGCCAATCATCTCTATGGTGGCGACGAGCATTGATTTTATTCATCATTTCTTCATATTTATTGGTTCAGTTGAAAAGAAACGATAACATACAGCACTCTCTCGTTTGATTTGCTATCGTATTTCAAGTTGTTCGGTGCCATAAAACGAGCAAGAAAAGACAAATTAATTGAGGGTTGAACACATTTATTAATAATTGTTTGGGTGTATTCTTTTCGCGATCGCATATTTTTCGTCATTCTTTTGGTGCAAAAAAAAAAACGACAACAACATAGCTCAGACACACACACACACACACACACACACACAACGGCAGAACGGAATTGAAAGTGTACGTGAATTTTGGCAATGCGCTTATCGATATGGATTCCAGGCATTTTGGGAATCCTCGGTCCGATCGTCATCCCTATTTCACATATGGTAGTTTTATGGTTTTATTGGCAGAATTATGCTCGTTTCGTTGACCGCCGATTTTGCTCATGCTCCTGTTGGGACACCGTATTTAAAGGTATAGCCGGATTAAATATTTATGGTTTTACTTTGTCTTTATAAGCTATAAGCACCAAGTCCACTTATAATTGAATTCAAAAAAAAAAAAAAAAAATAAAAAAAAAACTTTTTAAATAGGTACATATGAGTCGGGCATCGCGAGCTACAAGCATTTGTATTTCAATGCAACGGAAAATACGATGAAAATATGGATATTGACTGTGATTGCAATCATCGCATTGTACGAATGTGCAAAGCATTTAATCAGGCTAATGATTATGAAATCCGTTCGATATTCCATGATATTTCTATTTTGCTTATCGATTTTTTCGCATTATTACGCATGGTGGGCCTATGTTAACTACTACAACGACGATTTTTACAGTCAATGGAATCATCAAATGTTTTTTACGGTAAATACATTCGATTCCAATGTCCGTTTCCATTCCTCGTTTCCAATACAAAACAGATATTTAGATCATTATTTCAATAGTAATCTTTCTGTGTCTAATTTCATGTATAAATTCTTTTATACGTGTATACTGAATTTTATCTATCTCACACTCTGTTTACTTGTGCGTTTTCTTTCCGTCTATTTTTTTTCTTTCGATTTAGATTACCGAATTATTATCGACTAGTGTAGTGTTTCATTTAGCAAATTTAGAAAATATAGTAACACCAAGAAAAATACTGTGTATCGTCGGCGTAGCTATACTGCATATTGTAGCAAGTGGATTTGATCAATTCATTGCGAATGTTTTCAAAGGTGAAGGCTTGCTTCATCAGGTACATATCAAATTTAAATGATCGATAGATTTATTATTAAATATTAAATATTCTAACACACAACAATGATAAACAATCATGATTGCCACATCAAACACACAATGAAACTCTATCACCAATTCTCAACCACACCACACATAATAACACACAAATTTACATAACGAAAATTACATTGAATTTAAGTGGATTTTCTGTAGAAATAGTATCATTATTGTTATTTTTAAAAAAAAACAGTGGTAGATTGTAATGCTGATGTATGATTTTCTAGTCGATTTTAAATAGCGATGATTTCATCGGTTTGTCGTTTTTTTGCATTTTGAATTAACTCTTTACAATATTCTAACGGCAATTTGTTTTGTTCTTTTTTTTCTTCTTTTTTCCTCTTCTCTCTTTTTTGCAAATTGCACTCTCGTCTTAAATGCGCGCACACATATACCGTTACCACTCAAACACAATACACACAATAATACATACAATTGCAGATAATTCGAGATTTAGGTTTTATGGTCCCAGACATTTTTCATTTCTGGTTACCACTTTGGTTATTGAAGAGAACAAGACGAGAAAATTACTCGACCAAACCATTTTATCGAGATTATAAATTGAGACGTGATACAATCGCTACAATTTTGATTGTGACCATTTTATTGCTGGTTTGTACATTCCTTTAAACACACACACACTCACACAAAGGACAAATTCAATTCAATTTGTTTGCGATTTTGCTATTTGTTTCATCTTTTTTTCTTCTTTTTCACATTCATTTTTGTATTTTGTAAAACCAGACCGTTTATACCGTTTTTTTTCTTCTCTTTATTTTCATTTACCATTCACCACAAACGAATTTGGTCGGTGTGTAATTCATATTCATCACGATTAAGCTTTATAATAAATTTCAATTGTTCACATAAATAGAATGACATCATGAATATTTAGCATAATGTTGATAAATATCAACCTGACATAGATTACAATAAAAAAAAAAAATGTTTTTTTAAGAAATTGATATACATAATGAAAGCCGGATGAATACAAAATTTTTGAAATTCGCGATACACAACTTAATTTCTACCTTAAAATCACTTAAATGTGTCCGACATGACAATAAACGTTTTTTTCATTTATTTTCTTTATCTATATTCTCTTTTTCTTTCTCTCTCTCTCTCGAATTTCCATTGCCATATATTTTTCATATACGTTGAACGTCTTTGAAGAATAAGGAGTGATTTTTGTTTGTTAGTTCGGTATATCCAACCGATGGCATGGGAAACGAGAAATTAAGTTGCCTTCGATGACAAGTGAATCAAAAATCAAAAAATCAAATTAGAATTTAAATTTAGAAAACACTTAAACATTGGATAGCCTTTGAAAATTACAGGACATATAAACCAAATCAAAAACATTTTTTTTTGTTGAAATTTTTCATTTAACGATATACTTGAAATTGATTAAATCAATTTCTTCATGTTCCCTATTCATTAATGAATGTAAATGACGATAAATAGTCATTGGTTCGATTGATACATTCCATTTTTAAATTGATGAATAATTCCTATTAGCGGCGCACAACAAATAGATTCAAATTATTTGAGATATGTATAATGTTGTATTTGTTATCATATTTTGAAGGAAAAAAAAAAGAGATTTTGTTTTCAAATGGCTATAAAAAAACAATAAAAGAAAAAAAAACGAGTAGATTTTGATTGAATTTTGTTACAAGATTTTATCTAATGAAGCAATTCGAATACATTTTTCACATTTAATAAAAAAGAAAACAGCATCACTGTTTCAAAATTTAAGATGAATAATAAATGAATAAATTTCAATTGTATTGTTCACTTCATAGATGCGTGTGTTTTATTCAAATAAAAATACGAAAAAGATGGTAAACTCATTAAAAAAAGTTTCAGATTATGTGGTTCCACAAAAGCATTTATTCAACTTTGAGTTTTATTATGGAAAATATGTTGTAATTAAATTGGATTGTAATTGTGTTTAAATTCGCTTAAGCATATCCTTTGATTGATGTGGCGAATTGCCAGTTCTGTTCGACATTAATCGGTCCTAATACCTTACTACCGTCCTTTGTGCAAACGGCCACTTTGTATTGATGATAACTACGGCAATCGCGATAGAATAAGACTTCCATGCATTTCTTGAGCTGCAACCAAAAAAAAACCATTATTATTACCGTGATAGATTCAATGCATGAAAGAACAACAAATTGTAATTGAAAATTCAACAAACCAGTGCTTGAGCTGCATCATAGTCCAAAACGGCATTTGGATTTTCCGAATATTCTCGCAACAATGGGATTGCCAAATGTTTACCATAACCAGTGGCAACCACTTTGTCTTCATAAGCACGTCCACGAACATCAACATGTCCCAAAAATGGTTCACCATCTTGAACACCACCAACAACCAAATCAATCCACCATGGATTCATGCGACACCGACGATTATACATGCATCGTGTCAACCAATTGTACAACGATTTCGGTTTCATTTCGATTTTGTCATCGTGGCAAAAATCTTCGGTGATTTTTTCATCGATGTAATGTTTGATGCATTGAAAATCGGCATAATCGGCACCGGCACCCAAAACACAGTTATCATTAATCGTAAATACACGGTCTACATTTCGAAACGATGCCAACGATCCGTATGAAACAAGTGTATCGGCAGCAATTAAAACACCTTCATTGTATCTGATGCCAACCACCGATGAACCAGTCGCAATTGGATAGCTACGAACAAAAAAAAAAATATTTAGACGGTAAATTGGTATTGAGGTTAGGTCTTTGTTATTTATGAACAGTCATTCTTTGCATGTAAACGAATGTGACACATCACAAATTATCCCCATTTATCGTTTAAAATTCAATCAATGATGGAAAATGATTGAAATTCAATTGGAAAGCATTAGGTAAACAAGCTAATTGAGTGAAATAGAAGGTATAGTAACACTTACGCTGATCTTTGTGAACCATTGTTGCTCGCACTTTTCATCGAACTATTTGATCCTGGAAAATTGTAAAAATTACCAGGCTGTGGACCATTTGTCCACAATGGATTGTTGAAATTTGGCGTTTGATTGAACATCTTGGAACTGACAAAATAAAAAATTCAATTGAATCGAGTTTTTGAATACACAGTTGAACCAAATTGTACTCTTTATGGTAAACAAGAACAAAATTGCAAGTTGTATGTTTGACAACTGTTTTATCGTTTGTCATTCACAAAACAACAGTGTGAACATAGCTGCGTATCAAATGGCATACAATTTTTTTCTGGAGAGAATCAAACGAATACTTTTGTGGAGAATATTTATTGAATTTGCGTAAATGCCTCGAATGTAAAAGTTTTATCGTCCAATTTTCAAAATACAAATTTATTATAACATTGAGATTTGTGTATTTTGTAGTAGCATGACATTTTTTAAAGAAAAATGAATACAAGGAAATACCAATAATGTGAATATGGTCGCAGATGGAGTGGAGAGTTGATTGTGCTATGTTTTTTTATACGAACATTGAAAGGCTTCTCGATCCACCATACAAACTTTTTTTACCTATGACATAGAAATCGTTCAATGAATGAGAATTATGAAGATGTTCATGCATAAAATTTTATTTGTTTTTATAAAAATATTGTAACTTTTATAACGCTCGACGCAGTTAAGTTAATTTATGTTATTTTTGTTTACAGAAAATCGCATATTAAACAATATTACTTATCGCATAAACAGGACTTATGTGAATACATAATTTTGGATTTAAACAATGTACACTTTAACAACTATATTTTATCTAAAATGAAAAAGATTTTCCTTGAAACGTGTAAAATGGATTAACAAATGCACAGATTCTGGGCTTTTTTTAATTTTTTGAACATCACACCAATCGGAAGCGATAGAGTTGATAATTCACATATTTATCACAAAATATTTGTGAATCAAAAAGTATGTGAATTTCAAATGAGTATTCGGTGTGTGTATGCATGTGTTTTGTGTGGGCGTCAGAAATGGGTGATGATAATGAGTGTTGAAATCATATTGTTTTATCATTAAGTTAAAATATGATGTGCTTAAAAAAAATGTTTAAATGAAGTGATCAGACTAAGTTCACAGAACCTACTTCCGTCCACAAAAAGGGAAACAATAAAAATTTCATGCGAGTGGCGACGGAAAATGATTCCCGAAAATACGATTTCCCGAAAGTTGATTTCCCGATTTTTTTTTCCCGAACGGTACATTTTTCCGATTTTTTTTTTCAATTCAATTTGATTTAGGATTCGGATAAAAGTTCACTCTTCTTTTAAGCAAAATTCACCAAAACTTCATCAGACTTTGTTCATGAGAAATCTTAACCACAGTTAAAAAACTTTGATCGGGAATTTTTTTTCGAGAAAAAGTTTTTTCGGGAAATTGTCTTTCGGGAAAATGCAAGTGCGGTCGCCCATTCGTTCAAGATGTGAAAAACTAAATCGGCACGAATCCAATGGTTTCCTCACAGTGCTCTTCAAGTCGTGTCAAACGCTCTTTCAACTCCTTCATTTGTTTCATCATATCAAGATAATCCGTCATTGGAATTTGTACCATTTTTTGCTCACTAATCCTCACCGGTGAATTTGATGTTTTATTTAGTTTCGGTGCTGTCGTTGTAAAATTTGTCAATTGCGGCGGTTCACTTTTTATCACCATCTTCTTTGCTGTTGTTATTGTCGCCGGTCCAACTGAACTATTCGAAATTGATGACTTATTGATCACTTTCACTGTTTGTAAATTCGAACTATCATTCTGAGAGAAAAAAAAGAAGAATTTTGTTAAATATTGAGCGTGTCAAAGTAAATGCCATTTTGCCAATAATATTAAATTATTTTCTCTGAATTCTACTTTATACTAGCTTGAATCAAGCTGCTTGATACTTCTTAAAATTTTAATTTTACAATGTTTTTTTTTACATATTTTGCTTTCTTAGCTTCTTTCTAGAGACGACATATTAAAATTGAGTTTTCTCTCAGATTCATCAGTGGTTGCAATGGAGCGCAGACCTAAATGCCCGATCGTATATATATATACCCCGAATTCCTCATTTTTAATTTTTCGGATTTCGAGAAATTATTTTGGTTTCGGCCAGACTCGGGTTGAGTTCGGTCGGGCATTAAGCATATTTTTCCGTCCATCCATGACCACTGGTATCAATAAGCAATAGATATGCAGACAATAGAGTTTAATAAGTTTAATAATCATTAAAATGAACACTTACATTCCCTACTTTTTGCATCAATCGATATTTTGGAAATCTAAAAATCGAATTCAATCATATAATTCAATTAGAAATCGAAATTGCACAAATCAAATGCACAAAATTAAATGAACTCACCGAATCGTGCCATTCGTCAGTGTTTGTGGATTACAAACAGTTTTGATCACTTTACCTTCGCCACACAATTTGTTTAATTCTTCGGTGGTGATCCGTTTCACGATATTCGGTTTCGTTAGCACTTTTGGTGTTGATGAATTTGCCATGATAATTCCAACCGGCTTTTGTTTTACATCGCCATTTTTGACCTGCACTGAATTTGATGACACCGTCTGAGTTGTATTAGTTGTTGAATTTGAGTTTTGTACTTTAAGTATCATTTGTTTTCCAAATTCGGTGACAATAATTTGTCGACCGCATGCAACGGCTGACTGTAGAAAATTATTTGTATCATCAACAGCTAAATCCTCTTGTAACAGTTGTAGCGTAGACGCTAAATATAGAAAAAAAATATAAAAAAATGTTGTATTTTTTGCCATGTGCAAAAACGAAAAAACTCAATCAACATACAGTTCGATTGTTGATTGGAACTATTTAAATTGGCCTGCAAATTGATGATCGCTGATGAACTATCCTCACATGATGTCGAATCTTGACTTATATCCGCATCACTATGTTTAAACGAGCTTAAACTGTCTCTCTCTATTTCCTGCATGATGCTGTCGGTGGCTTCTTGCTGTTCTTCCATACTGACAGCCGCCTGAATTTTGTATGTACTCATCATTCGAGCCAAGTCATCGAATCTTAATTGTTCGGCTAATGACATGGGCGTCTCTCCATTTTTCGATTCGCAATATGGATCGGCACCGTGTTTTAGCAGCAATTTCACAAGATATGGATAATCCTCTTCGACCGCCCAATGTAATGGTGTCATCTTCAACATATCTCTAGCGTTCACATCACATTTATGACTCAGCAATAATTTGACCTAGAATTGATAAAACCATTAAGAAAGTGATTCCAACATTTGTGCCAGACCACAAACCATTCAAACCAAAACAAATGCCATTTTAGTAAGAATTGAGCAGTGTCATTTGGTGCTTACAATTTTTTCGTGACCATTGCAGACGGCCAGATGTAATGGTGTTCGTTCGACTTTGGTTCGTGAGTCTCGGCTAATACCAGCCCGAAGTAATACTTCGCAGGTATCATAGTGATTATTTTCAGCAGCCATATGAAGTGCTGATTTGCCCAGCCAGTCGGTCGTGAAGGGCGCACCACGACACATAAGATCGTGCACTTTAGTCGTGTGCCCTTCTTTTGCACTCTCCAACAGCTGTTTGCCCAAATCCATAATTGATATTGCTGGAGTCTTGGGCTGACTCAAAACTTGAATCACTTTTCCGATTTCCATCTAGCCAGAGAGTGTGTGAGAGAGAGAGAGAGAGATGCCGAACGAATTAACAACAATAACAAATAATTTTGTTTGAAATGACATTTGATTTTAAGGTTATTTCTATTTTGATTATATTGCTCTCTATATCACTATTACAAATGTCAATCAAATTGATTTAATCTATTCGGCATCAAATTGATATTTACCATTTGCGATGATAATTCACAAATTTGTTACACAATCCAATCCGTCACTATCGTTCCAATGAAATTGTCTGTTTACAATGCGTCACTGGTCCATAAATCATGAGTTTTGCGCTAAATATCGTCGCCTGATTTTTGCATTCGCAAATAATAAATAAAAATATATTACAAAACAATGAAATGTGAGTAAAATGTCGATTTTGTTTGACTAAAAACACTTGAAAAATATGATATAAAAAGTAAAAATGTTCAAACAATTGATGATAACAGAATTAACGACTAAAACAAAAATCAAAAAATACTTGATAATGTTGTAAAAAAAATCGATGAATAAAATGTACATATTGTATTCCCAATAACGTCAATCATAAAGCGTATTCAAATTAAACGTAACAAATGGTCACAAAACAAAACGAAACAAAAAAAAATTATTATGATCGAAATGTTGAGATGTAATTGTATTTAGAACCTGGTATTGTTTTGAAATTTTGTTGGTTTTCATTGCTTTTTTATTTAAAATGGTTGTCATTTATTTAATCTGGGCACTTTCGTTACGTTCGTTTTTATTTGCTGCGATGCAACACTGAATAAAATCACTGAATACTAATATCCTTTGGGACTTTTAGTTGTCAATATTATTTTGCGTACACACAATACTAATTCAATTAGCATCTGCACTTTGTTGAAGTTGCGTTTTTTTTCTGAATATCGTTGAAATTGCAATGTATAAAAATAAATATTGTTGAACAATGAGAGCGTTTTTTTTGGCGTTGTTTACAAAACAATTCAATCAATGTTTGACATAAATGAAGGAATAGTCGAAACAGGATAAGGATATGGGTATTAAAATGATAGAGGCTTTCATAGATACACTATTGAATATAGAGAGAAATAAAAAGACATCGAAATAGTACCAACAACAAATGGCTCCTTTTCCGTTTCGCAAAATACATACAATCTCAAACAACTGTCACCGCACAAACATATTTCAATCAAAATAAACTTGTTTTTTTCTTCGATTATTTGGCCACAGTATCGATCGGTTTTTATGATTCAATTTACCTTTGAATTTAGATTACAAATACACTTTATTACTGGCACCAACATGAAGAAAAATGTCTGTGATACTGTCATTGAAATTCTCATAAATTCCTCAACATTTCTCTCTTCTCTTCGTGTTTTATTTTTGACAATGTCAGCCGTCATGAGAAGTGGAGAAATACATAAACCTGATACCGGCTTATTGCTTAAATTCAGTCGATTTCATCAATTAATTAACCGATTCTATGAGCAATTTTGCAACAATTATCAAATGATAAATTTGTTTCATTTTGTTTTTAGAAATGAAATTGCGTGCGTTGCATCTTTAAAATATTCCGTTTATGATGAAGTTTGGAACACATGTATTTGAAGCGAAAACCTATCAACAGTTTGTCAGTGTTTCACTCTAGGTTGCCTACACACAGGAGGCAAACATTGTCGAAAATTCGCAACACTGAAATGATGCGTATGTGTGATACAAACATCGATTACTTCCGGGCACGAAAAATTCAACGGAAATTTAAAATTGAAACTAGACAAAAAACCAACATTTTTTTATAGTTATTTATTTCATTTAGTTTTTATATATTTTTATATATCAATAATAATACAGATTGTATGGATCTAAGTAATTTTCATTAAATGTTATTCATAAATTCGAAATTATATTGTATCTAATTTTCAAACAATTTTTCCAATTCTAAGTATAAAATCAATTAGTATTTTTTTTTTTTGGAATAAACAAAAACGATCTTAAGTTCATGTTGGGACAACCAATAACATCAATCTTTTTCTTCTATTTTTTTTCCACAATTACCCTCTTCCAATGCCCATTTATATACATACAAACAGAACAATTTTGATTCTTTTTTTTAAATTTTTCTAACACTTATTTGTTTAACCGATGGTGTCCAATGCGTTGAGAGGTATTTTTAAATAATTTATTAATAATTTTTAATAAAATGGATATATTTGCGTATTTTTTTGGAATATTTTAAGTTTTTGTTTCTTCTTTGCTTCGACTCTTAAACAAAATCTCCATACATTTAACAGACTTTTCATATTCAAGCTGCTGATGATTCGGACACGCATTTCAAATCATATATAATTTCTCTACTATATCTTATTGAAGATATTGTCCAATCACACATAACATCGATTCACATTCAATCAGTTTGCATTATTATTTGATTTTCGTTTAAGTTGGCCATCAATTTTTCACATTTGAACAAAAACATCTTTTCAAATTCAACTCCTTTCTAAAGAAACATATTCTCTCTAACAACATAGTGGGAAAATTGGCTTTGGCAAATCGATACGCTTGTATTTCAAGCAAAAGTTTAAGATTTTTTTTACCATTTCATGATGTTAACAAAAAAAATGTGACTATCAATAGTGAACGGGGAACAGGATAGGAATTTGAAATTGTAAATTCAATTGCATGAATTATAGAACAAAATTATGTTGAATTTTTAATGCGTTATTTATCGCAACAGTATAAACTCTAAGATACTAATAAGTTTTATGTGTATTGTTTTTCATTTTCTTCCTTATTTTGTCAATTATGCATCATTTTCATCCGTAATTTTATGCTTAAGCATTTAATTGTGCGTTTTGCACCGCAATACTCTCTTGGTGTTTAAAAGAAGTGCGTGACTGTATTCAGGCAATAAGAACAATTGGACATGCTTCTTTTTTTGTCCATTGACAATGTTCCGTTGCGTATGCCATTGCAAATCAATCATCGAATTTTTTTCATCTCAAAATAGGAGACGGTATGGCCATTTGAAAAATTGTGTTGTATGCGATAGGCTATTAGAGTTTCTTTTACATAAACACATTTAAAGCCATTACATAGTTCTTGATTTTCTACTTGCTTGGGTCAAAGTTACCATACATTTATATTGAGCAATTAGGTCGTGTATATATCTTCTTCTTAAAAAAAAAAAAAAAAAAAAAAACAAAAATTACATGTGGCATGTGATTTCTATTTTATCATCTTACTTGTGCCAAACGAAAAATTACACATTTTAATGACACTCTTATATTCATTGGTCTTAGAATTTTTTTATCGAAGCTCTTTAATTCGAGCATCGATGCGTTATCATCAATTTCATTTTTCGGTTAATATGATTCTACGTTCATTTTACAATCTATGTATATAATTTATAAGAATTGTATTCAGTACAAACTTCTATAAAGCGCGGCATTCAACTCTAAATATCTATGCCGTCAGTGGGTCAAGTGCTGGTCTTATAAAAAAACTCAAAAAGAAATGTAGCAACATTTCTACAAACATATGGTCGTTATTGACAAAAAACCAAAAAAAAAAAAAGACAGAAAAATAGCCGAGAAAAAAATGTCTATTAAAATCTCAGCTTCTGTCAACTTCAATAAAAACATTGATTACTATGGAATTTGTGATGAGCAAAAGTTGTGCCATTTTCAATTTGGCTGACATCAGATGTTCAAAATGACTATTTTGTATGATATTATTAGTATATTTAGTATATTAATCGGCTCATATTTTTCTGTTTTTTTTTTTTCACTTTATCTGAAACGATTGCATGCCTCCAGGGTTGGCGAATCAAATTTTCCAGTTTTTTCTAAAATACATCCAGTGTTTTGGTAGTGATTCCTATTTGCATTCAAATACTACTTCAAGAAAAGAAAATAAAGTAATTTGTTGAGAGATGGACATCAATTTTTTTACCTTCAAATATTATTTATGTGGAAATCTATTTAAAATATGCGTGCATTTATGTTCGTCAATCTTTTTCGTTGGTCGTGCACAGCGTAAGTTGATGCGATATTGTAAACACATTATGCTTGCTACAAATACTTACGTTACAAATACTGTACCGGGAAAATTCGTAATCGTTCGAATGAATTTCACGCCAAGAAGGGTATATTTTCTATTCCATGTCCTACTAATTTCACTGTAGTTCAAAAATTTCTTTGAATTAAATTTGTGTGCGCTTGTAATTTGAAAACATGCTTTGTCTTTTTTCTTATGATGAACTGTTGCTCGTTTTCATGCTAAATGTCTTTTTTTTATATCAGTTCCTATATTTTGTGCTATTTATTTATGAGTTTATTGTTCATTACTTTAATAAACAAAATGAAAATGTGTTTAAAAATAAATAAAAAGGCGAAAACTGTTGTTTTTTTTTAAGTTTCATCTAAATGGGGTCGTTTAATACGTTGACTCTTCTCAGTTAGTATCATTATTTAAATTCAATGAATTTCATTTAATATGTCTTGATTATTTTTGTTTTAAGTTATTTTAGATAAATGTAGATAATTAAATTCATTAATTTATCTTTGAAACAGTCATATTTTCTTGCATTATACTTTTTGTTTTGGAATTTTTTTCCATTTATTTTCGTATTTCAAAAGAAATTCTCCCTTTCCCTTTCTCTCTCTTCGCGCTTTGGATGTATATGTAATAATGATCACACGATAACTAAAAGTTAATAAATACTAAACAATCGTATAATAATATGCAAACAAAGTGATTTATAAATGAAAAAAACACAAAACAATGGAATATTAACACAAAAGAGAAAATTCAATCGAGTCGATAGGTTGGCAAGAATGAAAATCTTCATAATGTCACCATTTCATAAATGATAAGAATGTTTTGGTGGCTCTTTAATTATTTTTTTTTTTTACAGAAATAATGGTCGCTTAGTAGATATCTCTTATAAAAGAGTGCTCTCGTATTCTCAGGATGATGAGGTTATCGTTTTATTGGTGTTATTGTGTGAGAGTCGGCTGCCTTCCATGGCTGGACTACTTTGTGTTGAGCTTTCCTCTGAGCTCACGGACGTTACAATAATTGGTTGATGTGTTGGACTTTGTGACGGTGTTGAATTCGTACTTTTTGCCTTTCGAAACCAGTTTCCAATGCGTTTGCGTCCCAACGAATTCGATTGATAATCAAAACTCATTTGATTTGGTTCTTTGCCTAATTTACGTGATTTCTTTGGAAGTGTGTCGGATTTTTTGAATTTCTCATGCTTTGGTGATGGAATTAAATTGCGTTTTTCATTTGTTACTGGGCAATCGTTTAAATTGTCCACATCAATGCCACGCTCACTGATATGCAACGATGCATCATCTGGACTACTACCACCTGGTGGTGAATCACTGCACGCATAATCATTGTTTGGCTGAAATTCACGATCAAATATTTCATCATCAATGCCAGCTATCTCTGACACAAATAAGCTTTGACCACAAAATTGTCGTTCAGCTGATAATGTATTCAAAAATCGCAGCTTACTACTGCCACTGCGAAAACAAAAATCCAGCCATTTTTTTCGCGTCTCACAGAATATACGCAACGCATTTTTCAACGTAAGACCAAACATTCGGCCATCGGGCAAGTTTAGAATACGGCAACTATCTAAGAATATTCGACCCTTATATATATAATTGGTACGTTTGAGTAAATCCTTTTTACAATAAATCAATTGTCGATCGAACAAAAATAGTGTATACGTATTGTTCCAGATGTTGGGCGTCATGCGAATTGCATCAATTTGCAGAAAAAGTCGTGTGCTGTGAACACTAATTGGTGGACCTTCATAATTGTCGAAACGGGCCTGGATGCGCGACAAATATTCACTATGCCGTTTACCTGTTAACGATTATTCACATTCGTAAATAAACCGATAAATGGATTGAAAAGAGAATGAAGTTGCATTGTTAATACTTTTTTATTCGAATGGAAAAAAAATGATTTTTTTTTTCTGCAAAAAAGTTGCATAAGCGAATTACCTTCGTTAACCATTTCCGTAACACGTTTCATAGCCACCAATGCTTGTTCAAATGCTTCTTTCGAATCGAGTAAATCGGTGTCTACACGATCACCATTTTCTTCATGCATTCGTATTAGATCCTGTTTCGACGGTGAATGTTTGACTAGTTCACTCAAGTGCAATGGATAGCGACAAATGCGTTGAATTGGCGCCAGTAAATGTGCAGATAATGGCAATTCCGGTAAGTTTTGCTGAGTACGGCAACTGGAACAAGAACACAAACAAGAACACAAATATAAATAAATGGCAAAAAATAGCAACGAAGAAAACTAAACGATTCTTGTACGGTGTACATCTACACACACACATACGAAATTTATTTAAATCATTTTGCCAATCTTAATGGCATATCAAAGTTGAATACATACTTTTCTAGCAGAGCCATAGCATCCGAATTCCCTGTATAGGTTTCCAATTCCATCAGTGCACGTGGATATGAATTACAATAAGTTGAGTAAACCATAAAATCCGATTGCTGCACAAGAAAATAAGAAAATTATTTCGTTTATTTTCATATGAAAATTGTGATTCGTTTTCATTTCTCTCTCTCTCTCTCTCTCTCTTTCTCTCTCCATTGTTTCTACTATAATAACAACATGAATTGGAATCAATTGCGAGCAAGCAGTATGTTTTATAACTTTTTAAGCGTGTGCTTAATATAATTGCACTGCCATTTATTTATACTATATATTTCGAAGTGAAATTGCGCGCACTCACCCACCCACCCATCATCAATAAACTGAATATAAAAATCACAACTTACAAATTCCAAAAATGTCTCAGCAATTTTATTGTGCTCGATGCCATAGCGCAATCCATCGAGGAACTTTTGTTGAAAGCGAAAAATCTTTTCAATATTTGAAAATATGAGGATTAAACTTTCGGTTGGAAAAACGCTTGGATGTTGTCGGAGCTCTTTCAGATATCTGCAATGGACGAGAACGTTCGTTTTGATTATTATAAATATGAATTCCTGTATATTGGACGCTTTGTTTGCGAAAAAAAAACTATGCTTTGCAATAAACACGTGCACGTACCGTGTGCACTCTAATAAAACAAAAATCCTTACGAGAATAAAATAATAACATTTATCTAGAATAAAAGTAGAGAAAAAAAAATGAAACACTTACCCGATGCATAGCGATGATAATAGTTTCACATAGTTTTCTTCAGTTTCGAGCAGCTCACGAATGACATTCTCCTTCATTGCTTCGTTGGTCATTTGATTGGGTTGCACCGAGCCATTTATTTCATGTGATTTTGATAAAACTGGTGAAATTGGTTTTTGAACATATTCGATATCACAGTTATTAAGATCTGTTGGTAGTTGAATGCTCGCTTGTTGAATGTTCACATTTTTATTGGGCCGTGGAAATGGTTCAATAACCTATTACAATAAAATTTAAAATATATTTCAAAATTCATGTCACACATAAAAAAAAAACAAGAAAAAGAAAATGAAAAATCGAACACTCACTTTGACAAAATCTCTTGGAAACCATCCTTGACGTGGTTCATTTTGTGGTCCACTCAGAATTGCATCATGTTTGATTCGTCCCCACCACCATGGTCCAGATTCCATGCGAAGTATTTCAACGAGCGCACCACGTTCTAGGCTTAACTCTTCAGCACCGACCGCTTTAAATGTGTACAACACTTCAGCGTATACAATTTGTTGATCGATACCATTTTCCATTGCAATGGCTTCAGTGTCAGTGTCACTATCATCGGCATCTATAGCATTCATTGTTATAAGAAATGTACAGTATTTTAAATGTTTTGCATCAATGGACTCGTGGAAACGAAAGTATTTATTTTTGTTTCAGTTTCGTTTTCTTTCATATAGATACACTTTGATGCACCGCACATGACGTGTAGATGTGAACATTGAAAAAAAATTAAATAAAATTTTGTGCAAAAGGAAGCAATGCATACGAGCTCGCGAACAAGAAACGAAAAACCAAAAAAAAAAAAAACATATACAAAAAAGAGTGACAAATGTTTTACTTACATGGTGCGATTTGATTTAGACCGAATGGTTGGCTGAGTGAACGACCCGGAATTGTTGTTAAGTATAGTTTGTCGGAACCGCAATCGTTTCGCTTTAAAACTCGTGCTTTAGCTGCCGATGCCATTGAATTGGACGCAATCTTTGCTGAATTGGCGCGACGAACACGTACATTAAATGATGGCGATGCATCCAAACAGTCGGTCACGTCATTTGATACATTTTCATCATTTTCCAATTCAACTTGAATGCCGGAATCGCCACTGTTGCATTTGTCACGACGATGATGTTTCGTCTTACGACGCTCTTTACTCGTCCGCCATATCAATGGGCCGAAGCGATATTTTATTATGTCAGCATTATCAAATGATGGATTTGTCGTGCTAATCATTGAATGTGTATTATTACTATTTATCGATCCGATCGATGAATTGTTTGATACATGGTTTGAACCATTGACTGGACCAAGTGGACCATTATTCGAACCAATCGATGATGATTTTCCTTTTAAATTCGAAAATGTTTTTCGAAACTTTTGTAAAACACTGGTCGTCGATGTTGGATTGCTTATCGGTGGATGTGTTTCAACGGTTTGTACAACTTCGTCGCGTCGAGGTTTCTTTGAACATTTAACCGTATCGAGAGGATTTTCACATAGTGATGGACTTGATACGGCCCTCATTTGTGGTGTCTGGAATTACAACAAAATAACAAATTTGTAAACATATGACACATATGTGTTGCAATGGTCATAACAATTTTTTTTTTGGCAATCGATGAGTAATTAAATTCAGAGGAATGTCGATTTATAAGCAAATAATTTGATCAATAATCGAAGGAGATAACGATAATTCGATCGATCTGATTATTAATAATAATATCATATTATACAACAATATAGATTTTATTATAGAACATAAATTTATTGACGTATTGCGCAAATCAATTATCAAGTCGATCGCGATATCAACAAAAATTCCTGGTTACATTTTTTTTGTTCATAATTAAAAAAAAAAACAACAGCCAAAGTGGTCACTATGCATTGTTTCTCACTTAGACGCGCGCGTCCACACACAATTGATAACATATGGTTAACACTATACACAAACGTGACATGATTCTGAATATTATCTACCTGTACAATGTACTTTCCCTTCATGTCTTGATTCAATCAGAAAAAAAGAACCGCAGAAGATGATATTCTTCTTTTTTGTCGGTGAACAACGAAAAATTGAACAACATCCAGCGTTGTTTCCTCGTTGTGCGGCCACCCGCTAAACCACTGCAATCTTGTTTGATCCCCTCAAAAATGCGATAATTGGCAAAAATCGCGGTTCCAGCCCACTCCAGCACAAAGACAGCTCAGTGAGTACGTTGGTGGTTGTTGCCGTGTTTTTTTTTTATTAATAAACTTGCAACAGACCAAAGAACTTCTGGTATATTATTTTATTTCGTATAAATCTTTTTATTGAACACATCGCGTGTAATGAACGCAAATCAAGCAAATACCGTTTAAAAATCAAATAAGATATATTAAATGTGTACGGTGCAAATGATATTTGCGCTGTTCGTATTTTGCACACTTTTCTTTTTCTCTTCGTTTCGCACTTCCCTTCGTTGCCGCTTTTTTTCCACTGAATTTTCTTCGTTTTCTGCAAATTCATTCGAATGAATGTGCACAAACAGCAAAAATTAATTACGATTACAGGGAAACACACTTTTTGAATTTGATTTATTCATTTATAAGAAATATAAATTGAAACAAAAGCAACGCTCCGAGTGAAAACACCCGAATGGTAAATTGTGAACGATGGTGCGATTTAATTTTCGTGTGAAAAGTGCCAGCAAAATTAAGTCGTGTTCTTTTCCTTCATTTTATTAAATGAATGGTGAATTTACGATGGTGGTGGCATGTAGTATGCTACTGTTGATATATCATCATTTGAATCGGCTTATTTGCTTCCAACCAAAAATGCTCTGATTGTATGCGATACGTGTGTGTATTTGATAAAACTCAACACCAATAAGGCGAACGCACAAGCACATACGTACATTGCAAACTCAATACTTTGTATGCGAAAGCCGATTTGGTATTAAATACAAATCAAAATCGTATTTGCTTCGTAAATGGTTTTTTTCTTCAACTTTTTTTCTTCTAAAAAAAATTCAGTATTTATAATAAGTCAAGCGCGATCTCTTTCTTTCCCCTTCAATTTTGATGAGGTATAGCTTGTTTTATCAAAAAAAAAAAAAAAAAAATGAGATGGCATTGAATTGTTCAATACGTATAAACATTGTCTTGGCTATCGACTCGTACAATTAGTACACATACGTACGCCGTACACCGACTTTCTGTTATCATCGGCAGTTTTCCATCGAGTACAATTTTTTTGTGTGGTTTTTTTTTGCAGTCTTCATGGGTCAAAATTCTGTTGGCACATCTGGATTCTTCATACCTTTTTCGCATTTGATATTGACGGCGATATTTGAAATTCTTGTGTGCATTGATTCGTTTAAAGAAAGCGAAGAAAGTGGAGGGAAAATGTATCAAATTGTATAAGGTGTGCAATAGACAGAGAAGGTAAATCGATTTATAAAACGCTTAATAAATAGTTATTTGGTTATCGTTAATAGACGAACAAATCGCTACGATAAGATACTATTGATTAAAAAAAATTGTGCACCCTGAATGTAATGTCAACAAAATAGACAGAAACAATTGACAGGCAGAAAGTAATCGAACAACAATTATTTATTTATTAATATAATAAGTTGTGATGACTTTATAGAAATGCGCATAGATTTTTCTTCAGAAAAGTTTGAATCGAATGTTTGATACCAATCTAGATAAAGTTTTTATTTGTTCTAAGGTCAACATCGAATAACAACGCATATCGTGTGGCAATGGAATCGTGCACACATGTGTCCGGTCGATAAATGTAAACAAAATTGAATGAACCGCCATATAGACTTTGCGCCCATAACACTTACTTTTGCCTTTAAAAAAATATTTATTGATTCGGATGAATTTCGGACAAAGAATGTTCCGACCTAATCAATACCGACAAACAAAAACAATGGAAATTTTTGTTTGGATCTTTTTTCTTTTGGCTGTTTCTTTTTTTGTTCTCGCTCAGATACAAGTAATTTTTATTTCAACCTTATCATGCGCGCATTCTTTGCGCTCGTGTGATTATTTCTCAGCTCATGTGGTTCCACGAGCACATTGTATGACGATGGGTGGTCGATCTATCAAACACATTTGAACCTGTATCGCATCTACACATTGCATCTCAAGTTGATCGATATCGGTCAATGTTTGGTTATTTTAAAAACATATAGTAAGGCTCACACTAAAAAACAAATGGTGTGGGTTTTCTTTTCTTTTTTTTCTTTAAAAAAAAAGGGAATCGTCGCCGTGATCATATGAATGGAGAAAAAAAAATGAATCGAATGGAATTTTAGTTATTCCCTACGAATCGACAATTTATCAGTTAATGGCGTCAGCGGTGCTTTCTTACACGAATTCTTGAATTTCGGTAAAATTATTTTCCATTGTTCTAACGAAAAGAATTTTTATTGATTTCTCACTAGGATAAGTGGCCATTAGACATGCTCGAAAATGTTCGATTGTTGTTGCATCATGTAAATTTCATTTCATGTTTCTATGCCATTCAACGTCGGCCCATAATATTATGTTAAAATAGACATAAAAACACAAATTGTTTATTTATTTTGTATGTGTAGAGATAGATAGACATTGAGCCATTAAACCATTTGCTATCTGGATGCTACGAATATTTACATTTTTCCGCTTTGAAGACATTTAATTAACACAAAATACTCATTATCGTTCATTTATATTTGTGTTTAAAGCGGATAAAGATAAATGTTCATTAATACGGGCTCCTAATTATCGAAAAATTTATATCGTTTTATGAAACGTTTTTCTCATTTTCATATTAATGCCCATTTAGAACAGTAGCATATTAATGCCTATTTAGCATTAAAGTATGCTCAAAGACAAATTCAAATCAACTGCATATATTATGATATACAAGGATAGCGAAATCTTAACGCATTTATGTAATTTTTTCCTACCCATTCAATTTGCTTTATGATGGTCCATACATCGATTTCACTTTCAATTCAATGATATCATAAAAAAAATGTTGACAAAAACTCTGCCAATGCTTTGAGTCATGAACTGAAAGCGTCAACACTTCACGTAATAAACGATTGATAGCAAAAACGATCAATGTTTACCCAATTATAGTTAAAGTTTTTTTTTTATGGCACACATCATAACAATAAGGATGACTTCTTGGATTAATATCGTGCACTATACATTTATCTTCATGCATTTTGACAACTGTCAAAAGTTTTATTACAGTTTATGTCTAGATGATGATGATGACGAATCGTTAAAATGTTTAACAACGGAAATACGAAATTAATTAACATGTGCTGTGTGCATTTACACTGAAAAGAAATCAGCGACAATATGAAATAAATCCAAAGCATTTGGAAAATTCTTTTGTGTCAACCACATAAAGTGTGTTGGTTTTTTTTATTCGTTACTCTCTCGGCAATATGTTTTATGAAATCAAGTTTGGTTTTATTTTTTATTTTTTTATTTCGTCGTAATTATTTTTTTTTTGTTCCACAATATTTTTCACATTTTTAATATGAAGACATTTGAGTTTTTCTGTGTTGCCGTCACAAAATCCGAAATTAAATGAATCTGTGTCTGAGCCATTACGTCTAAGTTTGGATTAACAAAGGATAAAATCTTATTAAAAGCATGTCAAGAGGCATTTTGATGTATGTTTGGTTGACACTCAAATATCGTTGCAGCACTCTTTTCCATCTTTCCGAGACAATGTAAACGTCTGGATAATAACCGATTCTGCCATGATATAGACATTTAATAAATGTTTCTAAAACTGAATGTTTCTGTGAGGGGATCTAAATGGAAACCGAGAAAAATATATATGTATACCGAAATATATTTATAAATAGAATATGTCATTTCGAAATATTTCGTTTGCGCTTAGGGCTTAGCATTCATTTTATTCCATGACAGATTTTAGATGGTGGTGCGTTACACATGCGCTGATAATTTATTTGTTAACTTAGATAAGATGCATTACACATATTGTCTGTTGCACTGCCACATGTAAGCATTTTCTAACATAAATTTCTCTGGGGTAGCCTGAATGCCAATGAACTTTTGAGCTTGGTGTTTCGAGCGATGGACTGGTAAAAAATTAAAGAGAGAGAGAAAAAAAAACCCGATGCGCACAAAAAACGCAACATCGTTCCGCTCGGTTCACATTTTTAAATTTTTGGTAATGAATGATGTATAAAGAAATTATGAAAGAGAGTGCAATTCATTGCCGCGCACAAATTTATCAAAGAAAAACAAGGCATTTATATTCTTCCACCACACTACACACTGCTTTCAAAAGAGAGTGATTGAGGAAAAATGTTTGTGAAGAAGCACGATGAATTTTCTTCCTGGAATTTATCATCACAATTTATTTTTGAATGCACAACTAAATGTAATTATAGCTTGAAAAAAAAAGAAGAACTGAAAATAGAATTATAGATGGGAAAAAACGACAGAAATGTTAAGTTGTAGAGGATCGAGAGAAGATGAGAAAAAAATTGAATCCATTATTTATGTTTTCGTATCAGTATATCTATTTGAAAAGAGAATAAAAGAATCATTTTGTAAACATAAACATGGTTTTTGGTTTCTCTTGCTCTCTTTTTGAAGGCGAAGAAGATCGGAAAATCATCATGATTGATATAAATAGAGATGGTTAATAGAAATAAAAAGTCATTGGGTTTTTTTTGTTTTGTTACTTTTGAAACTCAATTTTGATGATTTTACGAAATGTCAGGACGAAACCAAAGTTCTTTTTAAATTGTGAATTTATTTGAAAGAAAAAGTAATAACATCGATCATATACTCATCAAATGATGTATGATCAAATTCATGTGTGAATTATGAGAATGGTTTTGCACACACCCATACATACATGCGCGCAAACCAATTCAATAAGAGAGGTCAATTGATTCGATTCTCTATGTAAATCAGATGTGCCATTCGATTCAAACGATAAAAAAATCGACTGTGCTTCGTGCAAAGATCGAAGCAATTGCAATAAATTGAGATCAATAACTCTAATGTTATCGCCACTGCTAATTCGAAATGAATGTAAAAATGGAAGACCTTAGAATTAACAGAAATGTTACAATTTATTACCGTCAGATACTTTGAATTTAATATCTTATCAGGTGAAAGAATAAATCAAATAGTTAAAAAAGAAATGTAACAGATTGCAGTATAAACGTAACGATTGCCTCAAATCTCCTTATTTATACGGGCAATAAACCTTAATGAAATCGACATTCATCATTATTCATTGATTATTACCGATAGATTACTACAATAAAAGCATATATATACTCACTAAATGAGGGACAGGCACGCGGGTCTCATTGCCGGTGGTACAACTGTAATGTAAAAAGAAAAACAGAAGCAAAAGCATTAGAATTTAATTGAATTACATTTACAGAGATAAATATAATAGAATTGCGCTTTGATAAGTGGTCGCGATGCACACACATGCAAGGTCTTTCACTATATACTTTAGACTTCAAATAATTACTTGCACAACAACATAATCACCGTAATTGCAATCAAATCGCATCTGCCATTTTACATCAAAGCACTACTATCATATCAGACTATAAATTATTTAATGTCATTGGTTAAGATTCAAAAAATATTGAATATCGAATTTAATTGATGTCATCTATTTATAGAGATAATTGTATGCATACAGTACACATTCCCACGCACAACAAAAAAATCACAAAACGAAATTGAAATGTTTACATTTTATAGTGATCTATCACGCAAGTCTTTCTCTATTTCTTTCCATCTTTTTGTCGTGTCTATTCCATATTATTATTGATAAAATTGTGTATATATGATATATACAGTATAACGAATTTCAAGTTTCCTCATTGCGTTTGTCATCGATCTTACGACTGTTTTATTACCATTCTATTGCGTATAATGTCAATCACATATTACAAATGGATGCTTTGAAACAGAAAAGTTAATTGAAGAGTTTTTATCTTATTTCCAACATTTGAGTCACCTCATTGTGTGGATATATATCGACCATATTTTGAGCCAATGTAAGAGACAGAAATACAAATTATATAAATACAGAAGCGACAAAATCAGCACCACTGATACATATACGTTAGATTTATCGCATGGATGGCAAGAAATTGCCACTCAAAAGAGAAGTGAACACCATCTGTTTTGACATGCAAGCGTAGCACATGCGTTTTTCTTTCCATCTTTAACGTAATTCAATACTTTTCCTTCCACTTTTATTTGTTTGAAAATAATTTTACATTTTATTCGATTTCCTCTCTATTTCTTATGAATCACATAAATCCGGTACCAATACCGGTCGTCTTGTGCACACAGATTTGAGATCTGTCAATCAAATAATCAATGCTCGTACCGATCCATGGAGGGTCTATTAAATGGGCTTAAAAATCGATTTAGTATATAATTCGATGAGCACCCACATAAATATCTCTGTTGAAAAAAATCATCAAGAGTACCGTATAAACCTCAGTCTGATCGAATGCGAAATAGAAGAGTTTTCAAATTTCAATGGTACAAAAATGTAATTGTCTTTTCTAATTTTGTGATAAAAAGAAATATCGAATTGTCCCGCATTTAAAAAAAAAGATCTACTCAACCAACAAATTTTTTTCGCTTTGTTTGTCGACGTGTTCAGATATTTAAAAAAATTTATTTATTTTCCAGTTAGAGAGATACAAAAAAAAAGACATTTTGATATTTTAAAATGAAGTTGGTCAAGCGGATGCACTTCTCTCGATCGAATCGAAATCGAAGGGAAATTTTAAGGTGAAATTGAGTTTATACCACACACACACACACACACACACACACACACACACACACACACACAC